>NC_143479.1:41174506-41520015 GCF_027475165.1 Benincasa hispida
TGTTTATATATTTTTTCTATTCCATTTTGTGTTCATTTATTAGATTTAATTTAAATTTAAGATTATCATTAATGTGATTATGTGCATTATCGACCTATTATTTTATTAAATTATTTAGTAAAAGATAATTCAATCATATGGGATGATCCTCTCTTTACCTCATTAAGTAGTTCTTTGATCAAGGTATATTACCCTAACTTATACTACTATAAATGTCATCTAGTTCAAAGATCTTAACATTTATTATTTTATATAATATTAAAATTATATTATATAATCATGAAATTAAAACTTACAACGTTAAGAGAGCCACACATGTATTTCATTTATTTCGTTTTAGACTTAGTTTTTGAGGTTGATTTTGTTCTGTATGTTGAACTTTTTATGGTAATATATCAGTGTGGTACGATATACATGAGATTATGTATATTAGGCCACTGATACATTTTTTTATACCTATTTTATTATTTTCTTTTTAATTTCTTAAATTCTTGCTATTATATTAGTGTTTTTAATTCATCTACTTGTTATATGTCTTTTTTTCTTCATTTTGATATGAAGTTTTGGATTTATTGACAGAACAACACAATCATTTCATTTAGATTTCTTTCGATTTTGTATAACTTTGTTTTGGGGTTTATTTTGTTATGCTTGTTGAATTTTGGAGACTATATATCAATTATAATGTTAGTTACAACTAACTTTAGTTTTTATATCAGTGAAGGACTTAAAATAGTCCTTAAAGTTGAATTAATCTATCAAGATATGATTTAAACAAAAAATTATATTTTTTGAACCAATGGACTATCACGTTTAATAAATTTTAAGGGTGACACATTTGAAAAAGGGATGAAAAAAAACTTAAAATAAACAAAATAGGAACTCGATTTGTTGTTGACAAATGTGAAATATGGATTTTCCCTTGAAAGATAGAAAATGTGGCCTACAGCCTGAAAGAACTAATGAGAGTGATATGAATAGTAGGATAATATGTTGAAAATTTGTGTGGCCATTAAACTAACTAATAAAGACACCGACAGGAATGAATAGTGATGTTGATACTTGTTCAAGTTATCACAACATTCTAACTCCACTATTTTCTCCCGGTATTTCTCTATTGCTGCAGCGGATCTATATATATTATTGTTGGGTGAACCACTCTTCACTAGGCCCAAATACTTAAGATCAACACTTGAAAGATAAAGAAAATGCTAAGAAATATTTTGCCAAATCCTCGATGATCGATACTCGATGTTCGATGTCTTTCTACTCGATGCTCGATGAGAATTCCCTTCTTTGTCTGACGAGTCTCTGTTGAATCCTCGATGGAACTCGATGACAACTGAACTGATACTCTATGAGCCTTGATCAATACTCAGTGCGACTTAAAGATGAAAACGATCAACTCGAAGCTACTCAATGCGAAGATCGATGCACGATTGGACTCGATACTCTGTTGTTTGATACGATTTGAAATGAGATTGTATGGTGCACGATTTGTAGAAAGATTGAAGATGAATGAACAAGAAAGATAAAGACAAGAAGAAGAAACACAGAGAGTTACGTGGTTCAGCAAGATTGACTACATCCACGGGAAGATTCAAGTTCTTTACTATTGAAGATTGCGTACAACTTTTTGTTGTTTACAGAAAACTAGGAAATGATGATAACTCTCTGTTTTTGTTTTAATGATCAGAGGTATTTATAAAGTATACCAACTGACCGTTACATCATAAAGCTAGTTATAAACAAATAAAAAATTAGGTATTTGAGTCACAGCTTCAACAAATTCTCCACCTTGACTCTAATGCCTTGCAATCTTCTGATCTTCCTGATTCTGACCATTCTGTCTACCCTGTGTCTGGAAGCTTGAAACCAATCTGTTCTAGACATTTAACCAATTTAAGCTTTGAAACAGGTTTTGTTAACATGTCAGATGCGTTGTCTGAAGTATGAACCTTTAGAATTTTTATCTCCCCTGTTTCAATTTTATCTCTAATGAAATGATACTTGATATCAATATATTATGTTCTAGTATGGTATTGTGGATTTCGGGACAAATGGATAGCACTTTGGTTGTAACAGTAGATTTCACTGTTGTTTGATCTATTCCAAAGTCTTTCAGCAATCCCTGAAGCCACAATGCCTCTTTGATTGCTTCTGTTAAAGCCATATATTCAGCTTTTGTTGTAGATAAGGCTACTATAGGTTGTAGTGTTGCTTTCCAACTGATTAGATTAGGACCATAAAGGAATAGGTAACCTGTTAAAGACCTTCTTTTGTCCAAATCACCAATATAGTCAACATCCACATATCCATAAAGTTCTAAGTTTTGCTCAGCTAACCTTTGGTAGACTAATCTTGAGTTTTTAGACCAAACTAAGTACCTTTGGATCCATATAGTAGGCTCTCAATGTCTCTTACCAGGGTTAGAAATATATCTATTAACTAGGCTAGCTAAATATGAGAGATCAGGTCTGGTAGAAATCATTAAATACATTAGGCTTCTGACTGCTTGACTATAGGGTATGACAACCATCTATTTTTTATGTTCTTGGTCAGAATCTTTAGGAGAGTGAGCTGAGGAAAGCTTGAAGTACTGAGCAATAAGTAAGCTCACAGGTTTAGCATCATTCATGTTGAACCTTTTAAGGATCTTCTCACAGTAACTGAACTGATTGATACTTAGAATAGACACCTTCTTATTCCTTTGGATTTCAATTCCTAGGGCCTTGCTTGCTTCTCCCAAGTCCTTCATATCAAACTCCTTTTTTAACAGGTTTTTAACATGGGTTAGATCTTCCTTGGACCTACCTGTCAGTAACATATCATTTACATATATGAATAGGTAAGCCTTGTCCTTGTAAGAACCTGTATTTACATAAACACATATATCAAATGAACTTCTTTTGAATCCAATGCTAGAAATATAATCATTGAATCTCTTACACCAACACCTAGGTGATTTTTTTAACCCATAGATAGACTTGTTGGGTAAGCAATAGAGATTTTCTTTTCCTTTAACTTCAAATAGTTTAGGTTATGTCATATAGATTGTCTCCTTTAAATGTCCATGAAGGAAGGTAGTTTTGACATCTAGTTGATATGATTCTAAATTATTTTGAGCAACTAAGAATAGAAGAAGTCTTGTGGAAGATTGTTTGACAATTGGAGAGAAAATCTCAGAATAGTCTATTCCTTCCCTTTGAGTAAACCCCTTTGCAACCAACCTTGTTTTATACCTAGGTTTGATCATAGGATGCTCATTCCTTAAGTTTGAAAACCTATTTAAAGGCCACTGGTTTATAACTCTTAGGTAGAAGGACTAAAGACTGAGTGTCATTCACTTTTAGTGAATGCATCTCCTCATTCATATCTTCAATGTCATCTCTTGCATCAATACAACTTGTTGCTTCCTCAAAGGTTGTTGGTTCTTGGTTAGTTGGAGCTACAACAACATTTAAAACCAGATTCATATAGTTCATTTCAATATATCTAGCTGGAGAGATAATGGTTCTCCTTTGTCTATCCCTAGCTAAGACATACTAACTTAAATCAGGCTGTTCACTTACTGCTCCTTTTATTCCTCTACATCTTCCTCAATTTCTCCTGTGACACTAGGTTGGTTAGATTTTGTTGGTTGCTCAGTGGGTAACTCCACCTCAATTCCTGAGTTGGATGACTCATCTTCATCCTCATGCTTTTTTTCCTTTTGCATAAACATCTCCTCTTTTCTAAAGGTGATGTCTTTGCTTACTATGAACTTCCTCTCAACTAGATGCCACATTTTATACCCTTTGACACCGTCTATAAAGCCTACAAACATGCACTTGATTGCTCTGGCCTTTAACTCTCCATTATTTTGGTGTATAATCTATACACATCCAAAGACCTTGAGGTTATCTAGGTTAGGAGGATGATTAGTCCACTTTTCTTTAGGGGCAAGCAACTCTAAAGATGTGTGAGGGCACCTATCCAAGGTACACACTATGTAAGCTGCATCTTCTGCCCAATATTTTTCACCTAAGATAGAATCCGAAAGCAAATACTTAGCCCTTTCCATTATGGTTCTATTTAACCTCTCAGCAATCCCATTTTGTTGAGGTGTATACCTCACTGTTCTATGCCTGGTTATACCATTCTCACTACAAAATTTGTCAAAATATTCATTGCAAAACTCAAGCCCATTATCGGTTCTAAAGTATTTTAACCTTTTTGATGTTTGATTTTCTATCATGACTTTCCATTCATTAAACTTCCCAAAAACTTGGTCCTTATTTTTAATAAAGTATATCCAGCTTTTCCTAGAAAAGTCATCTATAAAGGTAAGAAAATACTTTGAGCCACTAAGGCTTGGTGTAGGAAATGGTTGATGACGGGTAGAAATGCACGTCATTTTAGGCCTTTTATTTAGAATTATGAGGGCTGTTAAGTAGAATATACGATGATTATGTTAGGAATTCATGAGAAAACGAGTTTGCGTCGATCGACATTAAGAATCTCGGTTAACCCACTATTATGCGTTCAATTGTTTGTTTTTGTAGCAACCGCAGAAAGCGATCGCAAGCACGGAAGCCAGGCCATCGCAAAGACGATCGCATGCGGGGATCTCTCCATCACAGAGGCGAACGCATACGTTCGACGCATGGATGTTGCGGCCAGTAACTACATGCGTCCATCGCATAGAAGTTGCGACCGTCAAGCGAATGCGGTCATTGCAAAGAAGTTGCAGCTACAGAATAATAACCATAATAGAGGGATCACCGTAAGGTTGGTGGAATGCAAATATGAACGTATACCTCGGGAGTATCAAAAGATGATGTTGACATTTCCCCTACCACGCCGTTAGTAGCAGAGATTCAGAAAAGGACCATCGCGCCGCGAATGTCAGATTCAGAGCAAGTCTATAAATGCTGTTGATGATCAAGCTCTATAAATAGAAGCTGTTGAGCAGAACTTCAAATTATTCAAGGTTTTCCGCCTGAGGTTCTCTACCTTAGGGCAGATCCTTGTGATCCAGACCAAAGTGTGAAAAGATAGCTTGAGAGTTCTTCATCCCCTTCAATTATTCCGAGTGACGACCGGCGCCTTCGTTAGAGTTAGAGCTCGAGAGAGTCTACTCCACCGCCCATCCATGGCACCACTGGTAGCCTTGACACATATCTGCTGGAAGCAAGACATTGTTTCCAACTGGCCCTCTATATCTCTTCTTTCCTTATATTGTATTACATTTTGGCTTAAGAATTAATACATTTTGTGATCGATGCATTTCTATATTTTCCTTCGATTCCATCTCCGTCTTCATTTACTTAGTATCCTTTACTTTCATTGCATAACTAAGTAAGATTGTTAGAATATCACATACTTAATCATGCGACATAGAAATATAAAGCATGTAGCAAACAACTGGGAGGTGTGCATTACGTGAGTGTTGTGAGAAAACCTTATTTTCTTAGTGTGAAGTTGTAGCAACGCTTGTCTATAAGCGGATGCAATGCTTGTCTATGAGTAGAATTAGTAGCAACTAACTACCTGGGAGGGTAAGTGGTTGGTCACATTAAGCAATGTAAGCAAGTGTTCACTAGAGATAGGAATAATCTTACGTCACCCATGTTTATGTGATTACCTTGTCTTATGTATGCGACCATAACCTCTTTAGAGCTACTCGAGAGAGAGTCTAAAGAAAGAACCTAAGACTTGAGAGAGCTAGGTTAGAATCGAGGCTTGAGAGAGCTAGGTTAGAATCGAGGCTTGAGAGAGCTAGATTAAGATCGCATAAGCAAGAATGGAGAATTAGGAATAAGCTCCATTTGCTATTACACTTCGCGTGCATCTTCGTTAGGTGTGTATAGCATGATCGCATAAGTTTGCATTGGCTGGGGTTACCCTTGCAGTCAAGCTTAGGGTTGCGATGAAGACATCACCATTTTATCTATTTTTCCATGAATTTTATCACGCGTTAACAGTTGCCATGTCTCTACCTCTCATTCATACTTCCACCGCTTAATTTGTTAGTTAGGAGTAGGAGAAGTGCTTAGCCCATAACCCTCATCATTCTTTTATTTATTCGCCGCATACACTTTACTGCATACATTTAGCTACAAGTCCCAGAGTTCGACCTTAGATCACCTGAGAAACTTGCGATCTCGTTATACTTGGCGAGAGCGCAAGAAAACTTGTGACAGGAACGCATGGTCATTGCATATGAGATCAATGCATACATTCCATTCCAACGCATGACCACTGACGTATGAGAACCAATGCATAACCTAAGACATGCATCGTATAAAATTGCGTCCCAAATTTACGTAACCAATGGTCCCTATAGGTCTTAATGGACATAGTCCAATGTTCCTTTGGTGGTATCTTGAGATTTTGTGAAACTTTTTCTGTTGATTTACCTAGAATGCAGTGCTCACAAAAGGAAAGGTGTTCACTGATACCTTTAGGCAATATACCTTTTTTGAACAGTGCTTGCATCCATTTTTCACTGATATGTAATAGTCTTTTGTGCCACAAGTCAGCCTCTGTTAAGTTTGATGTTGAAACCATGTAGGCATTTGTCATCATCTCTACTCCCACTTGAAGAATTTCGGGCATTAATGTTGATTTTAAACCGACATTAAAGGGCTTTAATGTTGGTTGACAATCGACATTAAAGATATTGTTTTTAAAGCCCTTTAATATCGATTGTCTTTAATAACACTGTCTTTAATGTCGGTTGCAACCGACATTAAAACCCTTTAATGAAATTTGCAACCGACATTAAAGGGCTTTAATCTCAGTTGCAACTGAAGCCCAAGAATCAAATGAAGCCCTTTAAACCGACATTGAAGCCCAAAATCTTGTCCGTTTTATCAATTATTGTCCGCTTTTTTTTTTAAATTACGTTGTCGAATCCATTTTTCGATCAAAAAGTATAAATGACACATCATCATCGAACACTGTGGCTATGACATATTATTTATGTATGGATTGTAAATATATTACATTTAATCTGCAAATTCTGCTATAAAATTATAATTTAAAAGGCCGTATAATAATTCAGCCTTTGAAAACACAAATTACAAGTAATACAAACATTATGAGTTTACTGTCCCTCTCCACTTGGTAAGTATGGATCCCTTCATAATTCTTCTTGAGCAACCCCCCCCCCCCCCCCCAGCTTCAGCAGTGTCTGGTTATAGGCATCTTTGTCTAACTACTATTGTTCAAAGGATCACAAACAAAAAAGGTTTAAGACAAAGGATTGAAAGTGAAAATGTGATCAGAATTCATATTCAACTAACCTTGTTTATTGGGAATGTGTATAAATGGTACATTCAAGGAAAAATTCTGGTAGTGAATGTGTTGGATCTAGATTTCTCCAAGAAAAAGCATAAAGAGGTTGCGATACCAAATCTTTTACTCCTTTGTTGCACTTGCAAAACAAGAAAACTCAATAGTTGAATAAATGAGAGAATCTTCTTTTTCAAGATCTTGAAGAAGAGAAGCATGATTACCTAGATATGAGGTACGAAGACGATGTAAAATTTTCGGCAGCATAGATGTATTTCAGAGTGATTTTGAAAATGACAAAATTGATTAAGCATTCTTATTAGTTTACCTTTCACTGGGGCAAAACTCGAGAGTTTTTATGGAAGTACCCAGATGTAGCCTCTTGCTCATATGACTAACCTCCATTTTCTTTACTTCAGCCACACATACGTCCCCATCTTTGCTTCCTCTAGAATGAAAAAGTATCACACTTAGAAAGAACATTGTTATCGTAAAACACATTGAAATGTGCAACAAAAACGTAAAATTAGAAACTTGGTACACAAAAAAGATAGAACAAAAAGACTATTGAACTATTTCAAATGATCTTGCTAATTTGTTGCCACTGATATCATCAAATTTGAGGTAGACACTTGGTATACAGAAAAGACAGAACAGAAAGACTATTGAATTGTTTCAAATTATCTTACTAATTTGTTGCCACTGATATCATCGTACTTGAGGTATCAGGCAGTAATTTATCAATTGTTCTAACATAAATTACAGAATCGTGATTAAAAATGGATAGTAATAATCAATTTGACAATGAGATGCACTTACAAAGCCAAATATTTTCCTTCTCGACTAATGGACATCATACAAGTAGGCTTTCTCAGCATCCTCTTATACCCAATTCTTTTCCAATTACTAATGTCCCAAACGGTGGTGACAGCCTTCTCACCTATTCCAAGAATACAACAAGCCATTCAATTGGATTATTGGAGCTTGATAATATGAGTTCTGAAAGAGTCGTACCTGTTTGGATGGGTATAAAATAAAAATGGTTTAGTTCCATCCTTAGAAAATCGATAGAGCTCAATTTTTTCATCTTGAACAATCTAAATAAACATGTTACTAATTATGAGGAAAATGCAACAAACACAAAATAATAGGTAAAAATATCTACCATACCGCACTCCGGGTCAAAGTAGTTATAGGAACTCCATCGTCAGTCTTCCAAACTCTTACTGATCCATCATTGGAAGTAGAAGCCAAGAACTCTGAGTCTAGGCTAGAACAAGATTAAACTAAGCGTCTAAGTCATTAATCTGGGAGAGGGAAGAACAACCAACAAATACTTGTAAAATTTTCATCCACCATAATCAGAGTCACAGATAACAAATTTAATTGATGTTTTATGGGTTATTTATGTAGTTCTGCTAGCAACAGGAGAATCTCAAATGGTCTACACAACATTCCATACCATCATGCTTTATGCATAGATCTGAAGATGTTGTGAACACTTTCCTAATAACAATTCCAAAAGATCAGGATAAGGACTATGTTCAAGAGCAACCCATTAAATATGAACACACAAATTTTATTGTATGAAAAGATATCCTATTAGCAATATTTATATAGATATTGTATGAGGAAATAAATAAACAGACATGTTGCCATACATTGAGAATATACCAGCAATAGACAACTTCATGGCTCACCTAAAGTCCATATCCTTCACAGATTTATGCACACTTGGTTCATCTAAAATGGGGTGCAAGCTTGGCCACTCCAAGATTCTAAGATGTCCATTCTGTAGGTAATTTGATGTCAAAATAAATCCACTGTGTTTTTTATAAAGACAAGAATAAAAAAAAACCATGAATTCCATGAACTAGATAACAGATTTATCCTTACCACCCCACAAGTAGCAAGTTTAGAACCATCAACACTGAAAGTGAGGCAAGTCTGAGGACTGACATCTTTCAGTGGAGGTAATTCTTTTATCAATAGCTTCACGTTTAATTCTTGACCATACAGCTCAAATAATCTACAAGATGAACCAAGAGAGCACTAAATCTTCAGATCTTCAGATCTTATCATAGAAACTGCCCGTTATAAATTTATAAAGATATTAAGAGAAAATGAATTGGCAAAGCATCAGGCAAACATCCACTCACTCAAACTGCAGGGGAAAACAAATCTACTCCACTCGCCACTGCCCATGATCAAAGTTTTGTCGAAGAAATTGAACGGAATCGGAAGGGGAAAGGGGTGTAAAATTTAATACCGTCTCGTTGGAAACCAGACAAAGGCAAATTAATCATTACAGATGAAAATGGATGGAAGAAAAAAAGTTTCAACTTCCATATGAAAAAAGGTTGATGGCTAGGCGAACACACCTAATTTAGCGGCGGAACGAATGACAAACGACGACAGAACGAATGATGAACGGTGACGGAACGAACGACGAACGACGATGGAACAAACACCGAACGACGACGACAGTTCTGGAGACACACGAACGAAATGAACAGCAGATCCGACGAACGACAGATCTGAAGACACGCGAACAATGACGAAATGTGCAGCAGATCTGGCAGAACGACCAAAAAATCCACTTTGGAAGAGAGGAGTGAGAAAAAAAATGAGCAGCAGATATGGGTTTAGAAGAGAGGAGTGAGAAATATAGGGTCTAAAGAGGGAAGTGTGAGAATGAGAGGAAAAAGAAAATAGAAGGAAAATGAAGAGGAAAATGAAAAAAAAATGGGGGAAAATAGAAAGTTAGAGGAAAAAGTGAAATGGGTCTTTAATGTCGGTTTAAAACCAATATTAAAGCTACCCCTACAATGTCGGTTTTAAACCGACATTATACATCCGATTTCACTTTTTTCAACTGACAGTAAAGCCCAAAATTCTTATAGTGTCATCTCACAATATAAAGGTCGTTAACCTTTTCACCAACCAGTATAACTTTGGAATCCTTAATCACCTCAAGGACTCCACCTTTTCCTCTACACTTGCACCCAATGGAGTCAAGCATACCTAGAGAAGTTTCTCGTGAGTAAAGGTACATGTCTCACATTTCTGAAAAGCTTAATTGATCCATTTTTAGCTTCAAGGAAACTGAACCAAACCCTTTGATCTTGCAGGCTTCATTGTTCCCCATGTACACAGATTCTCCATCTAGATCCATGTAAGTATTAAACCAGGGTCTGAAGGGTATCATATGATAGGTACAACCGAAGTTAAGTACCCAGTCATGCTTCCTAAGAGGACTGATTTGGTTGGTTTGGTTTCTAGTGGAGGCTAAGGCATTAGAATAAAAGTAGGAACCTTCAACCACTGAAGTTTGTGGTTGTTTTCCCTTCTGATCCTTCTTTTTTTTCCTAATTTTTCCATTTCAAGTTGTAGCAATATCTCATCAAGTGTCCTTTCTTCTTGCAGTAGTTGCATCTCAACTTAGTCTTAGGTTTATGCTCTTCACCTGACTGGTTTTTATTCCCTTTAGACTGATTCTGCTTGTTCTTCCTTTTGACAAATAGCCCCTTTGCATTAGGCTGCTCCTTTTTTACTGACTAAAGCTCTAACTCTCTAGTTCTCAAGGCTAAAATAATGGCATCAGTAGTAACTGATTATCTATCACACTTCAAGGCATTCTTCACCCTCTCATAAGTTTCGGGTAGAGAGTTTAATAAAACAAAGGCTTCATTCTCATCACCAATTTCTCGCCAAGGCTCTTCAGCTCAGAAACTATCCTCTTGAACTCATCCAAATTATCTGATAGTGGCTTGGTAGAATCCATCTTGAAGGTGAAGAACTTCTCTCTCAGATACATCTTGTTGGGGAGATCCTTGGTTGCGAAAAGACCTTCCAACTTGAACCACCTCTTACAGGCCGTGTCTTGATCAATAACTTGTCTTAAGATGCTGTCACTGAGATTAAGAACCAAAGTCCCATATGCTGTAATCTCCATGTCTTCCCTTTCTTGAGCTATTATTTTAGGTGGCAGAGTTTACGGGTCCAAAAAGGCCTTGTGAGCTCTCTGTTGTCCAAGAATAGCTTTGATTTTGGCCTTCCATAGGCCATAATCATCCTTCCCATCAAACTTCTAAATTTCATACCTTGCAAAAGCCATCTCTGATCTGATCGATTATCAAGTATGAACTTTTTTAGTATCTTGATGCTTGAAGAATGCTAACCTTGATGATATTCAAACGCTCTGATACCACAAATTTTTGGGTTAACAACTTTTCACTAGGCCCAAATACTCAAGATCAATACTGGAAAGATGAAGAAAAGGCTAAGAAATATTCTGCCAAATGCTCAATGATCGATACTCGATGCTCGATGAGAATACCCTTCTTTGTCTGAACAATCTCTATTGAATTGTCGATGGAACTCGATGACAACTAAACTGATACTCAATGAGTCTTGATCAGTACTCGGTGTGACTCAAAGGTGAAAAAGATCAACTCAAAGCTACTCGATACTGAAGTTCGATGCGCAATTGAACTCGATACTCTATTATTTGATAAGATTTAAAATGAGATTGTATGGCACACGATTTGTAGAAAGATCGAAGACAAATGAACAAGAAAGATAAAGACAAGAAGAAGAAACATAGAGGTTTACGTGGTTCAGCAAGATTGCCTACGTCCATAGGAAGATTCAAGTTCTTTACTATTGAAGATTGCGTACAACTTTTTGTTGTTTACAGAAACTAGGAAATGATCAGAGGTATTTATAAAGCATACTAATTGACCGTTACATCACAAAGTAAGTTATAGACAAATAAAAAATGGAGGTATTTGAGTCACAGCTTCTTCAATTATATAAAGAGCATAAAGTTTAGGGGGGTTTGAGCCTCTCCTGGACCCATACTAAATATGCCTCTGATTGTTGCAATACTCCAATAGTTTATCCCCAAATAATTTAGGGGACATTTAGGGCGCAATGCATATTATTATAATCTATGGTTAATATAGTCTGTGGGCTATAATAAACTATCTGTTTTTATAGTCTGTATTTAGGGTGCAGACTATTATAGTCTAGTTTATAATAATCTGTGTTTGGGGTATAGAGTATTGTAGTCTATCTTATAATAGTATGTGTTTGGAGTGCAGGTTATTATAGTCTGAATTATAACAGTCTGTAATTTGAATGTAGATTATTTTAGTCCATGTGTAACTTTTTCTACTACATATTTTATAATATTAATAATTATGCATATGAAATATCATATTTTGAAAATATAATTAAGACTATATGTTCTACCAATTTATACAAAATTAATTTGATTGTAATTTATATTAAAAGCTAACCACCATTTTTTTTTTATCATTTTGAGAAATACCTTGGTTAACATGACCAAAAAAGAAAAAAAGTACATTACTTTTGAATGCAATTCGTGTGTTTCGTATATAAAACTCTCTTTTTTTGTGGTACAAAAAAATGTAAGATAAAATAACTAGCTCTCTTTTTTTGTGGTACAAAAAAATGTAAGACAAAATAACTAAATCATGGTTGCATGATTGAAATATGACCTTTTTTTGAGGTACCAAATGTACTACAAACTTAAATGCATAATCGAAACAAACTAATCATTGTTCATTATTGAAAAGCAGTCCAAAACACGAGTTGATCGAACATTCTCTTCAAGGATAAGGTTGCAATAGTCCAACTTCAGGGTTGTAGGAACAAATAAGAAGCTCTTCGTATTTTGCACACTGCGGAATATGATTTGCATAAGCTTCACCCTCTGTCGGTTATGCAATTAAGGAATATCTTGGAGTTGGTTTACGACTTCTACACATAGTTCGACGTTAGCTGCACGCTTCTCTTTCAGCCATTCTACAATTGCCTTCGATCGGACATTTGCGAACTCCATCACATTCCTAACAATCTCTGCCATTTCATATTGATTCCCCCTTCGCTTCCTCTTACTTCCTCTTGAAGCATTTCTTCCTTCAGTGCTTCAACTGGTACGTGTTCCATGCATATCATCCTGTGACATGTCCATTCCTTGTCAAATACATGAATGATCAAGATCAGATCATTTGTAGCACTTTACAACATTTGTAACACCTACAAACGGGTCATACTCGTAGTGTCACCAGGATAAGGTATTTAGCCTTATCCATCTACTACAAACCATTTAGGTTATCACTTACACATGATCCACCCTTATGTTTTCACATACATGTTTTTGTTACAAAGATAACCTTGGACGTTAGTTTATTGGTTTGTGGTTAATGTAACTAAAATATCACATATTTTATAGACAACGTGAATAAAGTATCATATATTTATTAATCACATAATAAGTTTGTTCATATAATATCCACAAATTATAGGACCCTTTGAGATTTAGGGCATCAACCCCAACAAATCATATTTTAAAACTATTTTAAAAAATGATTTCACCTAAGTTTGCATGCAACTCTAAGTTATTGATTTTGATTTCTAATTTCATTTATTTAGAGCTCTTATAAAGTAAATGAAACAAATTAAAACTACATTGCATCGATTGACATACTTTATAAAATTATAACGCTTATAAGATTACCTAAAGTAGTGTCATGCATCATACAATGTTCATTTCGTTACTACATATATATAACACTTATATATAACAAAGTAATGAAAATAAATAACATACGTCACATGCATACATTCAAACTATATATTATAACGATTATAATATAAATGATGCATGGCTATGTTATTTATCCATGCAAGCATATAGTATAACACTTATATTATATGATGCATGGGCATGCTATAAAATTAAATCATGCATATATATAATATAAATGATGCATGAAAATAAATGCATAACCTATGGTGGGTTTTAAAACTATATGACATATATTATGACATATAATAAAAAACATACATCACATGTATATTTAATATAACAGTTGATGGACCGGGATAGGACCTATAAAAGGAGAAAATAAAAGGCTAACTACTACAAAATTTGAGTCAACCAGTTCAGAACAGGTGAACCGAGTCTTGCATTGCTTGAACCAAACCGCCTTTTAAAAGACCACCTTGCAGCTGATCGTGTAGCAAACGCACCATGCGTCGAATAGCTATGCAATGAGCATAGACTACGCGATTGCGTAGCTAATGACTATGCGATGAGCATGAAAGTCTACGCGATCATGTAGCACAAAGCCATGCATTGAGCAATTAAAGAACCACACAATCATTTAGCAAGCTATTATACGATC
Organism: Benincasa hispida; assembly: GCF_027475165.1. Classification (NCBI taxonomy): domain Eukaryota; kingdom Viridiplantae; phylum Streptophyta; class Magnoliopsida; order Cucurbitales; family Cucurbitaceae; genus Benincasa; species Benincasa hispida. The sequence continues at coordinate 41,189,002 of NC_143479.1, forward strand.
GTGTAGTAAATGCAACACGATTGCGTAGCATTAGCTTTGCGATCATTTAGCAAATGTTATACCATCGTGTAGCAAATTTTACACGTCGCATAACAAAAGCTACCCGATCATTTATTTGTAGCTACACGATCTAGAACCTCTGTTTCGTCTTCTCCATCGAAACTGTTGGGGTTGATGCCCTAAAGTCTCGTGTCCTGTAGTTTGTAAACAGTTTGTACGAACGTTTGTGATGTATAATATATGATTTAATTCAGATCTTTTTTTTGCTCAATGGAATGTTTTATTTGCTTTACCACAAACCAATAAACCTAAAATCCCTGGTTATCTTTATGTAACTTAAGCATGAATATGGTGACATACAAGTGGATCATGTCTTAAGGGATAACCAAAATGGTCTGTAGTATATGGATATAGGAGGGAAACCTTATCCTGGTAACGCTACGGATGTGGCCCGCATTGTGGAATAGTTATAAGTGTTGTAACTTGTCACAGATGGTCTGATCCTGATTATTCGTGTAGGGCACATGTGAGCGGGGGCGTTATGTACAAAAGTTTGTATAAGACCTGACCACGAAGTGTTAATGTCTCGTTATATAACACCGTTCATGACAAAGACTTCACTTCACTAGGATGACCATAGGTAACATGACCTCAATCCTGAGTGATTTGGGAACTCCTACCATTTAGGGTGGTCCTTTGATTTGAATGGGTGCAAGTGGCCAGGTCGCCGACTCAAACCTATCACTTTGAGGATTCGTCTGATTTGGGAGCTGGAAACTCAGCTATACAAGATGAAATTCACTCCTTCCTCGAAGCTGGGGAAAGTAGATAGATAGCTCCCTTAAGGGCTGATTCCACGGCTTGAACGATGTGGCACCACACACTTTCTCTTGGCTCGAGAGGTGTTCACACATAGTTGGACTATGTTGTATTGTTCATTAGAGGGATCAGTTGTACTTAAGGAGTGAGAATAACTACAGGGGTAAAACGGTAATTTGGCCCAGTTGTACTTACGAGCATCTGTGAAGGGTCATCGCACTCATGATTGGTCATATCCAATGGACACAGAAATATATCTGTGGTAAGCAGAGTTCAGCTATTGGTCTTTAGTGGAATGTCTGGCAGTTAACGGATGGTAGATCTCGTAGCTAAAGAGTTTAGTCATGTGTTCACATTGTTGGGTTTTATGTCCTAAAACTCGTGGTATGTAAACAATGGAGCTTATTCTGATAATTGAATAAAGGTGTTATTGAATAGATCTATTGCTTGAATAGAAATCCAATAAACCTAAAAGTCCCTTGACTATTGGATGAGTACTTGAACTTTATGTGGAGACAAAAAAGTGGACCAGGTTCGAGTAAATAGTCAAAATGATCCATAGTACATGGATAAGGTTGGGTTTATTTTGGTAACACTATTGGATACGGCCTGCTCTGTAGTTGTTATAAGGAGCTGTAAAGTGCTACAAATGAAGTGATCCTAATTCCTTCATATTGGACATGAGAAGTGAGGGTGTCCTTGTGCAAAAGAGTTTGTACAAGATCGGACCACGAAACGAGTCACTCTTACTTTATAACGCTGTTTACTGTTTAAGACTAACTATTTCAAAGCGATGACCTAGGTAACTTGACCTTAATCCTGAGCTAACTATTAACTCCTGTTTATCTGGGATTGCCCTTAGATTTACATAGGTGAGGGTTGGCTCAATAGTGCCGACTCAATATGACTGCCATTCCAAGGGTAAGACTGGATAGATAGCTGGGGACATAGGGTGCAAGAGGGAATTCACTCCTATCTGTTTTAGAGATAGTAGAGAGGTTGTTCCCTTAAGTGCTGATTCTAGGGCTTGAACAAGGGATCCCGCCCTCTCATTTGGCATGAGATGGACTCGATTTTCTGATTGGATCAAAAAACAATTGTTCATTAAGGGATCAATGGGGACTTAAGAAACAAGAGGTAATTTCGGGGGTAAAACAGAGATTTGATCCAGTCATTATTACGAACAACCTGTGAAGGGTTAACTTACTAATCATTGTTATATCGAGTGGACATAATATATCTATAGTGAGGGGAGTTCAACTATGGGCTTTAGTGCAGTGACCCATTAGTTAATGAATGGGGGTTAGATCGGTCTAATGAGTTTAGCCGATTAATCTTAGATTGTTGGAGCCTATGATTTGTAGGTTCATGAGGTCCCCCTACTAGCTCAGAAATGGAATAGCTCTAGAGTAGCGTGATAAGTTAATTTGAAACATTCAAATTAGAATCAAACGGGATTGGAGAAAATATATTTAAATATGATTTAAATATATGAAGATGAATTTTTGTAAAAATTAATTTAATATAGGATATTAAATTAATTAGAATTATTTAAATTGTTTAAATAATTATTTATTAATTTTATTAGAAAATTAATTTATGAAATTAATTTGTAAAATCAATAAATTTTGATTTTAGAAATAAAATATGATTTTAAAATCAATTTTAGATTTTTGGAAATTGAAAAATCACACAAACTTGAAAAAATGGGTTTTTCAAGTCATCTTCAAAGTTTCTTACAGAGAACCTATCACCTCTTCTTTGGTTTACTCCAAGCATGAGCTACGCAGCACATCTCTTTGCACGATAGTCTATAATATATTGAAGAGATTGGAGTGAAGAAAGGGATGAAAAATCGACTGAATTTTTGCTGACAAATTTGGATGAAGAAGGTGTTCTTCAATGGGTTGGTTCAGTGAAGAAGGTGTTCTTCAATGGGTTTGTTCAGTGAAGAAGGTGTTCTTCAATGGGTTGGTTCAGTGAGCTTTCTCCATATTCCCTTTGATTCTAGTTTATTTTGAGTCCTACAACTCAATCTAGAGCACCAAGAGGATAGTAGAGAAGATCTTGTGGTGATCTACACATGGATTCGGAGGATTTTACAGCTGGAAATAGAGATTTCATTGGTTCGGCCATGGTATGTTCTTAAAACCTATTATACTCTGTCTTAGCATGTTTCTTTTCAACCAAAATTAATGAATTAGAGTGCTTATGGATCCTTATTTCTTCCACTGCATGATGGTGTTGATCCAACAATTGGTATCAAAACATCTTATAAGCATTCAGTTCGGATTAATTCTGGTTTGATGGGTGTTTTGTATGAAAAATGAAACTGCTGTAATGATATGGTTTTCTGAGTTTTTCCCTTTAATTTCTCTTTGATTTCCCATTTAAATTTTTGGCTCTTGCTTGATGACCTTTAATGTCTTCCCAAGAGCCTGTAATTTATTTGGAGTCATTAGAGTTCAAATTAAGCTGTAATTCGAAGAAACAAGCGAAGGGGCCGAGTTATAGATTCCAACGATGAGTCTCTGTTCATATCATCGTTGAGCTTCAGTAGCTAAATGATCGTTTAGCTTCATACGTTAGACGATATGAAGGAAAAGCTAAACGATCATCTAGCTTTGGGCGTTAATCGTTTAGGTGTTGTGCACTAGACGATCGTCTACCTCTGACGCTAAGTGATGACGAGAAATTAGAAGTCAATTTTACTCGACAACTAAAATCCCGTGGACGCGGTATACGATGCATGTTCTTAAGATACGCATTGATAGTCATGCATCGATGGTCATGCATTGGAATGAATATGCGTTAATAAATGTTTACGATGACCATGAGTCCTGTCACAAGTTTTCTTGCGCTCACGCCAAGTATAACGTGAATGCAAGTTTCTCGGGTAATCCAAGGTCAAACACAGGGACTTGTAGCAGAATGAATGCAGTGATGTACATGCGGCGGTTAAATAAAAGAATGTTAAAGGGGTTGCTACGTTAATCCTACTCCTACTCCTATCTAACAGACAATGCAATGAGAATATGCATGAAAGGTAGAGATACGACAACACTTGACATGAAATAAATGCATGGGAAAATAGATATAATGCGGAGATGTTTTCATTGCAACCCTTAAGAGTGACCGCAAGGGCAACCTTAGTCAATGCAAACCATGCAATCATGCTACACACACGTGAACCTAACTCTAGGATGTATGCGGTGTATCTGCGATATTTTCGAGAAGCCTATTCCTGCCTAGACCTCCATAACCAGCTCACTAGCTCTCGCCGCATGAACGTGGCTGCTGCATAACCCCTTGTCCTACTTCCTGGACGCATGCAAATCCATTCTGTAGGGTGCATACGCTATGTGAAGCAAACGGAGCTTATCCCTAAGTTCCCCATTCTTGCCTATACGTTCCAATCCGCTTTCCCGAGTTTTAGATTTGTGTTTTAGACTATTCTCCCAAGTATACCTAAATGATGAATGATGCACTCATAGGACAAGGTAACCGCATGAACTTTGCTGACCTAAGGTTGTTATTATCTCTAGTTAATAATGCATATAATGCTTAATGCGACCAACCACTTACCCTCCCGAGCAGTTGATTGTTGTTGACTTCACTCATAGACAAACAATGCGTTAGCCTATAGACAGGCGTTGCAGCACCTTCACACTAAGCAAATAAGATTACTCACACACTCACACAACACATACCTCTCGGTGAGTTGCTACATGCTTCATATCCCTAATCCACATGACTAAGTATGCGATACCCAAGCAATCCCACTAAGTGTTGCAATGAAAGTAAAAATGCTAAGCAAGAAGATGGAGATGGAGTCAAAGGAACAGAGAAATGCATTGAAAACAAATTGTATTAATTCCTTAACCACAAAATGTCATACAATACAATATAAGAAAAGAAAGGAAAATGAAATGACTGGCTGGAAGCAAAGACTTGCTTCTAGCGGATGTGCGTCAAGGTTGAAGGTTGTGCCATGGATGGGCGGAGGAGTTGACTCTCTCGAGATCTAGCTCCAATCGAAGGCTCCATTCGTCACTCGGAATGGATGAAGGAGGTGAAGAACTCTCAGTGTCTTCTCATGCATTTTGTCTAGATCACGGGGAAAATCCCCAAATCATAAGGATCATCCCCGGATGGCTTGAATTTCTACTCATCGGCTTCTATTTATAAAGCTTGGGCCGCCGACAACATTAATTAGACTGCTCTGAGTCTGACGTTTGGCGCATTAGTCTTTTCTGAACCTCTGCCACTAACGGCGTGGTAGGTGAAATGTCAGCATCATCTTTTGGTTTTTCTCGATGTAGATGCGTTGATGCCTTCATTCCACCAACCTTCCGTTGATCCCATTAGTATGCGTTGTCGCGTAGCCGCAATCATTTAATGACCGCATTCGCTTAATACCACAACTCTACACGATGACCGCAATCACTAGGCGAGCGCAACTCCCATGCGATGGACGCATACGGCTGATTACCACATCATCCATGCATTGATCGATACGTTCGACTTTGCGATGGAGTGTTTCATGCGGTCGTCTATGAGGTGGTCCAGTTTCCACGTTTGCGTCCATGTCCTGTTTTAGCTACAAAAATAATATATTGAATGCATAATAACGTAAAATAATGGGTTAGCTGAGATTCAACATGCTGATCGATGCAAGCTCATTTTCTCGTGAATTCGTAACATGATTGACACATATTCTGCCTAATAACATTCATAATTCTAAATAAAAGGCCTAAGATGACATGCATTTCTACATGTCATCACTAAGTGATGCGTTATTTTATGAGGTGAAATTATGGAATGAAATGCAATGATGGAAATGCGTTGAGCAACAAGTTTTCTCAGCAGAATCCAAGTGTAAACCCTACTGAGTTTCCTGGCAAGTCCAGGGTCAAACTCAGGCACTAAGGAAAACGGTATGCGGTGATAATTTTCAAAAAGACTTTGCGGTAACCAATAAATCAAATAATTGTTTAGGTTGATGTTTGTGGTGTAAATAAATGTATACGGTGGAGTTACGAAAAGAGTAGATAATACGGAAGATGCGATGAATATGCGGGGAACGGGTTGAGAAAGGGTTCAACTAACACTTCCTAGGATGCGTTCATGTTATGCAATCATGCAACACACATACAATAGCAAATCATCTCTTGATGCAAATGCTACGGATTCTAATACTAGAACGCATGCGATATATGCGATGAGTCTATAGGACCTACACATAAGCCTCTATTCTTATCTATGCGATGACAAAATGACACACACACAAATAAGGCGACCATATAATATCATAACCTATCTCTATGGTGCATGCGATGCATGTTGGCAAACAGAGCTTATCTCTAAGTCTCTATCTCCTACTTATGCAGATCTAATCTTGCTCTCTCGAGTCTAGATTCTAACATAGCTCTCTCAAGTCTTAGGTTCTTTCTTTAGACTCTCTCTCGAGTAGCTCTAAAGGGGTGTTGGGCACAACATAAAACAAGATAATCGCATGCAATGAAGGTCCTAGGTCATGTTAGCTTAGTTCTTCTCAACCCATTCGATAAATTTAGCTACTCATGCGTGCTCTTAAGAGAGTGAACAGATGTAGATAAAGAATTTCCATTGTATAGATATAGAGTTGAAATACAAAATAACAATGCAAGATGAGAATAAAGAGTCTGGTAGCAATCTCTTGCTTCTCAAGGCTTTTACACTGTCTTTTCTACTCTGTTCAAAAGATAGTCTCGCTCTCGCGAGAGTCGGCCCACTCTCTTCTTTTCCACGCCTTTGGGTTCTCTCTCAAGTTTCCCTAAGCGATCTTTTGGTGTCTCTTCCCTTCTCTCGCTCCGCCTTCTAAATAAAAAGGAAAACTATGGACAAGGCTATTCTATCTAAGGGAAAATTCTCTAACTGTCCAAACTCCTTTACTGAAGTTTACCTTCGGTATTTATAGAGCTTCAGGGTGAAAGGCGTTTTCTCTCTTATGATTGCACTGATGGGATGGCTTTAATTCTCTGTCTGATGCGCCGAATATTTGTCACCGAAAATCTGAGTCTACTTGCTACAGTAGATCGTTAGCGACTTGTCAACTTAATTCGGACTTGACCGTCATCAGCTTTTTGTCCCATTGTGATTAATTATGCTTTTCACCCAGATGCGCCCACCAAGTTGCGTCGGCTCTATGCGGCAATCCTTCTTGAGTAGATGTTTGTGAGCACAAATCACTGCAGAGTTTTGCGGTAACGTTGCACTCGACCGTTGCTTTCTTGTGATCTCATTTTACGCTTTGCATTAACGAATATTCTGCACAAAAATACAAAAATTAATTGTTTCTATGCGATGAAAGCATGCGACTGCTATGTTATGAACTTAATGTTTTTTGGACGCAATCTTACATATTTTATCAACACAAACCTTCATTGTTTAATAACTTAGTACTGTAATAATGTGCATTTCTGCCCGTTCTCGCACTCCTAAATTTAAACAATGTTTGTCCTTAAGCATAAGCTAAATATTTCCTTTAGAAAGTCGATCGCAATCTCTTTTCCTAGATTTTTTAAGAATACTTCATTCAAATCCTATACACCAAAATTTCCTTAATTCTTATTCAAGTCTCTTTTAAAATATTTCTAAGACCTAGGGGCCGCAAGCTTAACCTTCAAAAATACTTTACTAGATTCCATGACATCGCATGATTTATTTCAAAAAAAAACTTTTTCACTAGGGTGTTAAATGATTTTTATCCTTGCATATTTTTTACATTATTATTTTTCTCTGACCTTGCGCTGATCTAAGTGCCTCACCTTCGTTTTGGCTTGCCTCCACGTGTGTCATGCGAACATTCAACTACGTGCAAGGCACTCTTTCTCATACTAAACTCATACTTATTCAGCAGCGGAGTTGCGGTCATTTATTTATGCGTTGATCCTGGCGACTTACTTTCGTTTTGGCTTGCCCCCACGTGTGTCATGCGGACATCCAACTACGGGTAAGTGCCCTTCACAACTTAACTCTTATCAACATGGGTTTCCCCATTGCGTTGACAGTGGAGTTGTTATTCTCAAAATTTTCCTTCTCTTTTTTTTATAGAGCTAAAAATAGCAAGGACGAAAATAAATACCTCACCCCAAAATTTAAAATGCGGCAATGTTCTCATTGCCAATAGATTGAAAGAAGTCATGCGATGTTCTTAGGAAGCTACATAAAGAGTCAGTTTGAAAGAAAGCTAGCAGACCACTAACTTCTAGAAATATTTCATGAGGTGACTGTCCTAAAATTATGTTGACTCTAGTATATACGAAAAAATAGAAGCATGTGTTTCATCATTGAAATCATAATTGGTAAAGAGAAAGCATGCGGTGACTTACTAAATTTAACAATGTTAAATGATTGTGGTAGGTGATAAAACTATCAAAATTAAAATGCGATGCGATAGTGCAAAATTTGGAATAAAGTCAAGGAAGAATACAACCCCCAAATTTGCGTTGTCGCCCGCATTGTTTGTTGATGCATCTTGCTTTGCGACGATCTACTTCCTTTGGATTGCATTGACGAAATAAAGTAGTTGCATCTTCATGTAGCGCCTCCACAATCGTTCGCCTCGATCGTTGCACGAAAAACATTAAAAGGGTCAAATAATATTAAAAAAACAAAGTTAACAAAATCGCTCACAACAAACGTTTAGCACGATTACTTTTTTTTTTTTTTAGATAAGTAGAAGGATGGTGAAATGAAAATACTAAGGAGTAGAGATGAGTTGAAGAGTTCAAAATTTCAATGGATGCTTCACAAAACTTGCGTCCCTGATGAATTTAAATCGCTTGATAGCACAGGGACCACCCACTTCTTTCTTAATTAGGGTTTCTCAGGTCCATGGAGTCGACTTGGCGATGCCAGCCTTCTCTGTGATACACTTTTACTCGTTGCCCATTAATTTGAATATGTTGGTTCCATCATCATTAGATAACTCAACCGCACCATGCGGGAATACCTCTCTGACTAGGAATGGTCTAGACCAACGTGACTTTAATTTCCCAGGGAAGAGCCATAGTCATGAGTTAAATAGTAAGACCCTCTGCCCGACTTGGAGGTTCTTGCCGCATATGTGTTTGTGGTGCCAGCACTTTGCATGCTCCTTGTAGGTCTTTGCGTTCTCATATGCGTTAATCCTCCATTCCTCCAGCTCGACCAATTAAAGTTTTCTCGCTTCTTCTGTTGTCTTCAAGTCAAAGTTTAGCTTCTTCACCGCCCACATTGCTTTGTGTTACACCTCTAGTGGTAAACGACATGCCTTACCAAATATCAACGCATATAGGGACATACCTATGGGTGTCTTATAGGCAGTTCAGTATGCCTACAACGCATCGTCGAGCTTTGTTGCCCAATCCTTTCGCGAAGGCTCTACCACCTTCTCCAATATCTGCTTGATCTCCCGGTTGGACACTTCGGCCTGACCATTCGTCTGCGGATGGTATACGGTGGCCACTTTATGGAGAATATTATATTTGCACAACAATTCTTTGACAGTATGATTGAAAAAGTGGGACTCTTCATCACTTAATATGGCACATCAAGTGCCAAAACGAGTGAAAATGTTTTTCTTCAGAAATTTAGAGACTACCGTCGTATCGCTTGTAGCACATGCCATTGCTTCTGCCCACTTGGACACGTAGTAGACGACTAACAAAATATAATTTTTACCATTCGATGGTGGGAATGATCCCATGAAATCAATGCCTCAGAAGTCGAACAACTCTAGTTCCAAAATAGTGTTCATAGGCATTGCATATTTCCATGAAATGTTACCTGTGTGTTGGCACCGGTCACACTTCATCACATAGTCAGCTGCATCCTAAAATAGTGTTGGCTAGTAGAATCCACTTTGCAATACTTTAGCTGCGGTGCACTATCCTCCAAAGTGTCCATCATATGGTGAATCATGATATTACAATAATATGCGTTGTTGAGTAGCATTCGGTACACATAATCGCAGAATCTGGTCTGCCCCTTCTTATACAAATTTGGCTCATCCCAAAAATATGATCTGCATTCGTGCTTGAGCCTCCTCTTTTGGTGGTCAGTATAATCTTCAGGAAATTGCTCACAAACCAGATAATTTACCACATCAACGTTGTTGGATTTTATGTCCTAAAACTCGTAGTTTGTAATATCATATTCTTGTTCAATAAAACTATTATTGAAAATATTTAGTAAATTTAAATTCTATATTCATGAATCCAATAAACTAAGAATCCGAGGCTATTAAGTTTAAGTTTGAACTTTATGTAGTGACATAAATGTAGATCAAGTTCAAATATATATAGCCAAAATGGTTTATACTATATGAATAAGGTTGGGCGCTTTATTCTGGGGACACTATGGATGCGGCCCATTTTGTAGTTAGTACAAACGATGTGATCCTAAACCGATCATGTGGAGACATGAAAATGGGGGCATCCTATGTAAATAGTTTACATAAGACTGAACCATAAAATTGTCACTTTTACGTTTTAAATGTCGTTTAATGTAAAAAACTGACTATTTCGTTAATTGATGACCTAGGTAACTTAATCTTAATCCGGAGCTAACTATGAACTTCTGTTCACTCAGAATTATCCTTAGATCTCTATAGGTGAGGGCAGCTCATTATCGCTGGCCCAATAAGCCTCCCATTTCAGGGGTAAGATCAGGTGGATAGCTGGGAACATAGGGTGCAAGACATAATTCACTCCTACCAGTTATAAGGATAGTAGATAAGTTGTTCCCTTTAGTACTGAATCCAGGTCTTGAACAAGGGGCCCGACCCTCTCATTGGCCTGAGAGGGGTTCGGTTTATAGGTTGGAACTTAAACCAATTGTTCATTAGAGGATCAGTGGAACTTAAGGAATAAGATGTAGTCTCGGGGGTAAAACGATTTTATGACCCAGCTGAGATTACGAACAACCTGTGAAGGATTAACTTACTAATCATGGTTATATCAAATGGACACAAATATATCTATAGTGAGGGGAGTGCAACTACGGGACTATAGTGGAATGACCCGTTAGTTAACGAATGTTGATTAGCTCCGTCTAAAAAGTTTAGTCAACTAATCTCGGATCGTTGGAGTCCATGATCTATAGGTCCCCCCTACTAGCTCATATGGAATAAACTTAGAACAGAATAATAGAATAATTTGAATTGTTCGAATTAGGTGAAGAGAGAGAAACCGACAAGTATATGTGATATAGTGGTCGGTTTTTTCAATTTAGAGATACATCTTTAATATTTAAATTTGATTTAAATATCAAGAATATGAATACATTTATATTCGGAAGCTCAGAAATAATAGAAATGGTAAAAGATGTAAAAAGTCAAAGAGTTGACTTTTGACTTTGAAAAGTCAAACTTTGACTGACCTTATCTTCAAATGTGATTTGAATTTCAAGAAAATGAATGTGGATTCATGCTCGGGAGGTCAAAATTAGTCAACGAGAGAAATCATAAAAAGTCAAAATGTTGACTTTTTGGTCAATGTTTGACTTTGACCAAATGACTATTTTGCCCTTTGACTAAAGTTAGTGGGAAAATCCAAACTTTTGTTGGATAATTCCACTAACAAAATAGTGGGCTAGGTGTTGACTTATAGTGGAGACATTAAGCGCACTAAGATATGGGCTTGTGTTTTTTTATTAAAAACTTTTGGATTTTTGCCAAAATATTTTTCTAAAATTGGGCTAAAAAGAAAAACTCAAACCCAACCAAAATCCCTTCTTCTATTTCCATATTTTCTCTCTTTCGGGTTCTTCATCCATCGGGTCCCACAACTCGGTTCTGAGTCCAGAGAATAGTAGGTCAGCTCTAGTGGTGGTCCGTTTGTGTTCGGGTGGAGATAGACGTATTTCGGGAGCTTCAAAGGTATTATTTCAAAATAACCCTAATTAATTCTTTTAGGGTTGCATGTTTATTTTGGGCAATTAGAGTAAAATTGATTCTCATTTCCACTGCGCATGACGACTTTGACATCATTCGGTATCAGAGCATGTTATAATTTTACTCAATTGCATGTGGTGGGTATCAATTTATTAGATAAAATTGAGATTTGAAACTAAAATGGTTTTTAGGTTTTGGAAATTAAATTAAGTTTTTTTTGTAGTATTAATTTGTAATTGCTCATATGTTTATGAGCATTAAGTATGAAAAAGGGTTTGTAAATTTGCTAGAGTCATTAGAGTTGAAATTAGGATGTAATTGCTCGGTTCCGGGAAAGACGACAGCTTCAAAATGAAGGAAAAATAGGCTCACATACCCAAATATTACCCCAGACTCGAGAAGTCTGCACCCAGACTCGAGATGAGCTCCCAGATCTAACCCAGTTCTTCGCAACCCGTGTGCCAGCTATCGACCAGCATCCGGCCCATAGCGTGACCCGCCCACTCCGTGCACCGACCCGATTCGCGCCTGCTCTGCTTTTGTCGACCCGACCTGCGCCCTGCGGCTTCCATTGACCAGCCGGTCCAGACGGTCTGGATCGGTCCAATTGAGCCAGTTTAATCAGTTCAACCTAATTTTTGGAGTTTTTGGGCCGGTTCGAGTGTTTGAAGCTGGTTCAAGAGCGGTTTTTTGTAATCATTATTGTAATAATTTAGTTGTTAGCTTAATTTAAGAGCCAAAACCAATCTATTTTAGGGTGTTTAATTAATTATGCATGTTGATGTATGTTTTAATTAAATTTTGAATCTTGTTGTGCATATAGTATGTCATATAGATTTAAAATTCCACCATAGGTAAACATGTACATGCATTTGATATATGTTATAATTGTTATAATGTATATAGTATGCATGTTAATTTTTTTTTTTAATATAAAGTGTTATATTAAAGCTTAATAATCAAGTATGAATGTATATTATAGATGTATGATTCTAGGGTTATAATGGTTATAATTTTATTTTATAATTGTTATAAAATAACCTAGACTTTAAAATCTATAACAAAGGTAAAAGTTGCATGCTCACCTAGGATTAAATTGGTGTAATTTTAATCGGCTTTTCTAAAGACTTAGAATAAGTCGATTACTTGTTAAACAAAGAGTTATTTACTTACCCGGGGAGATCTTGTCTAAGGTTGGGGGTTCTTAAGATGACGGTTTATGGAACACCTCCTACCTGGAGATCAAACTGGCGTCTAAGTCAAATAATCCTATTTTAATAAGCATGCATGAAAGATGTGAGGTAATAAAATTTGTTTATCACCTAGACATCATAGGTTAAAATCCAGTATAAGAGTTATACATGGATCTATCACCTAGACTTAGGATATGTTTAATTTAGCCGAAATATATCTTTAAGTATTTTTTTTTATATATACCCTAAACCATTATAGAACACTTCAGCTAGAAAGAAGTACTATACTTTTAGCTTTAGTGTCCCTAAGAGTTCACATCATGAGGTCCATGTAGGGCTTTGGGCTGTGCTTAGGAGCAGACTCCCTTCGGAGAGTGTTTGCATAGATCAATATCAAGTTGAATAGGGGAAGTAGTTCATAGTAAGTGGGTAAGGGGTATGTAACAAAATATCCCACGGTTTCTTCCATTAGGTCGTACCGTGAGATTCCTATAATGCACCTGCATGTCTGCCTTGGAACGACCTTTCCCTTCGAAGGGTTGTATTATAGGATTCAGAATATCGCGAACTTCAAATCTGGATAAGCTTTCTTAGATCAGTTTTCATATTGACTTTTCACTTTCGGGAGCTTGTTGATTCTGGTTTCTGAAATCCAAAAATGGAAGGTTACACTTACAAGTATTAATAAGATGTTAGTATATTCTCGACCAAAGTAACGATAACTAAAGTGTTATAAGAATAAAGAGTTATTCTGGGGTTAGCATTTAGTCAAGATTGTCTTGGTTCAAAAGAGGAATAATCGACTGTCCTTCGGTGGAGGTTACTCTAAACTTTTGAAATATCATTGCAAAATATAATAATGAAGGGTACATTATTAGTTTCTTTTGCTAAACTTGATTGGATTTAAAAGATTAATGTTTTTTTACTAAAAAGGATATCTTTACCTTTTCAGCATGAATAGCTCGATAATTTAACTCTTAGCTTTCGAGAAACTAAACGGTGATAATTATTCGGCATGGAAATCAAATCTAAACACAATACTAGTAGTTAACGATTTAAGATTTTCCTTAACTGAGGAATGTCTTCAAGCCCCAGCCTCAAATGCTAACCGAACTGTTCGGGAAGTAGACGATCGATGGGTCAAAGCTAATGAAAAGGCCCGTGTTTACATTCTTGCTAGCATGTCTGATGTTTTGGCAAAGAAACATGAATCCTTAGCTATGGCTAAAGAGATAATAGATTCATTAAGAGAAATATTTGGGCACCCATCATGGTCCCTTAGACACGAGGCAATTAAGCACATTTACACGAAGCACATGAAAGAGGGGACCTCTGTTAGACAACATGTCCTAGACATGATGATGTACTTCAATATCGCTGAAATAAATGGCGGACCCATTGATGAGGATAACCAGGTTAACTTTATCTTACAATTTCTTCCAAAGAGTTTTATACCTTTCGAGACAAATGCGTCTTTAAATAAGATAGAATTTAACCTCACTACCATTCTCAACGAGCTCCAGCGATTCCAAAACCTTACTTTAGATAAGGGGAAAGAAATGGAAGCAAATGTTGCTACCACTAAGAAAAAGTTTTTAAGAGCATCGTCCTCTAAAGCCAAAGCTGGACCCTCTAAAGCTCAAATGAAAAATAAGGGAATAGGGCAGGCTCCCAATACAGATAAAGGAAAATATTTCCATTGTAACCAAAACGGGCATTGGAAGAGAAATTGTCCGAAGTACCTTGCAGAGAAGAAAGCTGAGAAAACGGCACAAGGTAATATGATTTACTGGGCGTTGAAACATGTTTAGTGGAATATGATACTTCTACCTGGATACTAGATTCAGGAGCCACTAATCATATTTGTTTCTCGTTTCAGGAAACTAGTTCTTGGAAAAAGCTTGAAAAAGGTGAGATAACCCTCAAAGTTGGAATAGGAGAGGTTGTCTCAGCTGAAGCAATGGGAGATCTGAAGTTGTTTTTTGAAGATAAATATCTAGCACTTAAAAATGTTTTGTATGCACCTCTTATGAAGAGAAATTTGATATCTATCGGTTGTATTATAGAACAATTATATACGATATCTTTTAATATAAATGAAGCATTTGTTTTTTGTAAAGGTATTCAAATTTGTTCTGCTACACTTGAAGACAACTTATATAAGTTAAGACCAACTAGAGAAAATTTTGTTTTAAATACTGAAATGTTTAGAACATTAGAAACTCAAAATAAAAAACAAAAGGTTTCTTCCAACACCTATCTATGGCACCTTAGACTTGGTCACATAAATCTCAATAGGATTGGGAGATTGGTCAAGAGTGGACTTTTAAGTCAGTTAGAAGATAACTCTTTACCTTCATATGAATCATGTCTTGAAGGAAAAATGACCAAGAGATCTTTTACAGGAAAAGGTCTCAGAGCCGAAGTACCCTTAGAGCTCGTACATTCGTACCTTTGTGGACCAATGAATGACAAGGCTCGAGGTGGGTATGAACACTTCATCAGTTTTATTGATGATTATTCAAGGTATGGTCATGTTTACCTGATTCATCACAAGTATGATTCTCTTGAAAAATTCAAAGAATATAAGGCTAAAATTGAGTATGAATTAGGTAAAACAATAAAAACACTTCGATCAGATCGAGGTGGAGAGTATATGGACATATGATTCCAAGACTATTTGATAGAAAACGAGATCCAGTCACAACTCTCTGCACCTAGTATGCCTCAGCAGAACGGTGTATCAGAAAGAAGAAACTAAACCTTATTAAATATGGTTTGCTCTATGATGAGCTATGCTCAATTGCCTGATTCCTTTTGGGGATATGCACTTGAATCTGCTGTCCATATTTTGAACAACGTTCCCTCTAAAAGTATTTCAGAAACACCTTATGAGCTATGAAAAAGGCGTAAAAGTAGTTTATGTCACTTTAGAATTTGGGGTTGCCCAGCACATATGTTGGTAAAAAATCCCAAGAAATTGGAACATCGTTCAAAGTTATGCCTATTTGTAGGTTATCCAAAGGAAACAAGGGGTGGTTTGTTTTATCATCCTTAAGAAAACAAGGTATTTGTGTCAACAAATGCCACATTCCTAGAGGAAGACCACATTGGAAATCATCAACCAAGCAGTAAAATAGTGTTGAAAGAAATTTCAAAAGATGCTACAGATAGAGCTAATTCATCTACTAAAGTAGTAGATAAAACTAGTACATCTGGTCAGTCACATCATTCTCAAGAGTTGAGAATACCTCGACGTAGTGGGAGGGTTATTAATCAGCCTGACCGTTACTTGGGTTTAACAGAAACACAAGTCGTCATACCTGATGACGGCATAGAGGATCCATCGACCTATAATCAGGCGATGAAAGATGTGGACCGTGATCAATGGGTCAAAACCATGAACCTCGAAATGGAGTCTATGTACTTCAATTCTGTCTAGAAACTTATAGATCAACCAAATGATGTAAAACCAATTGGTTGTAAGTGGATCTACAAGAGAAAACGAGACCAAGCGGGTAAAGTACATACTTTTAAGGCTCGACTTGTGGCAAAGGGTTATACCCAGAGAGAGGGAGTGGACTATGAAGAAACTTTCTCTCCCGTTACCGTGCTTAAGTCGATTAGAATACTCTTATCCATTGCCACCTTTTATGACTATGAAATTTGGCAGATGGATGTCAAGACAGCCTTTCTAAATGGCGATCTTGAAGAGAGTATCTATATGGCTCAACCAGAGGGGTTTATTGCACAGGGTCAAGAACAAAAGGTTTGTAAGCTTCAAAAATCCATTTATGGGTTAAAACAAGCTTCTAGATCCTGGAATATAAGGTTTGATACTGTGATCAAATCTTATGGCTTTGAACAGAATGTTGAAGAGCCTTGTGTTTACAAAAAGATCGTCAATTCTACTATAGCGGTCTTAGTTTTATATGTCGATGATATTCTACTCATTGGGAATGATGTAGGATATCTTACTGACGTCAAACAATCGCTAGATACACAATTCCAAATGAAAGATTTAGGAAATGTGTAGTATATTCTTGGGATCCAAATTGTTCGGAATCGCAAGAATAGAACACTAGCCATGTCTCAAACATCTTATATAGACAAAATGTTGTCTAGATATAAAATGCAGAATTCCAAAAAGGGTCTATTGCCTTTCAGACATGGAATTCATTTGTCGAAAGAACAATGTCCTAAGACACCTCAAGAAGTTGAGGATATGAGAAATATTCCCTATGCCTCCACAGTTTGAAGCCTGATGTATGCGATGTTATGTACTAGACCTGACATATGTTACTCAATAGGGATCGTCAGTAGATACCAGTCTAATCCTGGACGTGATCATTGGACTGCCGTTAAGAACATCTTAAAGTATCTCAGAAGAACTAGGGACTACATGCTCGTGTATAGTGATAAGGATCTAATCCTTACTGGATACACTGACTCTGATTTCCAAACTGACAAAGATGCTAGAAAGTCTACATCTGGATCAGTGTTCACTCTTAACGGAGAAGCAGTAGTGTGGAGAAGCATAAAACAGACCTGTATAGCTGACTCTACAATGGAAGCTTAATACATAGCTGCTTGCGAAGCAACAAAAGAAGCAGTATGGCTGAGGAAGTTCTTGACAGATTTGGAAGTTATTCCAAATATGCATCCATCATCTTGTATTGTGACAACAGCTGTGCAGTTGCAAATTCAAAAGAACCTCGAAGCCATAAATGGGGAAAGCACATCGAACGCAAGTACCACCTTATCCGGGAAATCGTACACCGTGGTGACGTTGTAGTGACCCATATATCTTCTGAGCAAAACATTGTTGATCCTTTTACAAAAACCCTCATGGCTAAAGTTTTTAAGGGTCACCTACAGAGTTTAGGTCTACGGTGTTTTTAAACTAGGACAAGTGGGAGAACTTTTGGGTATATGCTCTAGTTTATTGTATTCATATGTTTATTGTACTCATATGTAATATTAATTTCTAACAGTTAAATTCAGCATCATTTGATCCTACTAGGAGTTTTAGTCCAAGTAGAAGTTTGTTGGATTTTATGTCCTAAAACTCGTAGTTTGTAATATCATATTCTTGTTCAATAAAGCTATTATTGAAAATCTTTAGTAAATTTAAATTTTATATTCATGAAGCCAATAAACTAAGGATCTGAGACTATTAAGTTTAAGTTTGAACTTTATGTAGTGACATAAATGTTGATCAAGTTCAAATATATATAGCCAAAATGGTCTATAGTATATGAATAAGGTTGGGCGCAGTATTTTGGGGACACTATGGATGCGGCCCATTTTGTAGTTAGTACAAACGATGTAATCCTAAACCATTCATGTAGAGACATGAAAATGGGGGCATCCTATGTAAAGATTTTACATAAGACTGAACCATAAAATTGTCACTTTTATGTTCTAAATGTCGTTTAATGTATAAAACTGACTATTTCGTTAATTGATGACCTAGGTAACTTAATCTTAATCCTGAGCTAACTATGAACTCCTGTTCAATCAGAATTATCCTTAGATCTGCAGAGGTGAGGGCAGCTCATTATCACTGGCCTAATAAGTCTCCCATTTCAGGGGTAAGATCAAGTGGATAGTTGGAAACATAGGGTGCAAGATGGAATTCACTCCTACTCGTTATAGGGATAGTAGATAGGTTGTTCCCTTTAGTACTGAATCCAGGTCTTGAATAAGGGGCCCCATCCTCTCATTGGCCCGAGAGGGGTTCGGTTTATATGTTGGACCTTAAACCAATTGTTCATTAGAGGATCAGTGAAACTTAAGGAATAAGATGTAGTCTCGGGGGTAAAACAGTGTTTATGACCCAGCCGAGATTACGAACAACCTGTGAAGGATTAACTTACTAATTATGGTTATATCAAATGGACATAAATATATCTATAGTGAGGGGAGTGCAACTACGGGACTATAGTGGAATGACCCGTTAGTTAACGAATGTTGATTAGCTCTGTCTAAAGAGTTTAGCTAGCTAATCTTGGATCGTTAGAGCCCATGATCTGTAGGTCCCCCCTACTAGCTCATATGGAATAAACTTAGAACAGAATAATAGAATAATTCGAATTGTTCGAATTAGGTGAAGAGAGAGAAACCGACAAGTATATGTGATATAGTGGTCGATTTTTTCAGTTTAGAGATACTACTTTAATATTTAAATATCATTTAAATATCAAGAATATAAATACGTTCATATTTGGAAGCTCGGAAATAATAGAAATGGTCAAAGATTTAAAAAGTCAATGAGTTGACTTTTGACTTTGAAAAGTCAAACTTTGACCAACCTTATATTCAAATGTGATCTGAATTTCGAGAAAATGAATGCGGATTCATGCTCGGGAGGTCAAAATTAGTCAACACGGGAAAAATCATAAAAGGTCAAAATGTTGAATTTTTGGTCAAAGTTTGACTTTGACCAAATGACTATTTTGCCCTTTGACTAAAGTTAGTGAGAAAATAAAAACTCTAGTTGGATAATTCCACTAACAAAATAGTAGGCTAGGTGTTGGCTTATAGTGGAGACATTAAGCCCACTAAGATAGTGGATTCTAGGTATTGGGATTTGATGAAGTTATTTCATGCAATTTTGCATGGCCCTTTTCTATAAATATGGGCTTGTATTTTTGGATTAAAAACTTTTGGATTTTTGCCAAAATAGTTTTCTAAAATTGGGCTAAAAAGAAAAACCCAAACCTAACCAAAATCCCTTCTTCTATTTCCATTTTTTCTCTCTCTCGTGTTCTTCATCCATCAGGTCCCACAACCCGGTTCTGAGTCCAGAGAATAGTCGGTCAGCTCTAGTGGTGGTCCGTTCGTGTTCGGATGGAGATAGACGAGTTTTGGGAGCTTCAAAGGTATTATTTCAAAATAACCCTAATTAATTCTTTTAGGGTTGCATGTTTATTTTGGGCAATTAGAGTAAAATTGATTCTCATTTCCGCTGCGCATGCCTACTTTGACATCATGCGTACCATGGTAATTCTTCAATATGAAATAGCTACTCGTCTGGGAACACCGCACTCACTTGTGACTGATTGTGTTCAACCTCTGGGTTTTCCAATTTGGATAAGTGATCCGCAACTTGGTTCTCCATCCCCTTGCGATCAATTATTTCTATGTCAAATTACTAGAGGAACAGAACCCATCTAATCAACCTCGGCTTCGCATCCTTCTTTGTCATTAAATACTTTATTGCTGAGTGATCAGTGTGGATGAGTACTTTTGTCCCAGTAAACATGCTCTAAATTTTTCCAACGCAAAAATTACCGTAAGTAGCTCTTTTTCTGTGGTGGTGTACTTAGTCTGAGCAGGATTCAAAGTCTTACTCGCATATGTGATGGGATGTAATATTGTTTTTCTCTTCTGTGCCAGAGCTGCTCCCATCACATACCCACTTGCATCGCACATTAATTCAAAGGAAAGTGTCCAATCTTGTGCGATCAATATAGGCGCAGTTGTCAATGCATTCTTCAAAATCCTGAATGCGTTGAGGCAATTGTCGTCAAAGTCAAATTTTCTATCAGCCTCCATCAACGCACTCAGCGGTCGTACTATTTTCGAAAAGTCCTTGACAAAACGTCTGTAAAATTCGACATGCCCCAAGAAACTTCTTAAAGTCTTTACACTTGTTAGAGGTGGGATTTTTTCAATTGCTTCTATTTTTGCCTTGTCCACCTCCAACCTGTCCCGAGATACCTTGTGCCCCAGCACAATGCCCTCCTTCACCATAAAATGGCATTTCTCCCAGTTAAGTACGAGATTCGTCTCCTCGCATCTTTTCAATATCTTCTTAAGGTTGGCAAGATAGACTTCGTATGTGTGCCCATAGATAGAGAAGTCGTCCATGAATATTTCAACAGAATCCTCAAGATATTCTAAAAAGATGGCCATCATGCACCTTTGGAACGTGCTCGGCGCATTGCAGAGTCCGAACGGCATGCGGGGAAAAGCAAAAGTATCATATGGACAGGTGAATGTGGTCTTGTCCTGATCTATGGGAGCAATCATAATCTGATTATAGCCGGCATACCCATTCAAAGAGTAGTAGAAGTCATTTCCGACTAGACGATCTAGCATTTGGTCAATGAATGGTAAAAGGAAATGATCTTTCTTTGTTGCCACATTCAGCTTGCGATAGTCCATGAAAATACGCCATCCGATTACGGTTCTTTGCGGTATCATCTCATTATTTACGTTGGGGACTACCGCCATCCCACCTTTTTTCGGCACGCACTACACGGGGCTAACCCACGTGCTGTCTGCTTTTGGATATATAATGCCTGCATCTAACCACTTGATTATCTCCTTCTTAACAACTTCTTTCATCGCAGGGTTGAGTCTGCGCTGATGTTCGATTGATCCCTTGTGGTTTTCTTCGAGACGAATTAGATGCATACAGTATATGGGGCTAATTCCTCGAATGTCTGCGAGTGTCCATCCAACTGCTCGCACATATTTTCTCAGAATGCTCATCAAGGAATTCTCCTAGTCTTCATTAAGTTCTGAGGAAATAATTACTGGCAGCTTCTCATTCTGACCCAAAAATGCGTACTTTAAGTGGTTCGGCAGGGTCTTCAGTTCCATTATTGGTGGTTCTCTTAAGGATGGTTGTATTGTTTTTCTTTCTTCATTTACTATTGGCTCTTCTTCTTAGGTTGCGATCATCTCAACTTCCTTGTTTGTTTTTTCTATGATCACATTACATGCAACAATGGATGCGCTTGCATCCTCTTCTTCATTTTCATCGCCAGGCTTTTCTTCTTCATTCAAATTCTAGTTGTCGTCAGATTCAGTCAGGTCTTCTTCATCAGGAAACTTCATGGCACGGATGATGTTGAACTTGAGCTTCTGTCCATTCACACTCAAGGTGATCTCTCCTTTTTGCACATCAATCTGGGCACGACCTGTTGATAAAAATGGTCGCCCTAGGATGATGGGCACTTCTTTGTCGGCTTCGTAATCTAGGATGATGAAGTCGGCTGGTAATATAAATTTGTCGATGGTAACCAGCTCGTCCTTCACCTTCTCCTCTAGATGCACCAGAGATCTATCTGTTAGTTGGAGAGTCACGGTCGTGGGCGAAAGTTGCCCCACATTCAGCTGCTTAAAGATCGACAGAGGCATCAAGTTGATGTTGGCTCCAAGGTCACACAATGTTTGCCCGATGTACAATCCTCCAATGGAGCAACGTATAGTAAAGCTCCTAGGATTGCTCATCTTCAGTGGGATTATAGATTTCAAGCACTTTGTCAAAGCCACCGTGGCAAACTTACCAGTGCTTCTCTTCTTGGTTACCATATCCTTCAGAAACTTCGCTTATGCGGGAATCTCCTCAATTGCTTCAATGAACGGAATATTAATATGCAATTGTTTTAACATAGTCATGAAGTGTTGGTACTGTACCTCGTCATTCTTCTTCTTTCTGCGTCTCTTCGGGAAAGGTGGCAATTGTACTCTCACAGTTCCCTTTTCTTTTGGCTCGGAGGTGGATGCAATTTCTGGCTCTATCACTTCTTTTTCTCCTTCTTCTTCTTGAGTCACCACAATCTAAGGTTCCAGCGCAATAGAAGCAGTCTGGCTAAGCTTCTTCTTCTCCCCCACCATAATTTTTCCACTCCGCAATGTCATGACTTGACATTGCTCTTTACCTATTCCCCCTGGGTTGTGAGGAAGTTCTATTGAACTCAGCAGGGCCCCTTATAGTTTGTTCTTTAGCTCGCTCGCAATCTGGCCCATCTGTAATTCCAGGTTGCGGATGGACGTCGCCTAGTTTTGAAGCACAGATTCTTTTTTCTCGATATACTGCTTCAACAAACTTTCCAAGAAGGAAGATTGCGGCAGTTGCGAGCTACTGGCTTGACTGCTTGTCTGACCGTTATTTCATGGGAAGAATCCGAGTGGCTCTTCTTTTTACGCCACAGATTGAAAATTTTGTTGCTGATTCTTCCACGCAAAGTTGGGGTGGTTTCTCCACCCGGGGATGTAAGTGTTAGAGAATGAATTAATTTTCACAAAATAAATAGACTATGGGTTCTGCGGGCATTCTTCCATTGCATGTCCTTCACCGCAAGTCGCACACCTTGCGGCAGTCTAATTAATTATGTTTACTTTCCCATTATATGGTGTTGGGTTGTTGACTGCGATTCCCTAAATTAGGTTCATCATCGCAGTCATCTGACTCTGAAGTGATGCGATAGCACCATTGTTTGTGTCATTATCCTTTATTCTCAGTCTCTGATCGCTCTCTCTCCAATCTGTTGTATTGGTAGCGATCTGCGAAGCGGAATTTAATCCATGATAAAAGATTTCCATTTGCAAGCAATCTGGTAATCCGTTGGGTGGACAGTCCTGACCAGCCTCTTAGACCTCGCCCAGGCATCACTGAGCGATTTGTCCATGTCTTGTTCAAAATTTGTTATTAGTTTCCTTCTTCTGGCATTCTTAGTAGGTGGGAAATATTTCTTTATAAACTTCTCTACGACCTGTTCCCATAAAGTGATTTCTTCTGGCTCGAGGAAATACGCCCATTTTCGTGCCTAATCACACAGAGAAAATGGAAACAAATTTAGTCGAACTTCTTCGGTAGAGATATTCGAGAACACAAAAGTGTTGCAGATTTCTATAAAGCTCCAGAGATGAGCATGCGGGTCCTCACCACACCTTCCTCCGAACTGTCTTGCAATCTGGATCATCTGCAACATCACCGGTTTCATTTCGAATCGGGATCCATCAAGGGTAGACCTCATGATTCCTGGAGAGAAATCGTAGAGGTTTGGCGATGCATAGTCCCGAATGGGCCTATTACGATCGTTTGCCAGTAGGATTGGATTCGCCATGACATTGTTTTCGTTTGGTGCTCCGTTTCCAAGCTGCTCCGCCATATTGTCTTTGTCTAGTTGTTATTGTTGGCGGCTATCTCTCAGTCGTCTTCGGAATGTTCTCTCAATCTCTGGGTCGTAATTCACTAGAGATTGAGAGCTGCGAAGAAATCAGAAAAATTACCGTTTGAACACTGAATTGCCGAAGTCCCCGGCAATGGCGCCAAAAAGTTGGTGACGGGAATTTAGATTACCAAATCATCGAGGACTTGATAACTAAAATTAGGTGAACACAATATGTGATGCATGTTCTTAATGTATGCGTTGATTATCATGTGTCGGTGATCATGCGTTGGAATGAACTATGCATTAATCGAATGTATGCAATGACCGTGCATTCCTGTCACAAGTTTTCTTGTGCTCACGCCAAGTATAACACGAACGCAAGTTTCTGAGGTGATCCGAGGTCGAACTCAGGGACTTGTAGCTAGATGCATGTGGGAATGTGCATGCGGCGGTTGAATAAAAGAATGATGGAAGGGTTGTTAAACTAACAGTACTCCTACTCCTAACTAACAGACAATGCAATGAGAATATGCATGAAAGGTATAGACATGACAACTATTGACAGGAAGTAAATGGATGGAAAAATAGATAAAATGTGGAGATGTCTTCACTGCAACAATGAGCTTGACTGCAAGGGCAACCTCAGACAACGCAAGCTATGCGATCATGCTACACACACTTGAGCCTAATTCTAGGACGTATGTGATGTATATGTGATAGTGCCGAGAAGCCTATGCTTGTCTAAACCTCCATAACCCGCTCACGTGCTCTCGTGATGGCCGCATATCACCGTATCCTACTTCTTGATGCATGCAATATCCTATCCGTAGGGTGCATACACTGTATGATAACAAACGGAGCTTATCTCTAAGTTCCCCATTCTTGCTTATGTGTTCCAATCCGCTCTCTCGAGTCTTAGATTTGGGTTTTAGACTACTTTCTCAAGTATGCCTAAATGATGAATGATGCACTCATAAGACAAGGTAACCGTATGAACTTGGCTGACGCAAGATTATTCCTATCTCTAATGAACAATAGCTTACATTGCTTAATGCGACCAACCACTTACCCTCCCGGGCAGTTAGTTGTTGTGGACTTTACTTATAGACAAGCGTTGCGTCTGCCTATAGACAGGCATTGCTACAGCTTAACACAAAGGAAATAAGGTTTTCTCACATACTCACACAACGCACACTTCTTGGTGGTTTGCTACATGCTTCATATCTCTAATCCACATGACTAAGTATGCGATATACTAGTAATCTCACTAAGTGATGCAATGAAAGTTAAGGATGCTAAGTAAAGAAGATGGAGATGGAGTCGAAGGTAATACAGAAATGCATTGAACTCATAATGTATTAATTCCTTGATCCCAAAATGCAATACAATACAATGTAAGAAAAGAAGAGAAAATGAAATGACCAGTTGGAAGCAATGACTTGCTTCCAGCGGATGTGCGTCAAGGCTGCCAGTGGTGCCATGGAAGGACGGTAGAGTTGACTCTCTCGAGATCAAGCTCTGGTCGAAGGCTTTAGTCGTCACTCGGAATGGAGGAAGGAGATGAAGAACTCTCAAGCTTTCTTCTCACGCATTTTTCTGGATCGCAGGGATAACCCTGGATGATTTGAAATTCTGCTCATCAGCTTCTATTTATAGAGTTGGATCGCCGACAGTATTAATGGACTGCTCTGATTCTGACATTCTCGGCGCGTTAGTTCTTTTCTAAATCTCTGCTGCTAACGGCGTGGTAGGTGAAATGCAACATCATCTTTTGATTTTCCTGATAGATGCGTTGATGCATTCATTCCACCAACCTTGCGTTGATCCCACTAGTATGCATTATCGTGTAGTCGTAATCGTGTAGTGACTGCATTCGCTTAATACCGCAACTTCTACACGATGATCGTAATCACTTGACGATCGCAACTCCTATGCGATGGACGTATGCCGCTGATTACTGCAACACCCACGTGTTGATCAAATGCGTTCGCCTTTGCAATGGAGAGTTTCTTCGCATGCGGTCGTCGATGCGGTATCCCAGCTTCCACATTTGCATCCACTTCCTGTTTTAGCTACAAAAATAGACAATTGAACGCATAATAACGATAATAATGGGTTACCCGAGATTCTCAATGTTGAACGCCGCAAGCTCCTTTTCTCATGAATTTCTAACATAATTGTCACATATTCTGCTTAACAGCCTTCATAATTCTAAATAAAAGGCCTAAGATGACATGCATTTCTGCATGTCATCACTAAGCAATGTGTTGTTTTGCGATGGCACTACACGATCATGTAGCTTCGGGTGGGAGCTAAGCGATGCGGTGAAGAGCTATGCGATGGCGCTGAGCGATCGTTTATACGATCGTTTACCTATGAGCGGCAACTGAGCGATGCGTTAATTGCTATGCGATAGCACTGGGCGATCGCTTACCTTGAGCGCGCGCTAAACAATCAAGACGCAGTTCTAAACGATGGAGCTATGTGATAGTGTTTGACACTAAGCGATCGTGTACATCCTCTAGCGCTAGACGATGACACTATACGATAGAAGGCAAACACTATACGATCGTGTAGCTTTGTTAAATGATATGTGTTGGTTGTTAAACGATCAAGCAAACACTAAACGATCAAGGAAAATGCATGACGATGGTCGTCAATGCTAAACGATTTGACTTAGCGAGAGCAAGAGAAGCTGGTTCGGCCGGTTCACTTAAGGATTGGTCCGGTTCAGCTTCAAATGGTTTGTGGTTGGTCCAATTCATTCTTTGTTGGTCCAGTTCAGATGGTTTGGGTCTGGTTAAAGCGGTTTTGGAGTGGTTCGAGTGGTGTTGAAGCTGTTTTTGTAATAGTTAGGCTTTTGCTTGCTTGTTTTTGCCATAACTAAAACCATATCAGTACGTATTTAATTATTTATGCATTGGATGTATGTTATAATTAAATAAATCTTGTATGTGCATATAGTATGCCATTTAGATTTAAAATCCCACCATAGAAAGCATGCAACATGCATTGAAAGTATGTTTTAATTTTTTATAATATATAGTATGCATGTTAGGGTTTCTTGTATTTAATATAAGTGTTATATTAGATATTGAATGTCTGTATGTTGTGGATGTTTAGCATGTCTAAAGTTTTATAAACCGTTATAAAATTAGGTTAGACATTTAAAATCCATAACAAAGAACAGTTGCATGCTCACGTAGGTTAACCACTTGTTTTAATTAGTTAAAATAGGTCGTTAAACTTTTAAAATTAGGGTTACAAACTCAATCGGTATATAATCCTGTCGAAGGTTGGGGGTATTTAAGTTGACGGTCTACGGAACACCTCCTACCCGGGGATTATGGCCGAATAATTGAGCGTTGGTAACCAGATTTATGAGTATCCGTGAGCGATGTGAGGTAATAAAAGTGCTTATCACCAAGACATCATAGGTTTAAGTCCATTTATAAGAGTTATACATGGATAAACCACATAGACTTAAGGTTATTTTTAATTAGCCAGAAAAGAACCTATGTACAAAGTTACACAAACGTTAGAACACTTCAATTGTAGTGAATAAATTCTATATGATAGAGTTATTAGAAACATCAGCGGGAGATTAATAAGATACATAGTATGTTATTCTTAGCTATTGCGTCCCTAAGAGTCCACAGTCTGGATTTAAGCGGTACTTCGCGTCACCCTAGAAGTGACCTCCCTTCGAAAAATATTTTTTTAGCCTAAATTTAGATTCGGGTGAATAATGGGAAGTTGTTAAATCAGAGATCAAGTGTATGATTTCAACTGCCATGTCTCCATATAGTTCACACCATGAGATTCATATGACGCTTCGTGTCACCCTGGAATTGACCTCCCTTGGAAAGTGTTTTGTATGAGTCAATACCAAGGTGAACGAAGGAAGTAGTTCATAGTAAGTGGGTGAAGGAAATGTGTCAACATATCCTGCAGTCTTCTCCATTAGTTTTGACCGTGAGATTCCTATGTTGCGCCTGCTGGTTAGCTTTAAGTGACCTTTTGCTAGTCATTTAATGATGGCTATCCCCTTGGAAAGTTGTAACATAGGATTTGGAACAACTCAAGCTCCAAAAATGGATAGGATTTCTGTGGTCATTAGTGTCCTCTGATGTCCGAAAATGGCGGGTCTACACTTACAAAATTGTTAAGTGTTAATAATGTCTGACCAAAAGCGGTACCTAAATGACTATCGGAATATGAGTTATTCTGGAGGTAGTATTTAGTCAAGAATGTCTTGATGTAGTATCGTTGCAAAAGAATAATCTTGGGTAAATTATTAAAATTGCTAAAACTTGATTGGATATAAAATTTCAGAATGACAAGTTCATTAATACAAGTGTAGGCATCAGATAAATTTATTGGGGATAATTTTGGAATTAGAAATCAAATTCGAACACAATACTTGTGATAGACAATTTGTGGTTTGTCTTAACTGAGGATTGTCCTCTCATTCCTAGCTCTAAAACAAACCGAAATATTCGGGATGTATACGACGATGGGTCAAGGCTAATGATATAGCCCGTGCTTATATCCTCGCCAGCTTATCTGATGTGTTGACAAAAGAAGCATGGAGATATGAGTACTGCCAAAGAGATTATGAAATCTCTGCGAGGGATGCCATTAAGCACGTTTACAACAGTCGCATTAAAGATGACCAATGTTTGTGAACATGTCCTGGACATGATGGTCCACTTTAATATGGCAGAAGGAAACGGTGCTGTCATAAATAAGAGAAGTCAAGTTGGTTTTATTCTAGAATCTCTTCCGAAGAGTTTTTTGCAAAATTTGAATGCATTAATGTCATAAATAAAAGAAGTAAATGTTACTACTGCCAAGAAGAGAGGAATGTCCTCCAAGCCTGAAGTTGCCTCCTCTTCAAAGAGTAAAAGTATTCTTGTGAAGAAAGACAAAGGGAAAGGGAAGAAGAAGCCTACTGGATTGAAAGGCAAGGATAGCACTGCAAAGGAAAATGTTTCCACTGCAACAATGAAGGGCACTGAAGGAGACACTGCCCTCAATATCTTGTCGAGAAGAAAGTAGAGAAAAGGTAACCAGGCTTACTTGACCCTGGGACCATTTACTCAGCTCATTCAGTGGGAGAAGTTGCTACTTGTTTTTAATTGTTAAAACATGTATAGAATAAATTGTATATATTTTTGCGTTAAATAAAATGTTCATTTTCAAAAATTATGTTTGTTCTAGCAACCTCTGTTGAGAATCAAATTGTTAAATGTCATTTGTAGATAGTTAGATATCTAAATGGCTAGATCAAAGTATAGAAAGTTTAAAGATGCAATCCCCTTATAGTTTTATCTAAAGCCTGTTGTATACTAAAATGTTTACAATAATTCTCTCGGCTAAAGTGTTTGAGAATTACCTAGTAGGACTAGGAATACCAGATAACCTAGGGCAAGTGGGAGAAATATCGGGTATAGAGATACCGAATGGTAAAAGATGGGTATGGGATGCCCTAATTTATTGTATTTCTTTATAAACTCAGAAACTCAGTCTTATATATTGGATGTATAAGTTACCACTGGAGTTTTAGTCCAAGTGGGAGTTTGTTGGGTTTTATGTCCTAAAACTCGTGGTATGTAAACAATGGAGCTTATTCTGATAATTCAATAAAGGTGTTATTGAATACATCTATTGCATGAATAGAAATCCAATAAACCTAAAAGTCCCTTCACTATTGGATGAGTTCTTGAATTTTATGTGGAGACATAAAGGTGGATCAGGTTCGAGTAAATAGTCAAAACGATCTATAGTACATGGATAAGGTTAAGTACCTTATTTTGTAATACTATTGGATACAGCCTGCTCTGTAGTTGTTACAAGGAGTTGTAAAGTGCTACAAACGAGGTGATCCTAATTCGTTCATGTTGGACATGAGGAGTGGGGTTGTCCTTGTGCAAAAGAGTTTGTACAAGATCAGACCACGAAATGAGTCACTCTTACTTTATAACGTTGTTTACTGTTTAAGAATGATTATTTCAAAACAATGACCTAGTTAACTTGACCTTAATCCTGAGCTAACTATGAACTCCTGTTTATCTAGGATTGCCCTTAGATTTGCATCGGTGAGGGTTGGCTCAACAGCGCCAGCTCAATATAACTGCCATTTTAAGGATAAGATTGGATAGATATCTGGGGACATAGGGTGCAAGATGGAATCCACTCCTACCCATTTTAGGGATAATAGAGAGGCTGTTCCCTTAAATGCTGATTATAGGGCTTGAACAAGGGATCCTGCCCTCTCATTTGGCATGAGTGGGACTCGGTTTTGTGATGGGATCTCAAAACAATTTTTCATTAGGAGATCAGTGGGGATTTTAGGAACAAGAGGTAATTTCGGGGATAAATCAGAGATTTGACCCAGCCGTTATTACGAACAACCTGTGAAGGGTTAATTTACTAATCATAGTTATATCAAGTGGACATAATATATCTACAATGAGGGGAGTTCTAGAGTAGCGTGATAAGTTAATTTGAAACGTTCAAATTAGAATCAAATGGAATTGGAGAAAATATATTAAAATATGATTTAAATATATGAAGATGAATTTGTGTAAATATTAATTTAATATTGGATATTAAATTAATTAGAATTATTTAAATTGTTTAAATAATTATTTATTAATTTTATTAGAAAATTAATTTATGAAATTAATTTGTAAAATTAATAAATTTTGATTTTAGAAATAAAATATGATTTTAAAATCAATTTTTGGATTTTTGGAAATTGAAAAATCACACAAACTTGAAAAAATGGATTTTTCAAGTCATCTTCAAAGTTGCTTATAAAGAACCCACCACCTCTTCTTTGGTTTACTCCAAGCATGAGCTGCATCCCATACAGGACATCTCTTTGCATGATAGTTTGCAATATATTGAAGAGATTGGAGTGAAGAAAGGGATGAAAAACCGACTGAATTTTTGCTGAAAAATTCAGATGAAGAAGGTGTTCTTCAATGGGTTGGTTCAGTGAGCTTTCTCCATATTCCCTTTGATTCCAGTTTACTTTGAGTCCCACAACTCAATCTAGAGCACCAAGAGGATAGTAGGGAAGATTTTGTGGTGGTCTACACAAGGATTCAGAGGATTTTGCAGCTGGAAATGGAGATTTCGTTGGTACAGCCAAGGTATGTTCTTGAAACCCATTATACTCTATTTTAGCATGTTTCTTTTCAACCAAAATTAATGAAGAGTGCTTATGGATCCTGATTTCTTTCGCTGCATGATGGTGTTGATCCAACACACATACTGTTGTAGCTTTGAGCCATAGGTTCATAAGGTCCCCTTGGTAGCTTGGATAAAGTTGAGAATCTGTTTTTGGGTCAGTTTAAAATGTTCAAATTGATAAGAGGGAGTTTGATTATATATGATATAATTGAACTGATTAATTATATATTATATATTTGACTAAATGTATGAGATACATTATTCTGGAGGAAATTTAGATATAAATATGATTTATATCAAGTAGAGGAGAAAACACTATAGTAGATATATGATATTAAACTATATGTTAAGAATATAATATGATTATATTCATTATTTAATTAATAATGCAGTTATGAGATAATTGGCCGAGTATTTCTCCAGATTCGTGAGAAAATGGGAAGATCGAATTCAGTTCTTGTAACTAAAGAATAAAATGAAAATTGTTTTCATTTTTGCTACATATGAAAAAGAATGCAAGAAAATTGCTCACGGTGTGAATCTATACGATTGATTAGTGTTGAGAGCCTACGCGATAGTGCCCGTCTTGCTAAACAATCGCTCGCAGTTTCTAAAAAAAAGCTTACATTTACTACATGATCGCTTAGCACGCCGAGCAAACTTAAACGATCACTTAGGTAAACCTACACAATCATGTACCTTTTTCTAAATGACAAGCACCCGACTATACGATAGTCTCCTACTATCTCCCACTTGCTTGTTCGTACTACACGATCGTCTTTTCCTCCTCCTCCCTACCAATTCCATCAAAGTCCACCCTTTGGATTCTCACTCCGAGAATACCGAGGGCTTCGAGTAGTGGTGTCATCCCCAGTTGCTGTTGGTTCGTGCGATGCTGATCGTGTAGACGACCGTGATGTTGGCAGGCGACTGTTTGCTGGATGATAAGGAGCGTAAAGGAGTTCGCTTCTGCTAAACTGAGTTTGTTTGAAGAAAGTCTTTAACTGGTAGGTTTAATTGGTCTTTTGTATTTTATTTATTAAAGCATACCAGTAATTCGTGTTACAAAGCATATCTGTTTGTTAAAATGTATGTGTGGTAATTATGTCACAATGAAATCGGAAAGATCCGCTTCCGTTGGATTCTCTTGTTTAAGAGTTCCTTCTACGCTCTGCAATCCTTCTTTGAAGCCTCCAGAACATCACGAGTGACTCAAAGAACTTCAAATTACAGACTTGATTGTAACAAATAATGCCCAGAAACGTAGGGGTCTTTACAAACCAAATTTGTAAATAAAAGAAAGCCTTAAACTGAGCATTCTATCTTGAAACATCCATCAACAAAAAGCATTCACAAACATTCATCACACGAACCAGAATGCAGAATATAAAACCCACTATTACTGTAAATTGATTCAATAAAACGAATGGAATTTGGAATCAGATACCTACAACCTGCCTCTGATACCAATTGAAGGAAATTTTCGAAAAAAAATCCTTTTGAGCGGAAGCAAAGATCATCCAAAATTCCTTTTTTATTGAATATAAAATTTTACAGTAAAACAACAACAAGATATGCATTTATTTAAAATTACAGCATGCTTTAAAACAAATACAAAGGGTTTTAGAAACCCTTACCTTTGAAAGACCATTTCTTCAAGAAATCCCTCGTACAGGCCACGAACAAAACTCCTTCTCCACGTGGATCTCCTTCTTCAAGAACATACACCACCACTCAAGAACCCTATGTATTCTCTTAAGATAGAGGATTCAAGCAAGAGTTGTGGGCTTTGCTTGAATCCTTGGAAGAGGGAAAGGAGATAAAGAGGATGAGAGGGAAGTTTCTTCAGAGAACCTTTCTCCTAGAGAGAACTCTTCTCTCTTGAGCAAATTAGGAAAATAAGAATCATTTTCAACTAACTTTAATCCCACGTATAACTTGAGAGAATGGAGGGAGGGAGTTATAACTCCTTCCCTTTTTATTAATTTCAATTAAATTAATAAAATAGAATATATATATATATATATAATAACTACTTTAGTATATATCTACACTATATGTTATATCAAATATAACATATAGCCTATAGTTTTATATTGCATCAAATACAACATAAACTATTGATTTTATTTTCTCTTAACTATACATGGCATTTAATATAAATCACATTTATATTAAACCCATTTATATGAATCTAATCCAAATAAATGATATTTGGATCATATCCAAATATAATTCGTCTCAGTATAAATCATATTTATATTTAATTACATGAATCTCATTCATATAATTGGTATTTGAATCATATTCAAATTTCTCTCATATTACCTTAAATTATAATGTTTCAAATACATTATATTAATTATATCACATATATAATCAATTTAATCAATTATATCATATATAATTAATTCTCTCAATTAATTTGAACATTTCAAATTAATCCAAAGATTAAATCTCAATTAAATCCCTATTAAGCTATAGAGGGGACCTTATGGACCTGTAGATTGAAGCTTCAACGATACTCGGATAATTAATTAAACTCTTTATTTAAATTATCTAACATCCGTTAACTACCAGTCACTCCATTAAAGACCGACAGCTACACTTTTCACACTACAGATAAATTTTTGTGTCCATTGGATATAACCAATCAATAGTGCGATGACCTTTCACAAATTGCTCGTATGTACAGTTGGGCCAAAGTACCGTTTTGCCCCTATAGTTATATCTAACTCCTTAAGTACCACAGATTTCTCTAATGAATAATAGGTCATAGTCCCACTATGACTAAGTCCCTCTCGGACTAGGAGAGGGTATGGCCACAATGTTCAAGACCCGGAATTAGCCCTTAAGGGAGCAATTTATCTACTTGCCCCTACATCGAGAAAGGAGTGAATTTCGTCTTGTGTAGCTGTGTTCCCAGCTCCTCAGTCAGACAAATCCCCAAAATAGTAGGCTTGTTAAGTTGGCAATCTAGCCACTCTCACCCATACAAATCAAAGGACCGCCTTTATGAGTAGGAGTTCACAACGCACTTAGGATTCAGATCATGTTACTTATGGTCATCCTAGTGAAATGTAAGTCTCTATTATTAACGCGTTATATAAAGAGACTAATCATTTCGTGGTTCGATCTTATACAAACTCTTTGTATAGGATACTCCCACTCACATGTCTCCACATGAATAATCAGGATCAGATCATTTGCAGCACTTTATAACAGTTGTAATACCTACAAAGCGGGTCGTATTCATAGTATCACCAGGATAAGGTACCTAGCCTTATCCATCTACTACAGACCATTTAGGTTATTATTTCAACTAGATCCACTTGTATGTCTCTATATACTTGTTTAAATTACATGAATTAACCATGGATCTTAGTTTATTAAATTGAGCATATGCTTATAAAATTACAAAGTTTACAAACTACGAGATTACAAGGAGATTTACGACACCATTCCCAACACAAGCATACTTAGATTATTATGTTTATCCTTTAGTTCCTGACGTGTTATAAATATGATGAAATAATTATGTATATTGTGATGGTGGTGTATGCGTTGCACATGCAAGTTTTCCTAGTAGAATCCAAGTATAAATCCTACTAGGTTGCTTGGTAAGCCCAAGGTCAAACACAGGGACTATGGAGATAGTATGCGACGGTAAATTCTGATTCCCTTGCGGTAACAATCAAAACAATAAGTTGGTTGGTATGTTTGTTTAAAATATAAATCCTATGCGGCAGAATTGAGGAAAGAGTTGATAACAGCGAAAGTTACAATGAGTACGTGGGGAACGAGTTGAGAAGGGATTTAGCTAACATTTCCTAAGATTGCATTCAAGCTATGCGATCATGCTACTAGTGACTAAAATTAGTGGGATGTAATATGCGATGCATGTCTTAAGCTATGCGTTGATTCTCATGCATCAGTGGTCATGTGTTGGAGTGAAAACATGCGATTACGAATGTATGTGATGACCATGTGTTTCTGTCACAAGTTTTCTTGCGCTCACGCCAAGTATAATGCGAACGCAAGTTTCTCGGGTGATCCGAGGTCAAACTCAGGGACTTGTAACTAAATGTTATGCGGTGATGTGTATGCGACAGATGAATAAAAAAATGATTGGGGGGGGGGGGGGGCTTTAAGCTACAAACTACTCCTACTCGAATATGATTGAGAGGTAGAGACACGACAACTGTTGACGCCTAGTAAATGAATGGAAAGTAGATAAAATGTGAGGATGTCTTCATCGCAACCCTAAGCTTGACCGCGAGGGCAACCTCAGCCAATGCAGACTAATGCAATAATGCCATACACAACCGTCGCGAATGCACGTGATTTGTATTAGCAAACGGAACTTATTCCTAAGTCTCCATTCTTGCTCATGCGATCTTAATCTAGCTCTCCCAAGCATTGATTCTAACCTAGCTCTTTCAAGTCTTAGGTTCTTTCTTTAGAGACTCTCTCGAGTAGCTCTAAAGGTGTTATGGACGCATACATAAGACAAGGTAACTGCAGAAGCCTAGTTGATGTAAGATTATTCCTATCTCTAGGGAACACTTGCTTACACTGCTTAATGCGTCCAACCACTTCCCTCCTGGGCAGTTAGTTGTTGTTGACTTCACTCATAGACAAGCATTGCGTCCGCCTATAGATAGGCGTTGCTATAGCTTCACACTAAGAAAATAAGGTTTTCTCACAATGCTCACGCAACGCACACCTCCCAGTGGTTTGCTACATGCTTCATATTCCTATGTCGCAGGATTAAGTATGCGATACTCTAATAGTCTCACTAAGTGATGCAATGAAAGTTAAGGATACTAAGTAATAAAGATGGAGATGGAATCGAAGGAAGTATAGAAATGCATTGATCATAAAATATATTAATTCCTTGAGCCAAAATGTAATATAATACAATATAAGAAAAAAAGAGAAATGGAAAAGGCTAGCTGGAAGCAATATCTTGCTTCCAGCAGATGTGTGTCAAGGCTGCTGGTGTACCATTAAGGGCGGTAAAGCTAACTCTCTCGAGATCCAACTCCCGCGAAGGCTTCAGTCGTCACTCGGAATTGATGAAGGAGATGAAGAACTCTCAAGCTTTCTTCTCACGCTTTGGTCTGGATCACAAGGATCCACCAGAAGGTAGAAACTTGGATAAAATGAAATTCTGCTCATCGGCTTCTATTTATAGAGCTTGATCGCTGACAGCATTAATAAACCTGTTCTGATTCTGACATCCGCTGCGCGTTGCTCCTTTTCTAAATCTCTGCTGCTAACGGCGTGGTAGGTGAAATGTCAACATCATCTTTTGATTTTCCTGAGATATGTGTTGATGCTTCCATTCCACCAACCTTGCGTTCATCCCTCTATTATGGTTATCATCATGTAGCCGCAATCTTGCAATGACCGCATTCGCTTGATGACCGCAACTTCTATGCGATGACCACATTTTCTATGTGATGACTGCATTTGCTTGACGACCACAATTCTCATGCGATGGACGCATTCGCCCGACAACCGCAACATCCATTCGACTGTCATATGCGATCACTACATACGATTAATGGACGCAATATTCATGCTTCGAGCGTATGGGATCGTGCATGCGATCGTCTCTGCGATAGCCCGGCTTCCGCGTATGTGTTCGCTTCCTGCGTTAGCTACAAAGATAGAAAATTGAACGCATAATAATGCATAATAGTGGGTTAGCCGAGATTCTTAATGCTGAACGACGCAAACTCATTTTCTCGTGAATTCTTAACATATTCGCCAATCCTCATAATTCTAAATAAAAGGCCTAAGATGACGTGCATTTCTGCCCGTCATCAGCTACACACACACACACAATAGCAAATCATCTTCCAATACAAATGCCATAGTTCCTATTTCTAGGATGCATGCGATGTATACAATGATGTCGATAGGATGAATGATGATGAATGATGCACACATACACAAGGTGACCACATACTATCATATCCTATCTTTAGGGTGCATGCGATGCGTTAATAGCAAACAGAACTTATTCCTAAGTTTCTATCTCTTGCTTATGTAGTTCTAATCTGACTCTCCCGAGCCTAGATTCTAATCTGACTTTTCCAAGCCTAGATTCTATCCTTAGACCACCCTCCCGAGCATCTCTAAAGGACGAATGACTCATTCATAATACAAGATGATCGCATAAAGTGAAGATCTCAAGTCATGCTAGCTAAGTGCTTCTCAACCCATTCGGAAGTTTAGTTACTCATGCATAATGTAAAGAGAGTGAACAGATGTAGAGATGCAAATTCCATTTTATAAATAGAATCAGAATACACAATAATAATGGAAAGTAGGGATAGTGAGCCTGGTAGCAATGTCTTGCTTCCCAAGGCTTTTACACTGTGTTTTTCTCTACTCTGCCCAAAAGAATGTTCTTGCTTCCATAAGAGTCGGCCCTCTCTCCATAGCAGTGCCTCCCAAGAGTCTTTCGAGCTTCCCGGGAGCGATCTCTCGGCGTCCTCTTCTCGTCACTCGCCTCCGCCTTCTAAGTAAGAAAACTATGAACAACGGCTAACTATCTTCTATATGGAGAACTTTTTATATGGCTAAGCTCCTTTATCGATGGTGGCCTTCGGTATTTATAGAGAACAAGGTGAAGAAGCTTTTTTTTCTCTAATGATTGCAAAGATGGGATGTCATTAATTCTCTGTTTGATGCGCCGATTAATAGTCATCGAAAAGTTGAGTGTACTTGCTACAGTGTGTCGTTAACGGCTTGTCAACTAAATTCGGATTTGATTGTCATCAGCTTTCTATCCCATCATGATTTATTAAGCTTTCACCTTGATGCTCCATCTCTATACGGCCACCTTCTTGAGCAAATCTTCACGAACGCAAACAATTGCATAGCTTTGCGATCGTAATCTTCTAATGCGCTCGGATGCTGAATTCCTTGGATCGCAATTATGCCTTGCGCCAATGCATTTTCCTGCACAAATATGTAAATTAGCTGCTTTAATGTAATTGCCGCATGCGATCGCAATGTTCTCAACTTAATGCTTTTGGACCCGATTTTACATTTTTTTACTGTCGCAATCCTACATTGTTTTATATCTTTGCGTTGTAATAACGTGCATTTCTACCCGTTATCACACCCCCAAATTTAAAACAATGCTTGTCCTCAGGCACAAACTTAAAGATTTTCTCTAGAGAGACAGCCGCCTTTTACTTTCCTAGATTTCTCGAGGTGCCTTATTCAAATTATATGAACCAAAATCTCCTTAATTCCTATCCTAGTCTTTTCTTAAAATATTTCTAAAATTTAGGGACCACAAGTTTAACCCTCAAGAAGACTTTACTTGTTTTTAGGGCATCGCATGATTTATTTCAAAAAACTTTTTTTTTTCAACTGAGGTGTTCTCAAATGATTTTTATCCCTGCGTAGTTTAGATATTTTTTCTATGACCTTGCGCTGATCTGAGTGCCTAGCCTTCATTTTGGCTGGTCCCCACGAGTGTTATGCGAGCATCCAACTACGAGCAAGGCACTCTTTCTTAGTCTAAACTCATGCCCATTTGGCAGCGGAGTTGCAATCATTTTATTTATGCGTTGATCATGATTCCTACCTTCGTTTTGGCTTGCCCCCATGGGTGTCATGCAGACATCCAACTACGAGTAGGATCCGATCTCAATGTTATGATTTTTTTTTTAGATGTCTAAAGGTAGCAAGGTTGATAATAAATACCGCACCCCCAAATTTAAACGTAGCAATGTCCTCATTGCTAAAAGACTGAAAGAATTCATGTGATGCTCTTAAGAGGTTTCGTAAAAGTCAGTTTGAAAGAAAGCTGGTGGACCACTAACTTGATTTTAGTACATGCAATGAGAAATAAAGGCATGGATTTCATCATTGAAATCCTAATTGGCATAGAAAAACAATGCGATGACTTACTAAAGTAATCAATATTTAATGATTGCACCGACTAAAGAGGATGAGATGATAAAATTATCAAAGTTAAAATAAGATGCGAGAGCGCAAAATTTGGAATAAACAAAGTCAAGTAAAGATACAACCCCCAAATTCGCTCTGTCGCCCGCATTATTTGTGTTCGCATCCTTCTTTGTGGCGAGCCAATTTCTTCGATTGTGGTGGCTGACCGAATTAGTCGCGTCTTTCGGTTATCGTGTAACTCCCCCGCAATCGTTCACCATGATCATTGCAAAAAACATCGAGAGGGTCAAAAATATAAAAGACAGAGTTAACAAAATTTTTCTCCTTTTTTTTTAGAGATGTAATGAGTAAAAAGGATATAGAAATGATAACGGATATAAAAAGGTAGAGTGAGTTCATGAATCAAAGATAAGAGAAGGATACTCCAAAAGAATTGCGTCCTTGAGGAGTTTCTGTCGCTAACAACGCAGGGGCCGCTCAATTTTTTCTTCATTTAGGATTCCTTAGGTCCACGGAGGTATTTTCCCGATGAAAGTCACCTCCGTGATACATCTTAACTCTTTGCTCGTTGATCTTAAATGCGCGGGTCCCTTCTTCGTTAGTCAATTCGACCGCACCATGCGAGAATACTTCTTTGATTATAAAGGGTCCGGACCAGCGTGACTTTAATTTACCGGGAAAAAGTCGTAGCCGCAAATTTTCTAACAAGAACTTCTGTCCAACTTGGACATTCTTCTCGCATAATTGTTTGTCATGCCAACGTTTTGCGCGCTCCTTGTAAATTTTGGCATTCTCATATGCTTGAGTTCTACATTCATCAAGCTCGACCAACTGAAGTTTCCTTGCCTCCCCTGTGGTCTTTAAATCAAAATTGAGCTTTTTCACTGCCCACATTACTTTATGCTCCAACTTAAGCAATAAGTGGCATGCCTTTCCAAACACCAGCGCATACGGGGACATGCTTATAGGTGTCTTATAGGCGGTCCTGTATGCCTAAAAGGCATTGTCTAGCTTCATTGTCCAATCTTTGCATGAAGGTGATGGCAGGAAATTGGAAGTCAATTTTACTCGACAACCAAAATCTCATAGACGCAGTATGCGATGCATGTTCTTAAGATATGCATTGATAGCCATGCGTCGATGGTCATGCGTTGGACTGATAATGCGTTAATGAATGTATGCGCTGACCATGTGTCCTGCCACAAGTTTTCTTACGCTGGAACCAAGTATAATTCCAACGCAAGTTTCTCGGGTAATTCGAGGTCGAACACAGGGACTTGTAGCTATATATATGCGGTGATGTGTATGCAGCGGTTTAAATAAAAGAATGGAGAGGATGTTGCTAAGTTAATCCTACTCCTACTCCTATCTAACAGACAACGCAATGAGAATATGCATGAGAGGTAAAGATACGACAACACTTGACATGAAATAAATGTATGGAAAAATAGATAAAATGCGGAGATGAATTCATTGCAACCCTTAAGAGTGACCGCAAGGACAACCTTAGTCAACGCAAACCATGTAATCATGCTACACACACGTGAACCTAACTTTAGGACGTATGCGGTATATCTGCGATATTGTCGAGAAGCCTATGGCTACCTAGACCTCCATAACTAGCTCACTGCTCTCGCCGCATAACCCCTTATCCTACTTCCTGGATGCATGCAAATCCAATCTGTAGGGTGCATACGCTGTGTGACGCAAACAGAGCTTATCTCTAAGATCCCCATTCTTGCCTATGCGTTCCAATCCACTCTCTCAAGTCTTAGATTTGGGTTTTAGACTACTCTCTCAAGTATGCCTAAATGATGAATGATGCGCTCATAGAACAAGGTAATCGCATGAACTTGGCTGACCTAAGCTTATACCTATCTCTAGTGAACAATGCATACATTGCTTAATGTGTCCAACCACTTACCCTCTCGGGCAGTTGGCTGTTGCTGACTTTACTCATAGACAAGCAATGTGTTAGCCTATAGGCAGGTGTTGCCGCAGCTTCACATTAAGCAAATGAGGTTATGCACACACTTGCACAATGCACACCTCTCGATGGGTTGCTACATGCTTCATATCCCTAATCCACATGACTAAGTATGCGATACCCAAGCAATCCCACTAAGTGTTGCAATGAAAGTAAAAATGCTAAGCAAAGAAAATGGAGATGGAGTCGAAGGAACAGAGAAATGCATTGAAAACAAATTGTATTAATTCCTTAATTCCAAGATGTCATACAATAAAATATAAGAAAGAAAGGAAAAGGAAATGACTGGGGAAGCAAAGATTTGCTCCCAGCGAATGTGCGTCAAGACTACCGGTGGTGCCATGGATGGGCGGAGGAACTGACTCTTTCGAGATCTAGCTCCGATCAAAGGCTCCAGTCGTCACTTGGAATGGATGAAGGAGGTGAAGAACTCTCAGCCATCTTCTCACGTATTTTGTCTGGATCGTGGGGAAAGTCTCCGGTTCACAAGGATCCTCCCCCATATGATTTGAATTTCAGCTCATCAGCCTCTATTTATAGAGCTTGGGTCGCCAACAGCATTAATTGGACTACTCTGAGTCTGACGTTCGATGCGTTAGTCCTTTCTGAACCTTTGCCACTAATGGCGTGGTAGGTGAAATGTCAACATCATCTTTTGGATTTTCTCGAGGTAGATGCCTTCATGTGTTCATTCCACCTACCTTGCATTGATCCCATTAGTTTGCGTTGTCGCGTAGCCGTAATAATTCAATGGTCGCATTCGCTTAATACCAAAACTCTACATGATGACCACAATCACTTAACGAGCGCAACTCCCATGCGATGGATGCATACGGTTGATTACCGCAACATCCATGCGTTGATCGATGCGTTTGCCTTTGCGATGGAGTGTTTCTTCGCATGCGGTCGTCTATGTGGTGGTCTGGTTCTGCATTTTCATTCATTTCCTGCATTAGCTATAAAAATAGAACATTGAACGCATAATTAACGCAAAATAACGGGTTAGCTGAGATTCGACAAGCTAATCGATGCAAACTATTTTTCTCGTGAATTTCTAATATGATTGCCACATATTCTGCCTAACAACCTTCATAATTCTAAGTAAAAGTCCTAAGATGACATGCATTTCTGCATGTCATCAGAAGGGTTCACCATCTTCTCTAATATCAGTTTGATTTCCCTATTGGACACTTCAACTTGACCATTTTTTGTGGATGGTATGCGGTGGCTACCTTATAGAGGATATTATACTTGAGCAGCAATTTGTTGATGATGTTATTAACAAAGTGAGAGCCTTCATCACTTATTATGGCACGTGAAGTGCCAAAACGAGTGAAAATATTCTTCCTTAAGAACTTGGAGACTACCGCCGCATCGCTTACGATGCACGATACTGCTTCTACCCATTTGGATACGTAGTCAACGGCTAATAGAATGTATTTGTGACCATTTGATGGTGGAAATGGTCACATGAAGTCTATGCCCCAGACGTCGAATAGTTCCAATTCTAAGATGATATTCATGGGCATCGCATTCTTCCATGAAATGTTTCCCGTGCGTTGGCACCAGTCGCATTTCATTGCATAGTCTCTTGCATCCTTGAATAAAGTTGGCCAAAAATATCCACTTTGTAACACTTTTGCTGCTGTGCGTTGGCCTCCAAAGTGTCCTTCATATGCTGTGTCATGGCATTGCGATAGTATGCGTTGGTGAGCATCGTCTAGTACGCAAAGGCGCAAAATCTGGTCTGATCTCCTCTTATAAAGATTTGGCTCATCCCAATAATATGATTTACATTCATGTCTAAGCCGTCTCTTTGGTGGGTTGTGTAGTTCTTAGGAAATTGT
This sequence comes from Benincasa hispida, assembly GCF_027475165.1. NCBI lineage: Eukaryota > Viridiplantae > Streptophyta > Magnoliopsida > Cucurbitales > Cucurbitaceae > Benincasa > Benincasa hispida. The sequence goes on from NC_143479.1 coordinate 41,231,820, forward strand.
TTGCAAACCAGAAAATTGACCACATCCGTATACCATGGTAACTCTTCAATTTTAAACAACTGCTTATCTAGGAAAGTTGCATTCACCTCCGATTGGTTGCGGTCGACTTCTGGATTTTCTAATCTTGATAGGTGGTCCGCAACCTGGTTCTCCATCCCTTTGCGATCAATGATTTCCATGTTGAATTCTTGAAGGAAGAGAACCCATCGAATCAATCTCAGCTTTGCATCTTTCTTTGTCATCAAATATTTGATTGCCAAGTGGTCGATTTGAACGATCACTTTGGATCCCAGCAAGTAAGCTCTGAATTTCTCCAGCGCAAAGATCACCACAAGCAGTTTTGTTTTTGTGGTAGTGTAATTTGTTTGGGCAAGGTTCAAGGTTCTACTCGCATATGCGATGAGGTGTAGCATTGTTTTCTTCTTTTGAGCCAGCACCGCCCCCATCGCATAACCACTTGCATCACACATTAGTTCAAAGGGTTGTGTCTAGTTTGGTGCGATCAACACATAAGGTTATTAATGCATTCTTCAGTATCTTGAATGCGTTGAGGCATTGTTTATCAAAGTCAAATGTTCTTTCTGCCTCCAGCAACACACTTAGTGATCACGCAATCTTCGAAAAGTCCTTCACAAAACACCGATAAAAGCCTGCATGCCCCAAGAAGCTCCTAACAGCCTTCACATTTGCAGGAGGTGGAAGCTTTTCAATCGCCTCAATCTTTGTCTTATCCACCTCTAGCCTGTCCTTGGAGACTTTGTGCCCGAGCATAATACTTTCCTTCACCATGAAATGGCACTTCTCCCAGTTCAGCACAAGGTTCGTCTCTTCACATCTCCTTAGTATCTTCTTTAGATTATTGAGACAAACTTCGTATGTTTGCCCATACACCGAGAAGTCGTCCATGAAAAATTTCTACTGAATCTTCAAGATACTAAAAAAAGATGGCCATCATACACCTTTGAAATGTGCTCAGCGCATTGCATAAGCCGAACGGTATGGGTCGAGACGCAAATGTTCCATAGGGGCAGGTGAATGTGGTTTTCTCTTGATCTTCAGAAGCAATCATGATTTGGTTGTAGCTTGTATATCCATCCAAAAAACAAAAGTAACCATTTTCTACTAGGCGGTCTAACATCTGGTCAATAAAAGGCAAGGGGAAATGATCCTTCTTCATCGCCGCATTCAGTTTGTGGTAGTCCATGCATATTCGCCAGCCAGTGACGGTCCTCGTGGGTATTAGTTCATTATTTTCATTTGGGACTACCATAATCCCTCCTTTCTTTGGCACAAATTGCACAGGGTTGACCCACGTGCTGCGATTGGATAGATAATCCCTGCGTCCAACCATTTGATTATCTTCTTCTTCACGACCTCCTTCATTGCAGGGTTTAGTCTGTGTTGATATTCGATCGATCCTTTTTTATTCTCCTCGAGACGTATCCTGTGCATACAGTATGCGGGGTTGATTCCTCTAATGTCTGCTAGCGTCCAACCTATTGCTTTTATGTACTTTTTCAGGATGCTTAGCAGCACATTCTCTTGGTCTTCTTGAAGTGTAGAGGGAATTATTACTGGTAGCATTTCATTTTGCCTCAAATAAGCATACTTCAGGTGGTTTGGCAAGATTTTCAGTTCTACTGAGGGTGGTTGTTCCAATGATGGTTTTTGTGCTTTTCTCTTTTCATTCATCGTCAGTTTTTCTTCTTTGGTTATTGTTTCTACGATCACTTTGCAGGTTACTATGGATGCGGTCGCATCTTCTCTTTCATCTTCTTCTCCAGACTTTTCTTCTTCATATAAACTGGGTTCATTGTCGAAATTTGTTAGGTCTTCTTCTTCTAGGTACTTCATGGCTCTGATAATATCAAACCTAATCTTCTGTCCGTTCATGCACAATGTGATTTCTCCCTTGTACACATCAATCTGAGTGCAACCAGTGGATAAAAATGGTCATCCCAGAATGATAGGTACATCCTTGTCCGCTTCATAATCAAGGATGATGAAGTCTGCCGGTAAGATAAATTTGTCAATCGAGACCAGGACATCTTTCACCTTTCCTTCTAGATGCACAAGGGACTTGTCAGCTAGCTGGAGAGTCACCGTCGTGGGCGCTAATTGTCCCACATTCAGTTGCTTAAAAATTGAAAAGGGCATTAAGTTGATACTAACCCCGAGATCGCAAAGCGCTTGACCAAAATATATCCCTCCAATTGAGCAGGGCATTGTGAAACTTCTGGGGTCGCGCATTTTCAGTGAAATTATGGTTTTTAAACTTTAGGTCAATGCCGCCATTGTGAACTTACCTGTGCTTCTTTTCTTCCTCACCACGTCCTTCAGAAACTTTGCATACTTTGGCATTTGTTCGATCGCTTCAGTGAAAGGGATGTTGATATGTAATTGTTTCAACATGTCCATGAAGCGATGGTATTGCACTTCATCATTGTTCTTCTTTTTAAGTCTCTGGAGGAATGGTGGCAGCTGTGTTTTCATGGTTTCTACTCTATCAGCTTAGAAGTGGACGCAATATCTGGTTCCATCGTCTCTTATTCTTCTGGTTCTTCTTGAGTCAACGGGGTCTGTGGTTCCATCGCAACTAAAGTAGTCTGGCTTGGCTCATTTTTCTCTCCCGCCACTGTCTTTCCATTTCGCATCGTCACAACTTGACATTGCTCCTTTCCCGTACTCCCTAGGTTGCGCGGGAGCTCTGTTGAACTTAGCAATACCCCTTGCGATCTACTTTTGAGTTCGCCCATAATCTGTCCTATCTGAATTTCAAGATTGTGGATAGACGTCGCTTGATTCTGGAGTATTGTTTCATTCTTCTCAATATACTGCTTCAGTAAGCTCTCCAGAGATGAAGATTGCGGCGCCTGCAAACTATTAGCTTGATTTTGTGGTTGACCGTTTATTCGTGGGAAAAATCCTTGTGGCCCTTCTTTTTGCGCCATTGGTTGAAATTTTTTTTGTTGACTTTTCCATGCAAAGTTAGGGTGGTTTTTCCACTCAAGGTTGTAAGTATTAGAGAAAGGATTATTTTTCACAAAATAAATAGAGTGTGGGTTCCTCGGTCACTCTTCCATTGGATGGCCTTCTCTGCAAGTGGCACAACATGCGCTCGTTTAATCAATTGCATTGACCTGCCCCCTATGGTTTTGTAAGGATGTGATGGTTCCATTGCTTGTGTCACTGTCTTTAGTTCTCAGTCGTTGATCGCTTTCTCTCCGGTCTTCATGATTCTTTAAAATGCGATCAAGTATATTCTTAGCCTCGTCGTAAGTCTTGTCGAGCAGACCATCAGGTGTTGTTGCATTGGTAGCCGTCTATGATGTAGGGTTCAAACTGTGTGGACAATCTGACACTAGTCTTTTAAACCTCGCCCAGGCGTCACTAAGCGATTCTTTGATATCTTGTTCAAAGTTAGTAATCAACTTTCTCCTTCTTGCACTCTTTGTCGGGGGGAAGTACTTCTTCATGAACTTTTCAATGACCTGTTCCCACGATGTAATCTCCCCTGGTTTGAGAGAATAAGCCCATTTTCGTGCTTGGTCACACAGCGAAAATGGGAATAGCATTAGTCAAACCTCCTCAACGGAGATGTTTGGGAACACAAACGTATTGCAGATGTCAATAAAATTTCGGAGGTGGGCGTGCGGATCTTCGCCACGCCTACCACCAAACTGTTTGACAGTTTGAATCATCTGCAGCATCACCAGCTTTATCTCGAACCTCGATCTGTCCAAGGCTGGCCTCATGATTTCTAGTGAGAAATCATAAAGGTTGGGCGACACATAGTCCCGGATGGGCCTATTGCGGTCGTTCGCCAAGAGGATGGGGTTCGCCATGATATTATTTTCGTTGGGTGCTCTATCTTCCGGTTACTCTACCATATTGGGATTTCTCTCTTGTTGTTGTTAGCGGTTGTTTCTTCTTCTTCTTCTGAACGTTCTTTCAATCTCTAGGTCGTAATCGAGCTCAGGAACTCGTCCTTCGTCATACGATGCCCGCTTCTTCCCTTATCAAAGGAGAGGCAGTGCACAGAGATGGAAAGCTGCAAAGAAAATAAAATAGTTACAGTTAGCACAATATGTATTGCCGTAGTCCCCGAAAATGGCGCCAAAAACTTGATGCGTTGTAAATATGATGAAATAATGATGTATATTGTGATGGTGGTGTATGCGTTGCACATGCAAGTTTTCCTAGTAGAATCCAAGTATAAATCCTACTAGGTTGCCTGGTAAGCCCAGGGTCGAACACAGGGACTATGGAGATAGTATGCGATGGTAAATTCTGATTCCCTTGCGGTAACAATCAAAATAATAAGTTGGTTAGTATGTTTGTTTAAAATATAAATCCTATGCGGCAGAATTGAGGAAAGAGTTGATAACAGCGAAAGTTACAATGAGTATGCGGATAATGGGTTGAGAAGGGATTTAGCTAACATTTCCTAAGATTTCTTTCAAGCTATGCGATCATGCTAGACACACACAACAACAAATCATCTTCCAATGCAAATACCATAGTTCCTATTTCTAGGACGCATGCGATGTATACGATGATGTCAATAGGACTTATTCCTAAGTCTCTATTCTTATCTATGTGATGATGAATGATGCACACATACACAAGGTGACCGCATACTATCATATCCTATCTCTAGGGTGCATGCGATGCATTAATAGCAAACAGAACTTATTCCTAAGTTTCTATCTCTTGCTTATGCGGTTCTAATCTGACTCTCCCAAGCCTAGATTCTAATATGACTTTCCCAGGCCTAGATGCTATCCTTAGACCACCCTCTCGAGCATCTCTAAAGAACGAATGACACATTCATAATACAAGATGATCGCATAATGTGAAAATCTCAGGTCATGCTAGCTAAGTGCTTCTCAACACATTCGGAAGTTTAGTTACTCATGCGTAATGTAAAGAGAGTGAACAGATGTAGAGATGCAAATTCCATTTTATAAATAGAATCAGAATACAGAATGACAATGGAAAGTATGCATAATGAGCCTGGTAGCAATGTTTTGCTTCCCAAGGCTTTTACACTATGTTTTTCTCTACTCTGCCCAAAAGAATGTTCTTGTTTCTGCAAGAGTTGACCCTCTCTCTGTTGCAGTGACTCCCAGCAGTCTTCTGAGCTTCCCAGGAGTGATCTCTCGACGTTCTCTTCTCTTCACTCGCCTCTGCCATCTAAGTGTAAGAAAACTATGAACAACGACTAACTATCTTCTATATGGTGAACTCTCTATATGACTAAGCTTCTTTATCAATGGTGGCCTTCGGTATTTATAGAGATCAAGGTGAAGAATATTTTTTTCTCTAATGATTGTAATGATGGGATGTCATTAATTCTCTGTCTGATGCGCCAATTAATGGTCACCGAAAAGTTGAGTGTACTTACTATAGTGTGTCGTTAATGGCTTGTCAACTAAATTTGGATTCAACCGTCATTAGTTTTCTGTCCTATCATGATTTATTAAGCTTTCACCTTGATGTGTCGTCTTTATGCGGCCACCTTCTTAAGCAGATCTTCACGAACGCAAACGATCGCATAGCTTTGTCGTTGCAATCTTCTAATGCGCTCGGACGCTGAATTCCTTAGATCGCAATTCTGCCTTGTGCCAATGCATTTTCCTGCACAAAATACATAAATTAGCTGCTTTAATGCAATTGTCGTATGTGATCACAATGTTCTCAACTTAATGCTTTTGGACCCGATTTTACATTTTTTTACCGTCACAATCCTACATTGTTTTATATCTTTGCGTCGTAATAATGTGCATTTCTGCCCTTTATCAGTTCTCATCACTCTTAATTACTCTGTATGTTCTGTAAAATGAAATTTAGAGACAGTGACATCCAATTGCTTCCGCTGTGGGAAATTCCATTCCCTTTAATTGGTATCAGAGCCATCTCGAGTCTCTAAATTTTGTTTTCCAACTTTAATTCGGAGTTTTGGTGGGCAAATATTTTGCATTTTTAACATTGAATGTTCTGTTTTTGCACATTAGATGGTTTTGAACTTGGCATTAGATTTACTGCTTTCAATCAATTGGTTTGTAAGAGCTCGTTGTATTTTTTGTCATAAATTTCATGCAATCGAGTCTGTATTTAAATTTGTGTCATTTGTGATAAAGTTTCAGCCTCAATTTAGGGAAATTTGGAGCAAGAACAGAACAATTTGGATTATTGGACAAATAGAACAGACATTCTACTTTAGAGCATAAGGCTAGAGCGTTGCAACGCTCGCCTTATACTGTAAGGTAGAGGGCTCGTAGTGTTGCGATGCTGCATGGAGCGTTGCAACGCTGTGAGCAGCGTAGTGCTACACTACGACGAACTCAAATGCTAGCATCATGACGCTTGGTTGGAGCGTTGCGACACTTTCAACATGAGGCATGCACACAGTGGCAGTTCTAGGTCGTGGCTTCAAGTGCTCCAAGCAGTTCTTCAAAGTAGTTTTATGATTTATTAATTATTAATTTGTAATAATTAATTGTATTTATTTGTTTTTCATTAATTAAATTAATATAAGTGTTATATTAATTTAATTAATATTTAGAATGGCAATTTTGATCCAATCTTGCTTTTATATTTATTATACATGTGATGTATGATTTATATATTATATTACATAGTGTATGTCTTATAGTATAAAAATCCCACACTAGGATAAACATTATTTCATGCATCATTTTAATATAAGTGTTATATTATATAGTTTGGATGATTTAATAAAGCATGTTCATGCGTCATATTTAATATAATTGTTATATTATACAATTGTAGGCATTTATGGCATGTCCATGAATCATTTTATACTATAAATGTTATAATATATAGTATGGATGGATGGATGAATATTCTATTTCTTTCAATACTTTATTATATAAATGTTATGTATAATGTAATGGAAATGAAGATGCATGGATCATGACACCACTGTAGTAAAATTATAATTGTTATAATTTTTTTTAAAGTATGTCACTAGATGCACGTACAGATTTTAACTGCTTCATTAATTCTTTATAAGTATTATAAGTTTAATGAAATTAGAATTAAAATCTATAATAAAAAGTTGCATGCACACATAGGTTAAATTAATTTTAAATGGTTTAAAATTAATTTCATTTAGACCTATGTTGATAATTTTCTTATACGATTAGAAATAGATTTAATCCTTTAAGTTCTGTTTAATAGGATGAAATTGGATTAAATAAAAGATTAGATTTATAACACAATTGTCTATAACGGACCTTGTCTAAGGAAAGTTCTGTCTATGGCTGGGGTTTTAAGCTGACGGAAGCGGAACACCCTTATCTAGGAACTGACCTGGAAGGTGAATTAGACAATAATATTATAAACATGCAATAAATGATTATATTTATGAAAATGTTTAATAAATAAGAATTATATATTGTTAAACAATCCAATATAAGAGTTATATTTGGCCAATTTAACAATTCACTTAGATAAATTTATTAATTTACCTAAGTAATGAACCCTTGTTTGTAAAGCACTCAGTGGAAAGAAAATAATATATATGATACTTCAATTTCCTTTTCACGTTTCTCCCTAAATAGTTCACACTGTGAGATTTATGCTCGGCTTCAAGACATATTTGTTTGTATCCCCCTATAGATGGTGTTTGCATAGGTCAATATCAAGGTGAATGGCAAGATTGTTTATAGTAAGTGAGAGAGGAAAATGTGTCAAAACATCCCATGGTCTCCTTCATTAATTTATAGTGAGCTTTCATGCTCGGCCTCGAGACACTTTTTCTTGTGTTCCCCTACGGATGGTGTTTGCATGAAATTTAACTCAAACTCCAAAAATCAATAGGATTGCTTTAGTTTTTGTTCCAATCGGTATTTTCCTAAGGTTGGCTCATTTGGGAAGAGCTCTAGAGTCTAAAATGAAGGGTTAAACTTACGAGAAATTTTTAAATGAGTTAATGATTTCTTGACCAAAATATGGTATCTAAATATTATAGGAATAAGAGTTATTATATTGTAATATTGGTTGAGAATGTCTCAATCCAGTGAAGGAGTAACTTACTGCCCTACTATGACTTTTATTCCAACTCACTGGAGTATCACAGCAATATAAATTTTGAATTAATATGTGGGATTCATGTTAAATTTATTACATTTATTCTTTTAATTTCTATGCTTAATAAGAATGGATAATATATTGCATATAGTCAATTAACATGTTTTATATAATTCAAAGTTATGTCATTTTCTTTCAAGGTTTTAATTTTTCCATTATCAATATAAGTCAAAGGATTTGATAAATATGTTACCTTGAAAAGTCATCAACATATAATGGTAGTGTAATTGTCTTTTATTTTGGAAATTTTCTCAAAAGGAATTATTGTCAATTCATGAAGTGTACATGAATAATCATTGCAGTGATAGCCTACTCTTATTGTCTAGATGATATATGATTTTTTCTGGACTACGAGATAAAGTCATGATGAAACATACTGTATGCAGAGTGTGGAAAGCTATATGACCTCCAAAGTTAAGTATTATTTGAGTCCAAGGAAATCATAATGACTAGAATTAATGAGGAAAATGTTTTCAAATTAGTTTGGAATGTCCACGTGATGAGGAATTTTAGAAATACCTTAAAAGGAATAAAAATAAGAATAAGTAAATTTGATTTACTAAGTTCTAGGTAGAGAATACAGATTCACACCTTGATAGTTGAATAATGATTCATTATTAGAATTTTCTTTATTATAATTAGATTGTAAATTTTGGTGAATACTTAATTAAGTGGAATAGTTCTACTAGTTGGCAATGGGAAGTTCGTCTCAGTTAAAATAGTGGGAGGAATTAAAATGTTGTTTAATTATGTTGAATACGGTTCTTTTATCACCATAAGAGAAATTCAATTTTTCCAGACTTTATTACTAAATATTTCATAGAGTATGAATAGTTTTAGTGATAAGGCATGTTTTCAAAAGTTGTTTTGAAAATATGTTTAGCTTTAAATAAATACATTTTTGTATGTTAAAGGGTAACACATCTGTATACTAAACTGAAAGAATGTAAGGATCAATGAATCTAGGAAGAAAGAAAGACCTTATTTTCCTAAAGGGATACGTGTCTTTGGCTTTTAATAATAGTTATAGGTAATTCTCTAACAGTAAGAGAGTTAAATTATTATTACCTGTTAAAAGCCCTGCTTCTCATGTAGGTGTCTCATTAACACCTTATTAGATAAGGTTACTTGGCCAATGTTGGATTGACCTAAGTGACCCTATGATTGAAAGCATAACTTCATAATAAGTCATTGATGAGTATTTATGAATCGTATTTTATTCTAACACTACGCTTGGAACACTAATAAGTATTAATAAGTCATTTTTTTCTTTGATTGTAACACTACGCTCGGTAGAGCGTCACAACGCTCTCACCAAGGGCATTCTAGTAATTTATCTCATTTGAAGGCTAAATGCTCAATTTAGCTCCTAATTGTAGAAATTAACCATGAACAGCCTGGAACGATTAATTCTACCTCTTAGGTACTCGAAACCTATAAAAACACTAAATAAACACATTAAACATAGTAATGATCTTGAATTAAGTGGAGTGAGATAACATATTTTCGGTACTATCAAACACCTCCAACTTAATTGATCGTCCTCGAGCAAGGTAGAATCATGCATTCACACAAAAATATGCTTGCTCAATCACAAGGATCGTTACTCTAGTCTCAATAGTCTCCTAGGACAATATTTGTAATAAAAAATGAAATTGGATCACGACCAATCAATGAAGCATATTTTAAGAATGATTCTAAACCTACTTATGCATGAATCAGTCCAAAGCCTTACTAATTAAACTCACGCAACCCCAAATAGTTTTATAAGACTCTAAATTCATTTTCCCCTACTCTAGGTCGAAGGCTCAAGAGTTAAGCTTCCAAGACTCAAAATTGCAATGACATACTCAAGAGAACCAAACTTTTATTCTCCCTTTTTTTTTTTTTTTTTTACTTTTTCTCAATTTCCTTACTTTACACAAAAGAGCAAATCTTATCTAGACATGCCACCTCCGTTTTGGCTTGCCCACACAAGTTACATGAAATATATCTAACTACGAGCAACGTCTCCTAACAAGGCGTCAAAGCTTACTCATTCCTTGGGGACTTTAGCATAGAGGAAAACTATGGGTATCATAGCCGCCGCAAGTTAATCATAACCACAAGAAAGAGGAGTAATCCCCTTAAAAAATAACATACAAACTTGCTTTTACTCTACAACATTCTTTGCCTTTTTACAAACTTTCTTTTATTTAATCTACACTTGTCTTTTATAATACAAAACAATAGTTTGGCAAAAACTTATGCATGCATTGCTAGATTGAGCTTCTGGTCACTTAACACCTGGCACCTAGACCTTTCGAGGTAAGAATAAATATACAAGCCATATAATACTATTCCAAGCATGCAAGACCTAAGTTCATTAGACAAAAGACCTAAAGATGCATGAGAGATAAGAAATTTTTTTAAAACAGTTAACAATCATGATTATGATCTTCAAATATCATTCCATACAAATCTAATCACAAAGAGGATGCGTCATCAACTCCTTCATCATAACAAACCAAGCAAAAGAGCAAGCAAGCAATTCAAGCACACAACATTGTCTAAGCACAACGCTCAAACACCCCAAGCTATCACAACATATGTCACCCCCAACTTAAAATGATACATTGTCCCCAATGTACCTCTCTAAGCCCAATAAATAAAAGAGTCAAAAGAATAGAAAACCTCCCCTAGTGACGTTTTCAAGCACGTAGTCTTTCGGGTTAAGTAAGAGGGCTCGTGCTTAAATTGTTGTTGTCCTTCTTCTAGGGCCAAGGAAAGGAACCTATAAAAGAAAAACAAGAAGTTAACTAGAAACCAGTAAAGGAAAGTAGTAAATTTTCACCTGGCTCCCTCTAGGAAGGACAAATTTTTAACATCAGTTGCTTGACGTGCCTATCCGTTATCAAGGAACAAAAAAAATTCTTGTATTTCTCTGGTCCCTTCTTAGATGAGTCAATATAGCTCGGTTGGCTAAGGCTCCTCATCTTTTCGAGGGAAATAAACAGGTCGCATTTGTTGTTTTTGGAATATGAAAAGAAAGGTGAAAAGAAATAATCAAAAGGCTCAAATGACCCTAAAGAGTCTAAAGAAAGAAGAGAGGCAACATGCTCATAAGAACTAGAAGAGGAAAATTAAAAATTATATATACACGAAATACTAGGCGGTAGAACAGGGCGAGGCCTTTCTACCTCTAACCTAATACATAGATGTCATTGAGTTTAGGCTCAGGATCCTCTTTAGCCTCACATACTAGCAAGCATGGTGTATATCCTCATCATCACTAAATTAATAGGCAAGAAACTCTATCTTAGAGGTACAGACGATGGGTTGCTCTAGCACGCTCTCTAACCTCTATAAGGTATCGGTCAGCTGGGCAACATGATTGGCCATGCTTTGCAGCTGAACTTGGGTGTCTTGCTAGTATTAGAAAGTTCAAACACTAAGAACTCCAAAGTTGTACCTGGACATAAATCTCGAGGAAGTAGTTTCTTCTCCTCCACCACATCGACGTGGACTACCTCATGCCTTCGAGCCTCTAGCAAGCCCAAGGAATGGTCTAGCAATGACTCGTCCCGTCTCCCAACTGAAGTTGCAAGCTGACTCAAGGTCACTCAGACTTTGCAAATCAGTTCTAGCCTCTACCTCGGGGCAAAGGCTCTCATGTTAGAATTGCTCGAACTCCTCTTGTTTATGGAGGTTGTCCTGTTGAAACTCGAAAGTACTATCTGCAAGCTCTAAAACCAAAGCCTCTAGAGACTTACCTAACCCAGAAAACTAAGCATGAGTCAGAACTTGCAACTCGGCTTTTGGACATCCAAGATTAATTCGGAAATCCTATCATGCTCAAATTGACACAAAGAAAACAAATCAAAGCAAATGAAACTTTAACTAAAAAGTAACTAAGAAGAACTAATTAGCTTCCCCAACAACGATGCCAATTTCATCAAGAGAAATTTGTCATCGCTTGCAAACCTGAACTAAGAAAATAATACTTATAATCTCACTAACTAACTATTATACTGACTAATAGCACAAGTGGCAAGCCCGGGTTAAATCACAGAGAAACAAAAAAGATTAGTTTCTTAATACCCACTTTTAGTTAAAGCGGTAAAACTGGGGGGGGGGGGGGGGGGGGGGTTAGGGTGGTTGGTGTGGATTGAGTTTGAAATACATAGAAAATAAAGTGCAAGAAAAGTAAAGGATAGAAGCATAATTAATCAAGACGTCCTAGTTTAGAGAAGTAGATTTGCCCAATGCAATTTAGATCATCGAATTATTGACATACCTAAGCCTATCTATGCTTAGCCCAATTGATTGGACATCCAACCAGTGATCCTAAATACCTAATAAGAAAAGCATGCTTATATGAATCCATACTAAACTTAATTAACTTACTACAATGTGCTCCAAGGATTATGCTAGGATGAACATTTAATTTTCATGGTCTAATTAAATATTCAATACGGTTTCCTATATGTTAATAGGACAATACTCTTTGTTATAGACAACAAAAATGCAAGCCTATCTAACCTATTGCTTCCTAAGTATTAGCCCACAATTATAAATCACATATTGCAAGTTAATTCAAAAGCATTTAAATTGCACAATAAAGTTTTGATTGTCAATCAATAACAAGATCGTGTCATTCATAAACAATAAAATCATATTGAAACCCATAAACAAGAAATATTCAACATAATATCAAAATTCTCCCAGAATTACAAGGATTTCTCCAAATCCTTAAACTAAGAAAACTCAAATCCTTACATTTCCATGAAGATAAAGAAGGCAAGATCTGAAATCTCCTTTTTAATTACAAGGCGAACACACAAAGAAAAAAAAATGAAAGAGAGAAGAGAGAGGAAAGGGGCTGATGCTCAAATGGGGGATCCCTTGACCTAAAAATCAAAGAACAATATATAAATCTATTGTGTCGCGTCTAATGCTAGGGATGAGTGTTTCCACGTTGGCTTTTGCTTTGTTGTAGTGTAGCGCTTGAACGTAGCAGTGCCCAGTGCTACGCTCAAGCATGCACGCTTCTTTCCATGTTCGTAGTGTAGCTACGTTCCAAGATAGTGTCCTCGCCTATGCAGCATTCTGCGTTCGAGCGTAATGCTATGCTTGGCAGAGCATCACAATGCTCTCGCCAGGGGCATTATGATAATTTGTCTCTTTTGAAGTCCGAATGCTCAATTACTCCTAATTGTTCCAAATTAACCTCGAATGGTCCGTAACGATCGATTTTACCTCCCAAGTGCCCTAAACCTGTAAGAACATTAAATAAACACATTAAACACAGTAATGATCTTAAATTAAGCGGGATGAGATAGCACATTTTTCGATGCTGTCAAGGAGCGCTTGCTTGGCTTTGAAGACTTTATCGACGCAGACAAGAAAAGACTAGAGAAGCACGGGAATTTTCATAGATAAATTTACCTTAGAGAGATTCATTTGGTAACTATTTCGTTTTTTGTTTTTGATTTTCGAAAATTAAACCTATAAACACTTCTTCCACCTCTAAATATCTTGCTTCGATATCTACTTTTTACCAATATTTTTAAAAGCCAAGTCAAAATTTGAAAACATAAAAAAAGTAGTTTTTAAAAACTTTTTTCTGTTTTTGAAAGGCTAAGAAGACAACTCTTCTACTTAAGATTGATACAAACTACGGTAAGAAAATGAAAGGTAGTAGACTTATTTTGTTTTTTTTTTTAAAAAAAACAAAATAGTTACCAAACGGAGTTAAAATGATTACCAAGCACACCCTAAATTTTTAGTTTTTAAAATTTGACATTCATTTTAAAAACACTCATAAAATTTAGAAAACAAAACATAAAAATCAATACATGACAACGGTGTCAGACTTAGTTTTTTTTTTAAAAAAAAAAAATCAAATAATTACCAAATGGTGTTTAGTTTTCAAAATTTAACTTGATTTTAAAAACACTTTTAGATTTAAAAAAAGTACATAGAAATCAATAAAAGAACGTGGTGTTTATAGACACATAAACTTAAGTTTGAAAAATATAAAACTAGAACTAGATGATTACGAAAATTATATGATTAATTAATTTCCTACGAAGGCATGTGGATTATAGTGAAATGATATTATTATTGAGAAGAGAAAATGGCAACAAAATAGCAACAAACATTCCTTGAACGCGAAATGGCAACAAACAACCCACGAAAAAAAAAAATAATAATTCTCTCTCTCTCTCTCTCTTTCTCTCTGTCTAGTCTCCCACCCCAAATGCCCCAATTCCCAAATAAGGCAATGCGAGAGAAGAAAAAGTACACAACCGATTGGAGAGAGAAACTAGAGAGAGAATTTTGAGTCGCCATTACCAGATTTCCAGAACGTGATCGAACAATCAACAACAACAACAACAACAACAACAGAGTTCAACTGAGAAAAGCCGCCCGTCCAGCAACAATCAACAACAACCAACCGCTTCTATTTCTCTTCCATTTCACTTCTTTTATCCAAATCCTTACCTCTACACCTTCTCTCCAGGAATTCAGAACCAGCCGCGGCAAATTGTCCTCCAAATTCCTCTTTCATGAATTCCTAGATCCGTTGCATTCATTTCTATCATCATCGCTTTTCATTCTTCGTCCAGATTCTTCCATTAAGGTTTGAGTGCATCGCGTTTATGTTTTCTATTTTCGTTTGATCCGTCTTCAAGTATTAATGCGATGCGATTCCGTTCATCGTCTTCTGCTTTTACCTGCTCTGTTTTTGCGTGATTTACCGATCGCATCTCCATTTCTCTGATTGTTGTTGTTATTCGGAATATGACGTCGTTCAACACGATCATTCCATAATTTATCCACATTTTTCTGTAACTGCATGCTGGTATTTAATTTGAGTATTAATTGCGTCTTCCTTTCGTTTTCATATCAGATTTGGGCGGAATGAATGTTTCGTTGCGTCAAGTTCGCTGGATTCACTCCCCTGGAAAACACGAGCGTGTGTGAATTGGTAATTTCATTAAATTTTTACATTTTTATTCTTTGATTCTTTATTTTATTTGTTTTAAAAAGGTTCATTGATTGAAAATGTCTAAACCTATTCTTAAGTTCGGGTAGTGGAAATGGTATTTTGAATTATGGCAAATGCCCGTTAGAGTTTAATTTTATTTATTTAATTACTTAATTAGTTTAACAACTATATGCTGAAGTTAACAAGGATAGGAGATATGGCATACTTGAATAGTACACAGATTTTAAAGAGAAAGTGATAAAAGGCTAAGAGAGAAGTTAGAAAAGAAGAGATATAATGCTAAATTAAATTAGAGGAAAGGATGAGTTTGCAAATTTTTAGAGATAGTTAGAGAGAGAAAAATAAATTCAGAGCATTTTAAAAAATTTAAAATAGAGAGCTATGTTATAGAGTTCTATTACATAGGTATACAAGCAATTATGTTATAAGGAGAAAAAAAGGAGAGAACAAGCTTTAAGGTTGGTAGTACGACACAAACTTTTATGTCTACATCTTGGCTTTAGAGACTTCACCTAAAAGAGATCTTTTAGGAAAATATTTTAAAAGAGCGGGAATTTAGAGGAAGTGATGTCATTGACATAAATTTTGAAGGGAATAATAGTTTTTTAATTTTACTATTTTATATTTGTGTGATAGTAATTATCCATTTATATTTAATATTCATGTATGGGTAAATATAGCAACCAAGTTTAAAGTATTAGAAAATATAACATAATACAAAATAATTTACTGATATAATAAATAAATTTATTGATATAACAAAATTTAGATCAAACGCTCGAAATCTATTAATAATAGAGTATATCGCTGATAGACTAATAGACTCTATAAGTGATAGATTTTGTTATACCTACCGTTCTTTAAAAATATTGTTGTACATTTAATTATCAACGATAGTTTTTGTAGTTGATAGATTTTTTTTTTTGGTTTAACAACATGGGACATTAATTAAAATTTTTTAACGATAGTAAATATTATAATATCTTATTTAATTAATCTATGCTCAAATTAGAAAAAAAACATAGGTTCATGTTTGATATTTGCTTTAAATCATTTTCAAGATAGCAACATAAATATGATTCAAATAACATGAATTTGTATTATCAATTTCGAAGTTTGAGGTTCGATTCTCCCCTTGCATGAAAAAAAAGTTTTCAAAATTAAAGATGGAGTTTGTGTTTTTCTAACATTGTTTCTTGTGTTCAACTATGAATGGTGAAAATTTAAAGAAAAAAAATACTTTAAGTATACTTCAAGAAACACTTATCTTTGTGCATCCCACTAAATTATCCAATAATTATTTGTCACATGTCAAATTCTTTTGATACATAGAGATGTGAATGCATCTTGAGATGCACCTATGTATTGCTCACATTTAAATATACAGAGAGTTTCATATAGATGTCTAATACCTAATCAAGTAGATGTATTATACTTAATTTTTTAGTGAATATGTAGTTATTTTTATTTTGTGTGGGATGAGAGTAAAATATACCATAGATGCACCCACTGAGTGCTGTTTCATCGTTAATAATCTAGTTTCTGATGTGCAGAATTTAGTAACTCGTGATTTAATATTAGATCGAAAAAGTAATGAGGTGGCGGATGAGCAGATTGGGATGAGCGGAGTGGGCGCCGGTGGATTTCACATCTTCATCCACGTCTTCAAATGGGCCATCCTGAAAACAAAATATCCGAACTGGTGGGCTTGGTGAAGTCATGGATGCCATGGAGGTCCGACCCGGAAAACGTCTCGAGGGACTTTTGGATGCCCGACAAGAGCTGCAGAGTCTGTTATGAGTGCGACTCTCAGTTCACGTTTATCAACCGGCGGCATCATTGCCGTCGCTGTGGACGAGTTTTCTGTTCCAAGTGTACTTCAAACTTCATTCCTGCTCCATCCACCGATCCAAGCAATGCTCGTGAGGAGTCTGAGAAGATCAGAGTCTGTAATTATTGCTTCAAACAGTGGGGGAAGGAACCATCTGACCTGCAAGATGGGGACAAAGCTACCAGCTCCGCTATTAGTCGATCATCTTCATCTACAAGCATGGGCAGCACCAAGTCCGGCTACACCTGTCATAGTGCAATCAGCAATTCTGCTTCAACGCCTTGCTCAAATGGTCATCAATATTATGACCCCTATTGTCCTGGTGCCATCACAGATGAGCAAGACAATTTAAGAACTGGGAAGACCATAAATCGCACTACATCTCTGATGACTTCATCATCTAGTTTTTATGGCTATTACAGGTATTCATTTTTCGGAATGTTGTTCTAATATTTGAGGCTTAATTCTCATTTTGGTCCTAAACTATCTCGAAATGTTACTAACTTTTGAAATGTCTTAAATTGCTAGTTTAGTCATTGAATTAAAGTTGCTTATTGATCTGACTAATAGATATTTGAACTTTTAATTTTGTCTCTAATTAGTCCTCGGGAGCTGCAGAGTCTAGTTTGGGCCTTGGAGCAGGCGTGGGTCCCCTGGGAGCAAAGCTTTGACCCCGGATTATTAAAAAAAGAATCTAAATGTTCATGTTCCAAAATGGAACAACCTTAAAAGTTCAGGAACCAATGAGACTTAAATTGTGATCAAATTTACTACTACTACTACCCATCATTTTAAGTTCTTGTATTGAGTGGTAACTTAACATGTTATCTGAGTAGAAAATCTTGTGCTTGAATTTCTTAAATTTAATTTTCTCCCTATTTTGTACCGATAACTACTTGTAGGACTTTGTGAAAAATTTCAAGCTCACAAGGTGAAGGGAGTGTTGTACTAAAATTGTGTAGGGAGTGTTAAAGTGTTGATATAATATTAAATTTTCTAATAACCGATGATTTAATTTTTATCACCTGCTAGATCTCCCACTTAATTTGTGATAGAGACGATGCTATTGGTTCCCAATTATTTGATTCTCTTAAAGCTCTACTTGTTCCCTGTAGTCACATTCTTATGCAATATGCTTTAGTTGATGCATGCCTTTAATTGTGAATAGAGACCATTATATGGATTTCTCTATCATTTTATTGATCTATAGGTTATTGTAAGTGACAGAGTGACCTTGTTGCCATGATCCTCTAAGATTCAGCCCTTTGTCTCTCTCATTCATTGTATCATTTTATTCTCTGATGTTTACATTCAGATCATTGCTTTTATATTTTAGTTATTTAATTACTGTTGGAATTTCCTGTTAGGAGTGATGATGAGGATGATGATTATTATTATGGAATGTATCGGTCAGACTCTGAATCCAGGCATATCTCCCAGTCTGATGATTATTATTGTGCTGTAAACACTGACGAAGGTTTAAATCTTGAGAGGGAGAACACAAGCACAAAGGGTTCACCTGTGAATTTTGACACTCAGTGTCCAAGGGGTAATGAGGAATCTAGTGAAGACTCTGATGAAAATGATAAAGGCTCTGAATGTGATTTTCCTACTTATGTGATGCAAAATAAAGATAATGAACCAATGGATTTTCAGAACAATGGGATTCTCTGGCTTCCTCCAGAGCCAGAAGATGAGGAGGATGAAAAAGTTCTTTTGTTTGAGGATGATGATGATGCCTGTGCTCCAGGTGAATGGGGATATCTACATTCTTCCTTAAGTAGTGGAGAATGCCACATGAAGGGAAAATCAAGTGAGGATTACAAGAAAACTGCAAAAAATGTGGTAGAAGGGCATTTTAGAGCTCTCGTTAGTCAACTTTTGGAGGCTGAGAATCTTCCTGTAGGTGATGAACCTAATGAAGATGGTTGGTTAGATATAATAACATATTTGTCCTGGGAAGCAGCTGCAGTTCTGAAGCCAGATACGAGCAAGAGTGGAGGCATGGATCCTGGTGGTTATGTTAAGGTTAAATGCGTTGCTGGTGGAAAGCGTAGTGAGAGGTAAGTTGACTCCATGTGCCAATAAAGGCCCATATAAGCTATATTTTATTACTATATGGAAAGTGTGTTTCTTGTTCAAAAGAGATTGTGATCATAGTTGAATCACGTTACTTTATGTACGTGATGACTGTATTGTTAGAAAAGGGAAATTAACATGATCTATGGCGTTTGTTGTAATTTTGTTTCAATTGTGTTGTGCTAGACAAACTCATATGCTTTTAAAGTTTCTACATACATTTAAAGAGAATGTAATATGAGATTTTAGAGAATCAGTATTTTGAAATGTTATCTCAAGATCCAACCTAAGTGTTGCAGAATTTCCAATACATTTTGTTTTACCATGTTGTGAGAATATGACTCCATGTTCAGTGGATATATATATTTTTTCTCCTGTTGGACTTATGGTTATTGTGTTAATGCAAGGGCTTTTTTGGTTTGATATGGCTACGATCCTTTTGCAGTATCATTGTTAAAGGCATCATCTGCAAGAAGAATGTAGCACACCGGCGGATGACGAGAGGAATATCTAAACCGCGCTTTTTTGTCCTTGGGGGAGCTTTGGAGTATCAACGTGTTACCAATCACTTGTCAAGTTTTGATACTTTGTTGCAGCAGGTTTCAAACTGTTTACCCTTATCCTTTTCATTAGGTTTGTATAGATGTTTTTTTCTGTAGATTTCTTGTACTTCAACTCCTGTGTCTTGTTGATGTACTTGCAATCAATAATTATGAAGTTATGACATTTGGTATACTTCTTTTCTTCATGTGTTGCTTATATGTACATACAGGAACTTGACCATTTGAAGATGGCTGTTGCTAAGATTGATGCTCATCATCCTAATGTTCTTTTGGTAGAGAAATCGGTCTCTCGCCATGCTCAGGAGTACCTTCTTTCAAAAAACATCACTCTTGTTCTAAATATTAAACGATCACTTTTAGAGCGTATTGCTAGCTGCACTGGGGCAAATATAATTCCTACGGTAGATCATGTTGCATCGCTGAAACTTGGTTATTGTGATGCATTTCGTGTGGAGACATTTGTTGAAGAGCATGATAATGGTGATGGCCAAGGTGGCAAGAAATCAACGAAGACCCTGATGTTCTTTGAGGGATGTCCAAAGCCTCTATGTTGTACTGTAAGTCTGCTATCAACGAGGAGAAAAATATTATTTTAAATAAGAACAAACGCAATAAGCAGTCATGCTCGTAGATATTTATTTCTTATGAGAACATTTGTTATATAAAAGAACTCTAGTCCAAAAGAATAAGACCATTATAAAAAGGCGAGAGACCGATGCCTACAAGGAGGTGTTGAACTTAGCCACCTCCCAATCTTCTTCTTCCGGTCTTGCAATCTCTCTAAAAATTATACTTCTCTCAATCCAAATCCCCTACGAAATAGCAAAGAAATTAACATGCTCCAGAACTTTGCCTTTCTCCCTGAGGGGTTGATTTAAAACTTTTTCTTTATCTAGATAGTTGAGAGTTTTTTCATTTTGCATGGCCATGTGACTAAGTCGTGTCTTAAAAGACGGGATTTAAATGCTTTTTGACCGACACTTATCTGAAACTATCTTGTGGTAATTTTAAATCCTGCAGTATACAGATCCATTATAGTAGATCATCAGTTTTAACTTTCGAGTGGAAAGGCCAGTACGTTAGTGTGTGTTGTCTTTAACGTGGGACACAATTCTATAGATTAAGGCTGTATTTAGAAATTGTGCTTGTTTCTTCCCACTTTCTTTACTGTAGTTTTGCTCTCTTAAAGCAACAGTTGGATTCTTGGCTGACTCTGAAAATAAAAATAAATTTTTAAGAACTCTCAAGTTTTCAAAATTTGGCTTCTATTTTAAAAACATTGGTAGGAAGTAGGTAATAAAACAAATAAACTTATTAGTGAAAGTAGTATTTACAACCTTAATTTTCAAAAACCAAATGGTTGGTTAATGGATTGTAAGTAATTTTTGTTTGTAGTAACTAATTAGTGTATGAGATACTGTGATATTGATTGTTAGTCTTCAGTTAGTAGATCATTATATGGTGTATGAAATTGGCATGACACTATATCAAATTTACAGTAGACTTTTTCTATAAAACTAGTCAGTGCTTTCCTCTGCAATGTTACCTGAACAGATTTATTTAGATATAACTATCAGAAATAATGTGGACAAATTGTTGTGCCTTCAGATTTTGCTCAGAGGTGCCAGTGGGGAGGAGCTCAAAAAAGTTAAGCACGTTGTTCAATATGCAACTTTTGCTGCCTATCACCTGGCTCTAGAAACATGCTTTCTGGCTGATGAAGGTGCTTCAGTTCCAGAGCTCCCATTGAAGTCCCCAATAACAGTTGCTCTTCCTCATAATCCATCAAATATAGATAGGTCTATCTCCGCAATACCTGGCTTTACTTGCCCATCACCAGTAAAGTCTCCAGAGCCTGAACCCATCATGGAAATTGGGCAATCTGGAAAAGATGCTATTCTGTCTAGAGACTCGTCTATAATTAGTCATAATGTTGTCAATTTGAACTCTTTAGAGCCTACCTTAAGGTTATTAAAGTCCAATGCTACCTCCAGTTCCATGTCCCTTTTGAAGCAGGATGTTTCTACTGCCGACTGTAATTATATGCTTTCCTCCAAATTTTCTTCTGAAGAGAGGAGAAATCTGGACAGAAAAGAATATTCAATGGGCATGATGACTATCAAGGAAGACGCAGGGGATGATGATGATACAGTTCGTAGTTCTGGTAAAGGTGAGCCTTTGAGTCGATTTGCTAACTCTATTCAAATAAGCAGGAATTTGTTGGATGCAAATGCCCAAAGTTCTAATGATTCAACATCTCAAGGACCTGAAAGCTCCAATGCTAATCTAGTGTCCACCAAATCTTCAAGGGAAGATTTCCCCTTGTCACCTTCTGACCAACAAAACATTTTGGTGTCTTTGTCAACACGTTGTGTGTGGAAGGGAACTATTTGTGATCGTGCTCACCTGTTACGAATTAAATACTATGGGAGTTTTGACAAGCCTCTGGGCCGGTTTTTACGAGATAATTTGTTTGATCAGGTAATATGGTCTTCTAGTGATTATTAACTCTTGGAAAGCTCTAATTTGATAATATTCCCCGAGACTTCCTCTGGGAGAGGATTTATTTACCTCTTGGCCTTTAAGTTCTCTTACCCTTTTAGGAATATACTTATGTTTCTTACATATATGAATGATCAGGTGATAGAGGAATTGTTTTTTCCTTAACTGAAAGCATTATCTTTATTATCTTTCCACTTGCAGAATTATCGATGCCATTCATGTGGTATGCCATCTGAGGCACATGTTCATTGTTATACGCATCCACAAGGTAGCCTTACAATATCTGCTAAGAAGCTCCCTGACTTTTTCTTACCGGGGGAACCTGAAGGTAAAATTTGGATGTGGCATCGGTGTCTGAAGTGCCCTCGGACCAATGGTTTCCCACCAGCCACCAGGAGAGTTATTATGTCTGATGCTGCCTGGGGTTTATCTTTTGGTAAATTTTTGGAGTTAAGTTTTTCAAATAATGCAGCTGCCAGCCGTGTTGCAGGCTGTGGCCATTTCCTTCATAGAGATTGTCTCCGGTTCTATGGGTAGGGTTTTTTTTCTTTTTTTTTTTCCCCACATAACTTTACTTCACCAGCAATGAAGTTTGATTGTCACTGCCTGATCAGTTCTGAGCTTGACTGGAAATGAACTAGTTTACTTTGCATCTGATTTTTACTTTCCTAAACGTTGCCTATGTTTGTCTATGTGTACAATTCCATATCGAAATGACAATGATACGAGGTGCACAACTTTGAAAGGTGGAGGCTTTGGATGGTTGGACTAAACTTGTTAGTTGTTATTGCATCCCGATCAACCCAGAACTAATGAGATTGTATGTTCTTATTTGTTTTAATTATTAATTTTTATTTGAGACTAGATATCTCTATTTATAAATTGAAAATGTTATACTAACATAGTTGATGAGGCAATTCTTTAAATAATAATTTTAGATAGTTTGTTTCTTTCTTAAATAATAATTTTGTTTAAGAGCATTCATCTCTTCCATAACCGCGAATGGTCACATTATGCGACTTGGTTTTCAGTTACTGAAGTTTTCCCATTTTCTTTTGCGTCTGATTTTGATAAATTGGATTCCTTTTGCAATCTTGAATAGTTATTGTGGCTTTGGGATGGACGCTTCCCATTTGTATTCATCTGTTGATTGGAATGGAAGTTCTTATTAATTTCTTGGTAAAGGAAAAGACATAATACTTATATTTATCTCACATCTTTCTGACTGTTCTTCAAGGTAGAAAATATTGACCACCTTTCTGATTGTTCCTTTTATTTGATAATTTGGACGACTTATTACTATTCTTCTGTGGTTAGGATCCTTATCATTCTGCAACCTGGTCCTCAATTACCAGAGTTCTACGTTATCTTTTGTGTTTAATTTAGACAAATTGGATTTCTTTGTGATCTTGAATAGTTATTTTGGCTTTGGGTTGGACACTAACCATTTGTATTCTTCCATTGATTGATGTGGTTGTTCTTATTTATTTTCTGTTAAAGGAAAAGGCAAAATGCTTGAGATTCCAGTTGAATACATCCTTATGTGTATCTATCATTCACATCTGCAGGTTTGGAAGAACAGTGGCTTGTTTCTACTATGCAGCCATCAATGTTCAGTCTGTTCATATCCCACCATCCATGATTGAATTTCACCATAATAATCTGGAGTGGATTAATAAGGAAGCAAATGAGGTGCAACAACCTTGAATTCAACGTCAATTGAAGGCTTAAAGCCACTGATTCTAAATTTTGGAAGACTAATAAGTGGTCTCTTCTATTAGGTACATAACAGGGCTAAGACTCTATTTGCTGAAGTATGTAAAGCTCTTCCACTGATTCCAAAGAATGAATCTGGCACTGAGCAAGAAGATTTTGGGGTAAATGAATTGAACAATTATATTCAAGAACTAGAGCAAATCGTTAATATGGAGAAAGAAAATTTTGAGGT
The DNA here is from genome assembly GCF_027475165.1 of Benincasa hispida. NCBI lineage: Eukaryota > Viridiplantae > Streptophyta > Magnoliopsida > Cucurbitales > Cucurbitaceae > Benincasa > Benincasa hispida. The sequence continues at coordinate 41,255,855 of NC_143479.1, forward strand.
AGGTTCTTGGATTGTGGTTTTATTTTCAATCATATCATAGTTTTGAAACTGACGATAATCCAATATGCTCATTTTGTGAGGGTATATCATTTTATGACATATGTGGAAACTTTATATTCATTCACGTGCATTTGGTGACATGATGTCCTTGGGGAAGAAATGCATGTATGAAATTGATTCCCTAATGGCCTAATCCTATCTGCTGAATTTTGAACATCTTATTTGAAATATAGAATTAAACAGTTTTATGTGGCATCATTTTTAACGTTGACCTTACGTGACAAAAGATGGTCATTGTCATAATTTTATAGGTAAACAAACAGTTTTGCTATAATGTAATATGGATTATTATAGGCCAATGATATTTCTAGGTTGTCATTTTCACTGCATTCTAGAGCTTTCTTTGTGGGGAAGGGAGCTTTATGCTTTGCTTCTTTGATTTACATCATCCAGTTGTTATAGGTGCATTTTAACGAAGTACTATCTGGAGAGACAACAGTTGGCCAATCTGCAGTTGATATTTTTCAGATCAATAAACTGCATATGCACGTTCTCTTTCTTTCATATATTTGGGTTCAACGCTTAAATTACGTAGGCACTTTGAGAAAGAAGCATTCCTCAGATAGTTCAAGCAATGACATCCCAGCAATTGAGGACAAGGAACTTGATTCATTGGAAGAGTTGGTGGAATTTACTCTGGCATCTGGACGAGATGAATTCTTTGGTGGTTTTGATAATGATTCTCTACCTGCAGAATCAAAGCGTGAGGTTGATCTTCGTAGAGGAGGCAATTCAGGAAAAATTAGCCGGTCGAATGAAGCTAATCGAGAAAAGAATATTGACCTTGGTGGACAGGAGGATGATCTTTGTTTTTCTCCCGTCAATTTTGAGCCCCTAGATGTTGGAATAGGCATACAAAGGGCAAATTCAGTGGGAGAATATCCAATTATGACCGATTTTTCTGGAACCCTTGATGAAGTTTGGAAAGGTGTAATTCACCCGAATAATGTAATATTTGAGGATAGTTATTCTCGAACTAACTTCGCCATTCTAGAGCCATTGGCAGGACAATCTGATACGGAAAGGTGTACTGCTAATGGAGTAGAGACAACTCACTTCCTTCATGCTGCCTTAGTTTTAACGAGGGATGATTCTGTTGAGACAATTACAAGTTCTACGTCAATACCTTCTTCAGCATATAATACAAAGATTTCATTGTTGAATATTCCAAAGTCTGACATTTCTGACTACGATCCTGCCTTCATTTCATCGTATAGGGAGTTGGAAAAGCAAAGCCATCTTCGGCTTCTTATGCATGTTGGTTCCAGTGATACTGTTCTTCCTGTCTATGATGAGGAGCCTACTAGTATTGTTGCATATTCATTGCTTATGCCAGAGTATATCGCTCAAATGTCTGAGAAAGAGAAAGGAATGGAAGCTTCAGATACTGCACGCTCTTTGCCTATTATTGGTTCTGCTAAAATGAACTTGATTAGAACATTTGATGAAGAAGGTTCAGATGCCTACAAAACTCTTAGATCCAATGAAGAAACCATATTATCCATGCCTAGAACCGAAAGTCGTCAGTTTGAGAATCTGCTTTCATTCACTAAGGATTTGCATACAAGAGTTTGTTTTGTAAATGAGACACCTTTGGGGCCGGTGAAATACACCGTAACATGCTACTTTGCTAAGCGGTTTGAGGCACTAAGAAAAATGTGTTGCCCTACGGAGTTGGATTACATAAGGTCTCTTAGTCGTTGTAAGAGGTGGGGAGCCCAAGGTGGGAAAAGCAATGTTTTCTTTGCAAAAACTTTAGATGAGCGATTTATTATCAAACAGGTGACAAAAATAGAGTTGGAATCGTTCATTCAGTTTGCACGAGCTTATTTTATATATTTGTCTGAAGCAATTCGCACAGGTTGCCCAACTTGCTTGGCGAAGGTTGTGGGGATGTATCAGGTACACTATGTGTTTATTTTCTTTCATTGAAATTGGCAGTGATCCTCTCTTGGAAGTTTTAAAAAGATCTTAAATGACGGGGAGTTGAAAAGCTAAAAATGATACTCTATGACCCTTTTTTTTTTTTTAAAAAAAATCATAATTCATTTGACTAAGAGATAGATATTTATTTAAATTTGTAATCCTACTAACCATTTTACAGTAAAAATGGGTTCACATTTGATTTTGAAATTTTGTGCAGAATTTTTTTTTCTTTGGGAACACACATCTTAAAACTTTGTGCATAATTATATACAAGTTTGTTTTTGTTGTCTTGAAGGTGTCCTCAAAACATTTAAAGGGAGGAAAAGAATGCAAGGTTGACGTTTTAGTTATGGAGAATCTTCTGTTTCGGCATAATGTGACACGACTTTATGATCTAAAAGGATCTTCTCGAGCACGCTACAATTCTGACACGAGCGGAAAAAATAAAGTTCTTTTGGATCAGAATTTGATTGAATCAATGCCAACCTCTCCAATATTTTTGGGCAGCAAGGCAAAGCGGTTGTTAGAAAGAGCTGTTTGGAATGATACATCATTTTTGGCCGTAAGTTTAATTTATCTTAGTGTCATCACACTTAATTTTCAAAGTATTCATTTTTTATTTTTTTTATATATATTAATTTTGACAAGAAACAATCATGTATATTTCATTATAAGATAGAGGAACAACCTAAGGGCAAGGGGTTGAGAAGGAGAGCCTTCCAATTTATCGGTTGAGAAGAAGGAGAGCCTTCCAATTTATCTTCTTAGAAGATAGAGGAACAATCTGCATATTCATTTTAAACATCTTTAGTGTCTCCTTGCTACTAGATATCGTGTACATGAATAAGCATCTCTTTTTCAAGTCTTGTATGATACCTAGTTGAATAGCGTTACTCCTATAGTAGACTTTGTAGAATTCAGTTCAACTTTAGGTAGAATTGTCTGTATTATGGATCTGCATAATAATTACAATTTCATAGGCAGAATACTCGAGGCCATTGTATGAATTTGACACTACAAATTCTTTGTACTTCCATTTTTCCCTTATTTTATCAGTTGGTATCCTGTGACCTGTAGTGACAGCTCCAGCTTACTCTAAACCTTGAAACCCTTTCAAATTTTGAACTAAAAAATTACTGTAGGTGTTTTGGTTCACATCACATTAAGTTGGTATGATGCAGATTAAGAAATCAAGTCTAAAGTTACTTATTTTAGCCTAGGGTATTAGTTTCCTAATTCTATGGCTTACATAAATCTAAGTTCCCGTCAAATAACTATTTGATTTTTTATTTTTAGTTTTTGAAAATTAAGCATATAAACATTACTTTCACCTACGAGTTTTTTCCCTTTTGTTATCTACTTTTGAAAATGATATCAGAATCTAAGCACAATTTTGAATACATACATGCTTCCACAATTTTCCATATTTTATACCGGTTACACAGAGGAGTAAAGGAATATAAATTAGCTTTTGAAGACTCCAGAAAGGCAGAAACCTGGATTTATTAAAATCACGAGCCAAATACTCCCTTATTTATATCCTCCGTTTTGGTGCTAGATGTATTCTTTAGGTGATTATATGCCTGAATAATTTAGTATCTCAAATTGTGGCTGCAGTCGGTTGATGTCATGGATTACTCACTATTGGTTGGCTTGGATGAGGAAAAGCAAGAGCTGGTTGTGGGGATTATTGATTTTATGAGGCAATATACTTGGGATAAGCATCTTGAAACTTGGGTGAAGAACTCAGGTATTCTAGGTGGGCCCAAGAACGCTGCTCCTACGGTTATCTCACCTCATCAATACAAGAAACGTTTCCGAAAAGCTATGACTACATATTTTCTTATGGTTCCAGATCAATGGCCCTCCACAACTGTCAGCCCTAGTGAATCCCATCCCGATCTCTGTGACGAGAACTCCGAACTTGAGAACTCGTGGCACTGGTAAGTTCAAACATTTTGGATATGTTGCACAAATTTTTCTTCATTTTTTTAGTTATTTTTCAGTCTTTGCCGAACTTTTTCGATCAATGATTTGAACTGCTGCTCTGATTCTTTTGAAAGGGCTAAGAGCTTTTCTTAAATATGTTATTTTCCCGATAGGACGCCCAGATATATGTTGGGAGTGCCTTTTGGCATGACTCAAAGCACTTTCGTCATAGCCAAAAGCACTTTTCACTCAAAATTATAGTACTTTTGAAAACAAGTTGAAAGAACCCACTTTAGATGATTTACCGTAATTTACTACATGAACCATAAACATTGGTTATAATGTATTTATGCAATACATAAACTCAAGTATATTTGTCTCTTCATTTATAGTGTAACTGATTAATGGTGAGATTCTTTGTTATTGAAATTCAATTACTAGAAGATGACAGGAATGTCCAAGAATATTAATTTTGTAGGTTTTTTTTTTCTTTTAAAAATTTGTTTTTAATATGTTGTTTGTTTGGTTTGTCTTCAGCAAACACTATAGTGTACACAGTGATTGATGAGAAGGGAAAACAGTGTGCCATTTTGTGTAGTATTACTTGCTTGGGGAAAACAAGTTGCAGTGAACAGAGCCCCAATGAGCCTATACATGGAAAGAACACATGCTGAACAGGGATCATCAATCAATCTTTGACATCGATAGTAACATCAGATGGAACTTTGAGCCCATGCTTCGGCCTCGTCCAAACAACCAGGGGAACTTAGTGCTTCTCCCTTGCCAATCAAGTACTTTATTCCTTTCGGTAAACCCGAGCCTGCCGCTACGGTAGAAGGCAAAAATGGATTTGCTTAGGGGATGAGAAAGGATAGCGCTCTTATTCTAACATGACAAACTTTGTTGTAGAAGCATGAGCCATGGCGTTAACTTGAGGTCCTGCAAAGATTGCTGAGCCCACTGCAATCGCTTGAATTGCCATGACCACGACCACACTAAACTCCAACCGTATCAGAAGGATTGCTCTTGTGAATAGTAGTAAGAAACAAGCACAGTAAGTTACTTTATTCTTGTTTGCCCTTTAGAAAGATATCTTCCAACTCTTGGAGACTAATTGAGAACTTTGGTAGATGACATTTGTCGAGCAGAAAGTTCTCTCCCTCTCAAACAAAAAAAGAACCCAAAAAAAAAAAAAAGACGTTTTGTAGAGGGCAGTAGTGTTGTCGATTATACGGGGAGCATACCTTACAAACAACATATAATGTAAATGACTCAATATAATTCATTCCAACCAAGATGGCAAAAATAAGTTACTAAGATTGTTTCGAGACTTCTGTCATTCTAGGTGTTTTAGGATACAATATGTCATCATTATACACATAGAAATGAAATTTGAAATTTTTATACAAGGTATTTCTTTTGGGTGATCCTTGTGCTTTAATTCTTATATAATGCTCAATTTTTTTTTCCTTTAAGATAATTTGTTATGGTGAAATTTCAACGTTGAATAATTGGAATAAAAGTTGTAAACATAAGTTGATAAAAAAAAAAGTAGCCTAATAAGATAGTTTGTTATTTCTCAGGTAATTTTTTGGTGTTATTCGAAGAGAAATTCTCTTCGGATAAAAAAAGGAGGGAAAAAAAAAAAAAAAAAGAAAGAAAGAAGAAAAAGAAAAATATACTTCATAAATAAAATGTAAAGGTGTAATGATCCGGTTTTTTAAGACCTCTATTTAAGCTAATTACTACATGAATTGACATTTAAAAGTCTAAGAGAGCTTCAAGTTTTTTGTTATATAAAAGAAATAAAAAAATGTTTATAAGAACTTTGTGAATCAAAGCAAAATACTTTTATTTTGGGATATCCAGAAAAGAGTAGAAATAACAAATCAAGCTCTTCAAAGACAACAAAATTCCGAGCTCTGAACTCTAACCAAATTGTTAATACTAGTCAAGAATCACGTCCATATGAACGTAAAGTCATGTGATTTAATTAAAAACTTTAAAATATAGTTATTTCCAGATAAATAAAGTATTATGTAATTTTCTTCTAATTATCATAAATTAATAAAAATAAGGACATCTTGACAAAATTGAATCTGTATGACATTGACATGTTTTTCCAACAAATAAACATTTGATATTAAACTATTTATAATATTGTTGATATAAAAATTTAAAACTAAATTCGTTAAAAAAGTGTTTAGATAAATCAAATTTTGAAAGAGGTGATAAATTTTTTGAAAAGATACCATTACTTAAGTTGATTTTACAATTATGTAAGCGTAGAGCTCAAATGTCTCATTAAGATTGCCATTACACAACCAACATATTTAAGTTGGTATATGCAAGTTGTCTATTTTGTATTCTAATAGTATATCTATGGGATAAAATATGAATGAAAAAAATAAGGAAAATTATCTTAAATGATAAAACTACTGAAAATATTTACAAATAATAACAAACCATCACAGTTTATCTATAATAGACCGCGATAGATTGGTGTGTAAATCAAAGAAGTTTTATGAAATCAACTCTTATTTATAGGTAAGGGTTATAACTTGTTCTAACTAACTAATCTTGACCGGTTATAAATAAGTAACTGGTTAATGACAACAAGACTTAAAAACCCAAGTACAAGTGATACATCATATTCCTCCCCTTTTACAAGAAACTCGTCCTCGAGTTAAAATGGTCAATGCATTAAAAAAATCCTAAAGGATCAGTAAGTGCACCCAGGCATCTCAACTAGATTGACACCCCATAGCACTCTCATCATATCCAAGGCGGAGTTTAAGTAGCTAATTGAAAGTTATTTGGAGCATGATAGTGTTGCAAGTTTGCTACATTGAACACTGGGTTGATGTGTAAGTTTGGCAGTAAGTCTAGACGATAGACATTTGAACCATATACTCAAATGATTTTGAGAGGGCCAAGTTTTCTATTCTTGAGTTTGTTATAGGTACCAGTTGAGAATTGACACTTTCGAAGGTGAACCATCACTAGGTCGCCTTCATGGAATTGTGGAATTATCTATGTAGATCTGCCACTTTTTTGTAAGACGTGTTGGCATGGTCAATGTTAGCTTGGATATCTTGATGAATGTTAATGATCTTCTCTGCCATTTCTTCAACATCACTGTTAGCATCAAAAGAAGAAGGAAGTTGAGCAAGATCTATAGTTAGAGAAGGGAGTTTAGTATAAACAATTTCAACGGGACACTTCCATGTTGATCAATACTTCATGAAATTAAAAGCGAATTCAATTTGTGCAAGTACTAAGTCCCATTGTTTTGGATATGTTCTACTAAGACACCTTATTAAGTTTCCTAAAGATCGATTTGTGACTTCCGTTTGTCCAACAATCTGTGGGTGACTTGTTGCGCTATATTTGAGTGAGTATGGATTTTTCTCACAAAGTTTTTAAAAAATGGCTGAGAAATTTGACATCTATATTGAATACTATTGTTTTTGTAATTCCATGGACACGTACAACTTCTTTGAAAAAAAAAAAAAAGACTAGCAATATAAACAGCATCATGTGATTTCTTACAAGCAAAGAAATATACTATTTTACTAAACCTGTCAACAATAACCATCACGGAATCGGTCCTCTTTTAGTTTTTGGTAGACCAAAGATAAAATCTATAGAAAAATCCTCCCATATAGAAGTTAGAGTTGGTAGGGGAGTATGTAGACCTGCGTTGGTGGAAGTTCCTTTGGTCGTTTGACAAATAAAGAATCTCCTAACAAAATTTTGAACATCTTTTCTGAACTGAGGCCAATAGAATCAAGAAGAAAGTAGTTCAAAAGTTTTGGTAATTCCAAAATGTCTTGCTAGACCTTCATCCAACACTATTGATGTTATTAGAGCAATTGTACCATATTATACCAAAATCACTATCGGATGGATAAAGTTCTGGCATAGGTGAAAATAAGTGACCTCTCTAGCCAACACTATTGACAATTCACCTTTTCTACTGAGGGCATTTACAACTTTGTTGTCTTTTTCAACTTGGTGTCGAATCATGAAATCAATTTATAGAAATGATAACCAGCGAGCATGCATCGTGTTGATTTGTTTTGGGAGTGTAGATACTTTGAAGAAAAAATATTAGTAAGGAGAATAAATTATTTTAAAATCTTTATTTTTACGATCTTGCTTCTTCTTTTCATTTATTACGGTTCTTTTTTCACGAGTATTGTAATTTGAATAGTCTTAGTACTTCAAAAAAATTGATTTCTTTTTTTTCAAGTAAGTAGTGTTCCCATTTCTTGAAAGCTCTAAAAAATGAATAAAATTCCTATTCATAGGTACTCCACTTTTGTTTGGCTGGTGTTAGTTTTTCACTAAAAAATCCAATTGGGTGATTATTTTGTGCGCCTATGCCTACCCGACAAGCGTCTACTGTCACTTGAAAAGGTAAAGAAAAATTATGTAATTTCATAACAAGGCTATCAGTTAATCTATCTTTTATGGTGTTAAAACTAGTTTCTTGTTCGTGTCCCTTTTTTAAGTTATTTTTTTTTTTTAGACAATCAGTAAGAGGGGAAGTTAAAGTACCAAAATTTTGAATAAATTTTATGTAAAAGGAAGCTAGACCTAAGAAGGATTGTAATTGTTTTACATTTATAGGAGTCGGCCAATTGGAAATTACCTCTACCTTCTTTGGTTCTATTTTTACTTCATTGTGACCAATTAAAAACCCTAAAAAAGAAATTTCAGTAACTAGAAAAACATATATTTTTTTGCTTTTGTGTGTTGGTGATTTTTTTATAAGATAAAGACGATAGTATTCAAATGTTTTATACTACCATCTTTATCTTATAAAAAAACTTATTAAAGACAAGAATATCATCAAAATAAAGCAGAAAAAACTTATTAAGCAGGGGAATCTTATTTATGAGCCTAAAAAACATACTAGGAGCATTTTAGAGACCAAAAGTATGACAAGCCACACCAACTTATTAAGCAGGGGAACCTCATTTATTTTTAAGGTAGTTTTCCATTTGTCTCCTGATTTGATCCTTATTTGGTGATAGCCATTATGAAGATCAAGTTTGGAGAAGATGTGTGCTCCACCAAGTTGGTCCAATAGGTCACTAATCTGAGGAATTAAGAATAAATATTTGATAGTGATGTAGTTGAGGGTTCGACTGTCAACAAGCATGCACCAACTACCATCTTTCTTTGGTGTTAGGAGTGCTGGAACAACATATAGACTGATGCTTGGTTAAATATCTCCAATTTTTAAAAGATCTTGAATGTGATCATATAGAATTTTGTATTCGTGGCAGCTCATTTTGTAATGTGAAAGGTTTGAAAGTTGTGCGCTTGGAATAAAATCGACTTGATGTTGTATGTCACAAAGTGGTGGGAGGCTTGTTGGTATTTGAAAAATGTTTGGAAACTGCTTGAATAGATCTTGAATAGGTTTTGGGAGGTGGGTGTTCTCTTTTCGTTGAGTTTCCCCTTTAACAATTAACCTCCCACTTCAAATTCTCACGTTCTCTGAGGAATTGTTTACCATTTAATATACTGAATAATTATACCTTTGTGTCTTGTGATGATCTTGAGGTATTGGGTTTAGTGATTGGTAAGAGGATGATTTTTCATCCATGCCAAAAGAACTCGTAGTTTTTTCGTGCTCGTTATGAAAAGTTTTCATATCGTATTACCATGGTCGTCCTAATAAGATGTTGCAAGTATCCATGTCAATGACATCAAACACGATCTGGTCCTTGTAGTTATTTTCAATGGAGAAATGAACTATGCAGGTCCCAACCGCTTGAGCTTCACCTTATTTTTTGATCTACCTGACCTTGTATGGAGTTGGATGAGGTTCTATTTTGAGATTGAGAGCTTGAATGAGCTTTTTGGAGACTATGTTTTCCGAGTTGTCACTGTCAATAATCATGTTGCAGATTTTTCCTTGATTGTGCATCTGGTTTTGAACGACAGTTTTTGCATGTTCTGGTCAATCTTTGGGTTGATTAGGATCCTTTGAACAACACACATTACTGGACCTTTGTTGTCTGGTTTTAAAACATCTATTTCATCTTTTATCTTCCTCAAAGTCTTGTTCTTGGTCGTTCTCTTCTTCCACTATTGCAATTGTTCTTTCTGGGCAATTATTGGAAATTTGCCCTGTTTTTCCACATCTAAAACACTTCACAAGAGTTGGTTGACTGTAAGGATTGGTGTTTTTTTTTTTTGTTGCAGTTGCCACAACTGGTTCTTTATTCTTTTCAGATTGAGTTTCTTGATTCTTGATCGTGTCTTCTTGATTACTTGTGGATTGTATCTTTTGATAGATTGGAGTTCCTCTCTTTAAAGAGTTTGGTAAGGCTTCCCACTAATTTATTTGATTGAGTATCATTCATTTCTTCAATTACTTCATCCAAAGAGATCACATCAGTAAGAAATCCTAAAGGTTAGAATTTTACCTTATTACGAATGTCTATGTGAAGACCACCCACAAATTGTGCGATTAAGTATTGTTCACTTTCGAACAAATTGGTTCTAACCCCTAAGCGATGAAAACCTCTGGTGCATTCTGCTACTATCCTCGTTCATTGTCTGAGGTTTTGGTATTGATTGTAGAGGATTTGCTCATATTTATTTGATAAAAACCTTTCTTTCATCATTCTCCCAGTCTTTCCTAAGTAGTAATGGGGTTTTTCCCACTTCGAAATAAGTTTACTTCCCGTTGTTCCCACCATGCTGAAGTTCACCAGTGGAACTTGAGAGCCACTAATTGAACCTTCTTATGGTTAGGAGTATTGGCATACTTGAAAAACCCTTCAACATTTTTTATGCACTCTAAGAGCACTTCGATGTCTCTCTTGCCATTGAAGATTGGAATGTCCAATTTGACTCTATACTCGTTCATTTCCCCCGCCAGTGGGTGTTATTGTTGATGATGAGCCCCTACTCTCTAATGCCCCATCTGAATATTATTCTTCTCTTCATCTTCGCTTGATGAATCACTATTTTTCTATTGTCTTTGATGAAAAGCTTACATTCTTGGTCTTTCTTGAATGGCTATTGGTAATTCTTGAATGTTTCTTTGATGATTCTGTAGTTGGACATTCATATTCTGTTATTTTTGTGGTTGATTATTGTTTCTTGGATTACTTTGCTCTCTTGGTTGTTGACCTAATGCCACACTATTTGCTATCTCTTTCATCCGGATTGGCATTCTTTCCAGGAGTTGATGAATACCATCCAATGGATTCTTGAATGGACTGCACACGTCTCGTCAAAGCCCTTAGTGATAGGGCAGCAGATGAAGCTGCTTCTTTGACCAAGGCCTCTAGGTTGTTGTCGTTTGTTGGTTTCTTTCCCACCATCGTTCTTGCTCTAATACCAATTTGATTTTCAAACCAAATAAGTTTTATAAGATCAATTGTATATATCTATTCAAATGGATGATCCAACTTCTATTTATAGGTAAGAGTGACAACTTATTCTAACTAACTAATCTCTACAGGTTATAAACAAGTGAAACAAGACTTAAAACCCCAAGTACAAATGATACATTATAGATAGTGAAACTTCGCTATTTTAATCAATATTTTGGTTCACTTTCCTATATCTAAAACAACCAATGAAATAATGTGATATATTATATAAGATTTCTTCTCCAACTCAAGAAAGGAATGTACACATTATAAATTATTATGTCAAATTGACTTTTTTTTTTTTTTTTTTTTTTTTTTTTTTTTTTTTTTTTTTGACAATATGGGGGGGGGGGGGGGGGGGGGGAGGGGAGGGGGGAATCAAACCTCTAACTTTGAGGTTAATAATGTAAATACTATATTAGTTGAGTTATGCTCATTTTGATATGTCAATTATTCGCGCTTGCTCAACGATCGTTTAAATGATTGTGCTTTACTGCTTCGTTGTCGTTTAGATGATCGTTTAAGGCTTGTATTATGTGTTGCACGCTGCACGATCGCGTGCCTCATGCTTCATCACATATTCATGGTACATGGTCGTTGCTAAACGATCGTTTAGGTCAGGAAGCTTTGGTAAACAATTGAGTAAAGAGTTTACTCTTTCGTGTAGGCAATCACAAGAAGTTTAGTACACAATCAGTGGAGAAGCGTTTTTTCGCCCGGACGATTCTGTTGGGGTTGATTCCCTCAAGTCTCGTGTCCTGTAGTTTGTAAACAATTTGTACGAACGCTTGTGTTGTATAATATATGATATTTACTTCACATCTTGTTTTTTGCTCAGTTGCATGTTTTATTTGCTTTACCATAAACCAATAAACATAAAATCCCTGGTTATCTATATGTAACTTAAGCATGTATGTGGTGACATACAAGTAGATCATGACTTGAGTGATAACCAAACTGGTCTATAGTATATAGATATATAAGGGAAACCTTATCTTGGTAACGCTACGGATGCGACCCGCTTTATGGAATGGTCACAAGTGTTGTGACGTGTCGTAGATGGTCTGATCCTGATCATTCGTGTAGGGGACATGCGAGCGGGGACATCCTATACTAAGAGTTTGTATAAGACTTGACCATGAAATGTTAACGTCTCGTTATATAACACCGTTCATGACAGAGACTTCCCATAGGTAACATGGCCTTAATTCTGAGTGAGTTGGGAACTCCTGCTATTGAGAGCGGTCCTTTGATCTGTATGGGTGCGAGTGGCCAGGTCGCCAATTTAAACCTACCATTTTGGGGATTCGTCTGATTTAGAAGCTGGGAACTCAACTACACAAGATGAAATTCACTCATTCTCCGAGGTAGGCGTAAGTAGATAGATAACTCCCTTAAGGGTTGATTCCAGGGCTTGAACGATGTGGCACCACACACCTTCTCTTAGCCCGAGAGGTGTTCACACATAGTTGGACTATGTTGTATTGTTCATTAGAGGAATCAGTGGTACTTAAGGAGTGAGGTGTAACTATAGCAGCAAAATGGTAAATTGGCCCAGCTATACTTACAAGCATCTGTGAAAGGTCATCGTACTTATGATTGGTTATATTCGATGGACACAGAAATATATCTATGGTAAGAAGAGTTCAGCTATCGGTCTTTAGTAGAATGCCTGACAGTTAACGGATGGTAGATCTCGTGGCTAAAGAGTTTAGTCAATTATTCACGTACTATTGGAGCTTTGAGCCACAGGTCCATTAGGTCCCCTGGGTAGCTTGGATAAAGTCGAGAATCAGTATTTGGGTTAGCTTGAAATGTTCAAATTGACAAGAGGGAGTTCGATTATACATGATATAATTGGACTGGTTAATTATATATGATATAATTGACTAACTGTATTTGATACATTATTATGGAAGAATTTAGATATAAATATGATTTATACCATGTGGAGGAGAAATTACTTTAGTAGATATGTGATATCAAACTATAGGGTAAAAATATAATATGATTATATTCATTAATTATTAAATTTGTTAATTATATGATAATTGACCTAAAACTTCTCTCAGTTGTGCGTTAGTGGGAGAAGCCGCGTTCGGTTATGGTAACTGAAGAATAAAATGAAAATTTGTTTCATTTTGCAAAAGTTCGAAAAAAATTGGCATCGGTGTGAAAACGTAACGATCACATAGTTTGAGAGCCTATATGATAGTCATTCATTGCCTAAACGATCGCACACCAGCGCCTAAACGATTGCACGTTTGTCCCTAAATGATCGCTTAGCTTTTCTGAACGATTGCATAGTATGCCATGTTTTCTAAACAATCGTCTACCATTTACTAAACGATCACTTAGTAAAACCTACACGATCATGTAACTTCTTCTAAACGATAAGCACATAGCTATACAATAGCTCATTTTCTCTCCCACTTGCTTATCGTCTACACGATTTTCTCTTTCTCCAACCTCTACCAAATTTACCAAAGACCACATTTTGGACTCTCACACTGAGAATACCAAGGGCTCCATTTTGGTGGTGTTGTCCCTGCTACTGTTCACTTGTTCGTGACTGTTCGTGTTGCTACCGTTCATATAGACAATCGTGCTGCTGCAGCCGACTTGTTTGCTAGGCGATAGAGTACGGGTGGAGGTTCTTCTGCTGGGTAAGGGTTCCAAAGCTTGAAGAGGGTCTTTAACTGGTATGAGAACTCTTTCCCTTGTAATTTTATTGGTCAAAGCATGCCTTTAATTAGTGTGAATTTGCATAATTGTATGTTAGAATGTATGTGTTGTATTTTGGTCATAATAAAATCGAGAAGATCTAAACGTGCTCATGGATGCTCTTCGTTAAGAGTTCCTTCAATTGGTATCAAAGCCAGGTTCTGATATTCTAATTTCATTGTTGCAACAAATTACATATACATTCTTGGTGGGTGCATGTCTGCTATGTTTAATTGTTAAATTGCTGTGGATGTGCGGATTATGGATGTTTTCGTGGATGTTAGCCTCAGTCTGATTTAATTCTTTTACATTTTCGGTTGTTTGTAAAGGCCCCTACGTTTTTTTGGCATTAATAATCGTTATCGAGTTTGTAATTCAAAATCTGTTTGTCTTGAGTCATTCGTGAAGAAGATCGGGGAAAGCGTTGCAGTTCTTTGAGGAAGGAGACGATCAAGGGTTGATCGCGTCGTGTAGATGATGGGTAAGCGATCGCTGAGTATCGGGTCGTGTAGACGATGGGATGCTCACGTATCGTTTAACATGCACGCGCACTAGACAATCATTTAGGTCAGCAAGCTTCATCGGTTAGTAACTGACTAAACGATCACTTAGTAATGCAAGGTAAATCGTTTACCTATCGTCGCGTTAAGCGATCGCCTAGACGATCAGGCTTCGCAGCCTCGTTGTCGTCTACACGATCGTTTAGTTTTTTGCATCTATCGTTTAGTACGTGTTGGGCGATCGTCTACCTTCAGCGTTTAGTACATGATGGAGTCCTCCTGGCGGTTCAAGACCCGGTTCGCTCGATGAAAAATGTAATAGATAGGGTTGTTTCATTTCTTTTTTTTTTTTTTTAAAAGCTCATCCCAATCCATTAATCCTTATTTTATTACATGCGATGTATGTTTTTATATGTCATATGGTATGCACATATAGTAAATCCCACCTTAGGTTATGCATTGGTCATACATCATCTTTTTATTGTAATTGTTATAATTTAGAGAAGCATGATTTAATTATGTAAGAGCATGCTCATGCATCATATAATATAAGAGCTATATTTATGCATGCATAAACAACATTAACATGCATCATCTTTATATTATAATTGTTATAGTATAAGGGTGAATGATGGCATGTTTGCTTGGTTATTACGCGTTATATAAAAGTTATGTATAGTAATGACCGGATATTGCATGAAGCATGACACATAGGTTAGTTTATAAATGTTATAAACACCTTATTGTGTGCAATGGTGTTTTAGTTGTTTCTTTTTAAAAGTTAAAGAGAAATTAGAACTAAAAGAAATAAGAAAGACATGCATGCTCACTTAGGTTTAATTCATGGTTTTAAAATGTTTAAAACTTGGATCACATAAACCTAAGATCACGATTCTAATATGATTAGCAACCCTAAGGCTTTAATCTTTTTCATCAGTTTAATAGGATTAAATTGACTAATAAAAGGTTAAAGTGTAGTAAATGTATCTATAAGGGACCTTTTGTCTAAGGCGGGTTCTGTCTAAGCTAGGGTATTTAAGTTGACGAAAATGTAATACCCCTACCTGGGAACTTATCTGAAAAGGTGAATTAGATAGATTTGATACACGCACGCAAGTTAAGGACAATCCATTAAAGTGTTTAAATGTGACTACTTGAACTTGTTCATATTTCATAGACAAACGTTGTTTATGAGTAGAAAATTAAAAAGAAAACTTAGACTAAAATCAATAGCCGGATTTTCTATGTTAATGAACCCCTAGGTAGAACATTCAGTGGGAGGTACTTGAGGCATAATATGCTTCACTTAAACCTTTCACGTATCTCCTAAATAGTCCACACCGTGAGATCTACCTCGGCCTCGAGGCACCTTTGGCGTGTCCTCCTAACAGATGGTGTTTGGGTAGGTCAATATCAAGACGAATAGAGAGAGTGTTCATAGTAAATGGGAGTGGGAAGTGTGACAACATATCCCTTGGTCTCCCTCGTTGGGTTGAATAAAGTTACTGCGCATCGCCTCGAGGCACCCTGGGAGTGTCCCCCTAAAGGATGGTAGCTTTCTGCATTTCTTTATTTGATCTCCTATAAGAGGATAAGGTAACTTAGTTTCTTGTCCTAATCTGCTTCTTCCCTACGGTGGGCTCATTAGGGTGGGACTCTGGTACTGAAAGCGAGAGGTCACACTTATGTGGAATTTTTAAAGATTAACATTTCTAGACCAAAAACATGGTGGCTGTTAGGTTCAGTTCCAAGAATTGGTTTTGCCTAATGGTTGAAAATGTCTCATCCCAGCGAAGGGGCATCTGATCACCCCACCGGTGATGTTTGTCCTGCCTTATTGGGGCATCATTGCAAAATAGAAGTCTTTAACTTAGGGTACTTGAAACTGTTTTGCAAAATTGATTGGTTAAAAGTGGTTTAGCAAAATCTAATAAAGTTTTGTTCATATTTTCAGTAACAACCTTTTTTTTTCAAAATGGCAACAACCATGTTGGCTTTGTTAAGTGCCAAAAAATTAACTGACGACAATTTCGCAACATGGAAACACATGTTCACGATAATCCTTATCATCGAGGATCTCATGTTCGCTCTCACGGAGGCCTGTCCTCCTATACCAATTCCCAATGACGCTTGAAATGTTCGGGAGGCATCCGAGTGATGGACAAGGGTGAATGAGAAGGCAGAGCCTACATCTTGGCTAGTCTTTCTAAACTCTTAGGCAAGAAACATGAGCCTATGGTCTTAGTACGTGAGATCATGGAGTCCCTACGGGGGATGTTTGGACAACCATCTGAACAGCTTATGCATGAGACTCATAAATATATATTCAACTCCAAAATGGAAAAAGGCACCTCTATTCGTGAACAAGTGCTTAACATGATGGTCCACTTCAATGTGGCAGAGTTAAATAGGTCTACCATCGATGAGGGCAGCCAGGTTAGCATAATTCTGTATTCATTTCCGAAGAGCTTCCTGCACTTTGTTAGCAATGTGATTCTTAACAAAGTGAAATATAACCTTACAACTCTCCTCAACGAGTTGCAGACCTACCAATCTTTACTGAAAAGTAAGGAGAGGAAGAAGGGTGAGACAAATGTTGCTTCATCCTCCAGGACTTTCATGGAGGTTCGATCTCAAGAACGAAGTTTAGACCTTCTACTTGTAACTCTGCAAAGGGGAAGAAGAATAAGGGTGGTAAGGGAAAAGGGAAGGTGCCTGCTAACCCACCGCCTATTGCCCCAAGGAGGCATCCAGACAAGGGAAATTGTTTCCACTGCAACCAAGATGGACACTGGAAGAGGAACTGTCCTCGCTATCTGAAAGAGAGGAAGGCAACCAAGGCCTATAAAGGTAAATATGATTTACTAGTTCTTGAAACTTGTTTAGTGGGGAATGATGATTTTGCCTGGATAATTGATTCAGGCACCACTAACCACATTTGTTCTTCTTTTCAGAGGATTAAATCCTGGAGACAGTTGGAGACTATTGAGATGACGATGCGAGTAGGCACAGGGCACGTCGTCTCAGCTGTGGTAGTGGGAGGGCTCCAGTTAACTTTACATAATAGGTTTCTAGTTTTCAATGATGTATATATTGTTCCTAAACTTAAGAGGAACCTAATTTCTGCAAAGTTTTTATTGCAATATAAATACACTATTTCTTTTAATGTGGATAAAGCATTTATTCATAAAGATGGTGTTATTATTTGTATAGCAAATCTAGAATTTAATTTAAATGTGCTAAGGCCGTTAGCCATTAATTCCCTCCATAACACAAAATTGTTTAAAATTTCCATAACTCAAACAAAACGTTGACGTATTTCTCCAAAAGAAAATGCCCACCTTTGGCATCTAGGTTTAGGGCACATCAATCTTAATAGGATTGAGAGATTGGTGAAGAATGGACTTTTAAGTGAGTTAGAAGAAAATTCATTACCATTGTGCGAGTCTTGCCTTGAAGGTAAGATGACTAAATGACCTTTTACTGGAAAAGGTTATAGAGCCAAAGAGCCTCTTGATTTAGTACATTATGACCTTTGTGGTCCTATAAATGTGCGAGCCCGAGGTGGCTATGAGTATTTTATCAGTTTTACTTATGATTACTCTAAGTACGAGTATGTTTCTCTTATGCAACGGAAGTCTGAATCCTTTGAAAAGTTCAAAGAGTTCAAGGCTGAAGTTGAAAACGCATTGGATAGATGGATTAAAACACTTTGATCGGATCGTGGTGGAGAGTTATTGGACTCGACATTCTAGGAATATTTGATAGAACATGGAATCTTTTCGCAACTCTCAGTGCTGGGTACACCTCAGCAGAATGGTGTAGTGGAGAGGAGAAATAGGACCATGTTGGACATAGTTCGCTCGATGATGAGTTATGCTTCCTTACCAAACTTGTTTTGGGGTTTCACAGTGGAGATTGTGGTATACATACTCAACTGAGTTCCCTTCAATAGTGTTGTGAGAACACCTCTGGAGTTGTGGAACGAGCATAAAGCTAGTTTACATCACTTTCACATTTGAGATTGCCTTACACATGTGTTTGAGGCTAATCCCAAAAAGTTGGAATCATGGTCGAGGTTATGCCTCTTTGTAGGCTACCCCAAAGGTACACGAGGGGGTTATTTTTATGATCCGACAGAAAATAGGGTGTTTTTTTCAACGAATGCTATTTTCCTGGAGGAGGATCATATAAGGGAGCACAATCCACGAAGTAAGTCGTGTTGCGTGAGCTTTCCAATGAATCTACTGAAACTTCAACAGGAGTTGTTGAAGAGCCTGCTACATCAGCAAGAGTTGTTGATGAGAGTTCATCTAGTAGGTCGGTTCCACCTCAAAAGTTGAGGGAACCTTGACGTAGTGGGAAAGTTGTAAACCCACCAGTTTGCTATCTGGGTTTCACGGAAATCCTTGCTATGGCAGCAGATGGTGACGTTGAGGATCTGTTGTCTTATCAGAAGGAAATGGAGGAGGTTGACTGGGATGAATGGGTCAAGGCCATGGATCTCGAGATGGAGTTAATGTACTTCAACTCAGTATGGGATCTTGTAGATCTGCCTGATGAGGTAAGACCTATAGGTTGTAAATGGATCTACAAGCGCAAACGGGGTGCTGATAGGAATGTACAGACCTTCAAGGCTCGACTTGTGGCAAAGGGTTATACCCAAGTAGAGGGAGTCGACTATGAGGAGACTTTCTCGCCTATTACCATGTTAAAGTTGATTTGCATCCTTCTGTCCGTTGCAACTTATTATAATTATGAAATCTGACAAATGGATGTCAAGACGACCTTTCTGAATGTAAATCTTGAGTAGACTATTTACATGGTGCAACCCGAGGGATTCATAGTTCAAGGTCAAGAGCAAAAGGTTTACAAGCTGAATCGGTCCATTTATGGGATGAAATAGGCATCTCGATCTTGGAATATACGGTTTGATACTGCGATCAAGTCGTATGGCTATGACCAAAACGTTGATGAGCCTTGTGTCTACAAGAAGATCATTAACGCTTCAGTAGTCTTCTTAGTGTTGTATGTAGACGATTACTACTCACTGGGATTGATGTAGGTCTACTGACTGCAGTTAAGAACTGGCTAGCGACCCAATTTCAAATAAAAGATTTGGGAGAGGCTCGGTTTGTTCTTGGTATACAGATCTTTCGAGATCATAAAAATAGAGTGCTAACACTGCTTAGGCATCATACATTGACAAGATGTTGCTCAAGTACTCGATGCAGGAGTCCAAGAGGGGCCTACTGCCGTTCAGGCATGAAGTCACTTTGTCGAAGGACATGTGTTCTAAGATGCCTCAAGAGGTTGAGGAGATGGGACGGGTCCCATATGCATCTGCCGTTGGCAGTTTAATGTACGTGATGCTTTGTACTCGTCTAGACATCATTCACGTAGGAGCATGAGTGTTTGAGGGTCACTTATGGAGCATGAGTGTATGGGATCGCCCGCGATTGAACTAGGGCAAGTGGGAGATTTTCTTGTACTAGTCTTTTATGCCCTAGTATATTGTTTTGTACTAGTTTTATGTACATCCCACTTCGCTTTAGGACAAGTGGGGGATTGTTGGGGTTGATGCCCTAAAGTCTCGTGTCCTATAATTTGTAAATAGTTTGTACGAACGCTTGTGTTATATAATATATGATATTTACTTCACATCATATTTTTTGCTCAGTTGCATGTTTTATTTGCTTTACCACAAACCAATAAACATAAAATCCCTGGTTATCTGTATGTAACCTAAGCATGTATGTGGTGACATACAAGTGGATCATGTCTTGAGTGATAACCAAAATAGTCTGTAGTATATGGATATAGGAGGGAAACCTTATCCTGGTAATGCTACTGATATGACCCGCTTTGTGGAATGGTCATAAGTGTTGTGACTTGTCGCAGATGGTCTGATCCTGATCATTCGTGTAGGGGACATACGAGCGATTGCGTCCTATACAAATAGTTGGTATAAGACCTGACCATGAAGTATTAACGTCTCGTTATATAACACCGTTCATGACAGAGACTTCACTTCACTAGGATGACCATAGGTAACATGACCTTAATCTTGAGTGAGTTGGGAACTTCTGCTATTGAGGGCGGTCTTTTGATTTGTATAGGTGTGAGTGGCCAGGTCGCCGATTTAAACCTACCATTTTGGGGATTCTTCTGATTTGGGAGCTAGGAACTCAGCTACACAAGATGGAATTCACTCCTTCCCTGAGGCAGGGGTAAGTAGATTGATAATTCCCTTAAGGGCTGATTCTAGGGCTCTAACGATATGGCACCACACACCTTCGCTTGGCGCGTGAGGTGTTCACACATAGTTGGGCTATGTTGTATTATTCATTAGAGGAATCAGTGGTACTTAAGGAGTGAGATGTAACTATAGGGACAAAATGGTAAATTGGCCCAGTTGTACTTACGAGCATATGTGAAGGGTCATCGTACTCATGATTGATTATATCCGATGGACACAGAAATATATCTGTGGTAAGAAGAGTTCAGCTGCTGTTCTTTAGTGGAATGCCTGACAGTTAATGGATGGTGGATCTCGTGGCTAAAGAGTTTAGTCAGCTACTCACGTACCATTAGAGCTTCGAGCCACAGGTCCATTAGGTCCCCTGGGCAACTTGGATAAAGTCGAGAATGAGTGTTTGGATCAGTTTGAAATATTCAAATTGACATAAGGGAGTTCGATTATATATGATATAATTGGACTGGTTAATTATATATGATATAGTTGACTAAATGTATGAGATACATTATTATGGAGGAATTTAGATATAAATATGATTTATATCATGTGGAGGAGAAATTACTATAGTAGAAATGTGATATCAAACTATAGGGTAAGAATATAATATGATTATATTTATTAATTATTAAATTTGTTAATTATATGATAATTGGCCTAAAACTTCTCTCGGTTGTGCGTAAGTGGGAACAGCCGCATTCGGTTATGGAAATCGAAGAATAAAATGAAAATTTGTTTCATTTTACAAAAGTTCGAAAAAATTGACATCAGTGTGAAAACGTAACAATCGAATAGTTTGAGAGCCTATATGATAGTCACTTATCGCCTAAACGATCGCACATCAGTGCCTAAACGATCGCACGTTTATCCCTAAACGATCGCTTAGCTTTCCTAAATGATCGCATAGTGTTCCGTGTTTTCTAAATGACCGTCTACCATCTACTAAACGATCGCTTAGTAAAACCTACACGATCGTGTGGCTTCTTCTAAACGATAAGCATATAGCTATACGATAGCTCATTTTCTCTCCCACTTGCTTATCGCCTACACGATTTTCTCTTTCTCCAACCTCTACAAAATTCACCAAAGACCACACTTTGGATTCTCATTTTGAGAATACCAAGGGCTCCATTTTGGTGGTGTCGTCCTCGCTACTGCTCACTTGTTCGTGACTGTTCCTGTTGTTGCCATTCGTGTAGACGACCGTGCTGTTGCAGCCGACTTGCTTGCTCGACAATAGAGTACGGGTGGAGGTTCTTCTACTGCGTAAGGGTTCCAAAGCTTGAAGAGGGTCTTTAACTGGTATGAGAACTCTTTCCCTTGTAATTTTATTGTTCAAAGCATGCCTTTAATTAGTGTGAATTTTCATAAATGTATGTTAGAATGTATGTGTTGTATTTTGGTCACAATGAAATCGGAAAGATCCGAATGCGCTCATGGATACTCTTCGTTAAGAGTTCCTTCAGATTCAAGATTTGGTTCGCCTGTTTGAACCGAAACTCTTTGCTATTTGTAATAGTTAGCTTTGTTTTTGAGGATTTTGAGGCTAATTATCCCGGTTCATCAACTTTTGCTTAATGTACATGAGATGTATCTGGTTTATATGGCATAGTGTATGCCATATAGATTTAAAACCCACCTTAGGTTATGCAATTATTCATACATCATGTATTATAAATGTTATAGTATGGCATGATGAAATTACAAGAGAGCATGCACATGCATCATGAAATATAAGAGTTATATTTATGCTTGCAGTAAGCATATTCATGCAACATCTTTATATTATAAGTGTTATTGTGTAAGGGTGTATGGAAGCATGTGTACTTGGTTCATTGCTTAGTTATATAAGTGTTATATAAAAGTAGTAATGAATGAAGAATGCATAGAGCATGACACTTAGGTTTTTTATAAGCGTTATGGATGCCTTGTATGTGTTTGCTTCGTGCTGTGGATGGTTTTGGTTGTTTTTGTTATAAGCAATATAATGGAAATTAGAACTAAAATCAATAAGAAAGAGTTGCATGCGGACTTAGGTGAACTCATGTTTTAAAAGGGTTTTACAATTGGATTGAGATACACCTAAGTTCAAGGTGTTGAGAATGTCCTAGAACTCACAGTTCGTGTTAAACATTCTATCTATCAATAGTAATGACTTGTTGATTTTGCATCTTATATGAAAATCCAATAAAAATATCCTTGGCTCTAGTCTGAATAGTGTAACTTTATGTAGTAACATAAACAGGATCAAGTTAACAGTATATAGCTTAAATGGTCTAATAAGTATATGGATGAAATTGGGTATCTCATCCTAGTAACACTATTGGATTAGGTCCACTCTGTAGTTGTTACAAGAAGTTGTAAAGTGCTACAAATGATGTGATCCACAAATCGTTCATGTTGAGACATGTGAGTGGAGGCATCCTATGCAATGAGTTTGCATGTAGACTGGACCACGAAAATAGTCGCTTTTTTTTATAACAATCGTTTACCATTAAAACTAAATATTTCATTTATCATATAACCTAGGTTAACTCGATCTTAATCCTGAGCTAGCTATGAATTCTTGTTTGTTCTGGATTATCCTTTGATCTGCAAACGATGAGAGTAGTCCAACAGCATTGCTCAATAAGCTTCCCATTTTAGGGATAAGATCGGATGAATAATTGGGGACATAGGCTTACAAGATGGAATTCACTCCTACCCAGTTTAGGGTTAACAGATACGTTGTTCTCTTAAGTGAAAGACATTACGATCCCCTGTGGAAAAAAAATTATTTGCTGAGACGGAAATAAAGATATCAAATCCCTACCAAGATAACTGGAAGTTCCAACCAATAAAACCCTAATGAACCTAAAAAAAGGATAAAAGCCCAGCAGAAATTGCTGATTTTTTTAGAGCCTCTTATAAATTCTGTCCATATACATTCTGATCGCCAATTCATACTAGATCTCGTTGCATTTTGTTGGAATTGATAGAATAACAAAAATCTATTTGACTTTTTTTGTTTATGAAGTAACTCTAATCAACTAGCACTATTTTGATGTGATTCCAGGTCTTGAACAATTGGAGCCCCGCCTTCTCATGATAGAGAAAGGATTTGATTCATAAGGATTATGAATCAGAATTGTTCATTAGAGGGTCAGTGGGAACTTAAGGAACAAGATGTATTCACAGGGGTAAAACGGTTATTTTGACTCAGTTGTTATTATGAACAACCTCTGAAGGATCGACTTACTGATTATGGTTATAAAGTGGACATAATTTATCTACAGTGAGGGGAGTTCAACTATGGGTTATAGTGGAGTGTCCCATTAGTTAACGGATGGGGGTTAGATTTGTCTAATGAGTTTAACCGATTAATCTCGAATCGTTGGGTCCCATGATCTATAGACTTGCGAGGTCCCCCTACTAGCTTATAAATGGTTAAGCTTTAGAGTAACTTGAGAAATTAATTTGAAATGTTCAAATTAAAATTAAATAGAATAGAAGAATATATATTTAAATATGATTTAAATATATGAAGATGGTTTTGTGTAAAAATTAATTTAATATTTGATATTAAATTAATTAATTTTTTTAAAATTAATTTGTGAAATTAATATTAGAAAATTAAATTATTAGTTTTGAAATCAAAATTGATTTTTTGAAATTGGTTTTGATTTTAAAGAAAAATTGGAAAATCAAGATGACATGCATAAATGGAAATATGAGATTTTCCATTATCATGTTCTTCATGCTCACACAAATCTCACTTCCCCTTCTTCATTAAACTCCAAGCATGAGCTGCAAGCTATGCACATTTCTTCTTCGCATGTTCATTTGCAATAAATAAAGGAGAATTGAGTGAATTTAGAGGCATGCATTCTAAAGAAATTTTGAGAGAAAATTTCGGCTGAAGAAAAGTTCTTCAAAACTGAGTGTTGTGAGCTTCTCCTTGTGTTTTACACTACATCAAGCTGTTCTTGAGTCCCACCACTCGATCTAAAGCTCCAAGAGGATAGTGGGGAAGATATTGAGGTGGTTCATGGTGATCTTTGGAGAAGACTGCTACTGTTTGATCGAGATCTTGAAGAGTTCTACAAAGGTATGATCCAAAACCCTCTTATTTAGGTGAGCATGCTTTAGTTTCTGCCAAAATTAGTGAATTTGGATGCTTATTGATCCTTGTTACTTCTACTGCATGTTATTACACTCTAATACAATATTCTAATGGGATTAGCAACCTAAGTTTAATCATTCTAAATTGGTTTAATAGGATTAAATTGACTGGCATAAAAGATTAAAATTGTATTAAATCTATCTATAAGGGACGTTTTGTCTAAGGCAGGTTCTGTCTAGACTGAAGTACTTAAGTTGATGGAAACGAACACCCCTACCTAGGAACCTACCTAGAAAGGTGAATTAGATAGATTTTCTGCAAGCATGCGACAGTTGATCAAAGACTAAGACTCCATTAAAGAGTTTAATGGATATGATCAAAAGTTGTTCAACTTTTCAAGGTAAAAGTTACTCTTGAGCAAACCTAAAAAGTCACTTAGCTAAAATCTTTAGCCGTGTTTTTTCTAAGTAAACTAAACCTTAGGTTATAAAATACTCAGTGGGAGGAAGAGATATATATGATATGTCAATGGTTCCACTCACGTTTCTCCCTAAATGTTCACACCGAGAGATTCATGCTTGGCCTTGTGGTGCCCTGGGAGCATCCCCCTTTGGATGGTGTTTGCATGAGTCAATATCAAGGTGGATAGAAAGAGTATTTATAGTAAGTGGGTGAAGGGTGTGTCACAACGTCCCACGGTCTCCTTCATTGGTTCGCATCGTGAGATTATTCTTGCAGTCCTCGTGGCGCCCTGGGAGCGTCCCCCTTCGGATGGGTTTTGTGCAGTTGGTCAATATCAAGGTGAATTCCAGAAATAGATAGGGTCGCTTTAGTTTTTGCACCCATTAGATTTTTTCCCTTCGGATTGGGTGCTTGGGGCGAAACTCTAGGGCCTAAAATGATGGGTCATACTTACGGGAAATTGTTAAGTAAGTTAATGATTTCTTGACCAAATCAATGATGGCTACTCGTTATAGAAGCAAAAGTTGTTCTAGTATTAATGGCTAGTTGAGAATGTTTTAATTCAGAGGAGGGATAAATTAACCAACCTTCGGCGGCTTTTGTCCTAAACCTTTGAAGCGTGATTGTGAAACTAGATGTCACACGGGGTTCATGTTAGTTTTGTTAAACCGTATTGAATGTTGTATGTTTTTCGACGAGTATTTGCTTAGGTAGGCGGTGTTCCGACAATAATTTGGCCATAATCCTCAGGTAGGAGGTGTTCCATAGATCGTCAACTTAAGTACCCCTAGCCTTAGACAGGACTATATACCGGTTGAGTTTGTAACCCGAGTTTTCAAGTTTTAACTATTAAAATGAGTGGTTAACCTACGTGAGCATGCAACAGTTCTTTGTTATGAATTTTAAACGTCTAACCCAATTTTATAACAAATTACAAAATTTTAGACATGCTAAACATCCACAACATAAATCAAAGGCAATCAATATTTAATATAACAATTATATTAAATAAAAGAAACTTTAACATGCATACTATATATTATAACATTTTATAACATACTTTCAATGCATGTAACATACTTCCTACGGTGGGATTTTAAATCTATATGGCATACTGTATGCATATACAAGATTTATTTAATTATAACATACATCAAATACATAAATTACTAAGCACATACTGATATGGTTTTAGTTTTGGCATAAACAAGCAAACAAAAGCCTAATTATTACAAAATAGCTTCAAAAACCGCTTCTGAATCGCTCGAACCATTCCAAACCGAACCCAAACAACTTGAACCGGATTGGAAAAGTCTAAACTGGACCAGCAAAAACCTTTTAAGGCTAAACTGGACAGGACCTCAAGAAAACCGGTCGAACCGACTGCTCTTGGTCCATGCTTGAAATCTTGCCGAGGCTTATCATGTAGCATTGACAACTATCGTCTAGCGTGATCGTCTAGTGTTTTCCTAATCGTGTAGTGCCATCATATAGCCCCTGACCAAGCTACATGATCGTGTAGTGTCTTCCATCTATCGCATAGTGCCATCATTTAACACCGGTCAAAACTACGCGATCCCTTAACGCCATCGCACAACACCTCGTCTTGATAGTTTAGCGTGCGAACAAAGCTACATGATCGTGTAGTACTATCGCATAGCACCTCTTCACATCATTTAGCTGCCGCGAAAAACTAAACGATCATGTAATGCCATCGTATAGCACTTCAATGCATCGTTTAGCTCCCACGCAAAGCTACACGATCGTGTAGCACTATCGCATAACACCTCTACACATCGTTTAGCTCCCGCAGATACATGATCGTCTAGCGCACAACACGCCAACGCCCAACGTTCATAGCTACATGAACATCTAGCTTTTGTTCACATCGTTTAGCGCCCGTAGCTAGATGATCATCTAGCATTTAAACCTCAACGACGATATTTGAGCAGAGGCTGAAAAAATAGAATCTACAAGTCAACCTTCTTACTTGTTTCTTCAATTACATCTTAATTTCAACTCTAATGACTCCAAATAAATTACAGACTCTTGAGAACACATATAAGCTCATGAATCAAGGGCCAATTACAAATTTAATCAAGAAATGAAAGAGAAATAAAATGCCAAATCTCAGAAAACCATACCAGTGCACCAATTTCATATAACTCATGAAAAACATCCACCATACCAAAATTAAACCGAATTGAATGCTTATATGATGCTTTGATACCAATTTTTGGAATGTATTAGCAAGCAGCTAAAGCAACAAGGATCAATAAATACACTAATTCATTCATTTTGGCAGTAACTAAAGCATGCTCAACTAACATAAGAGGGTTTGAAGTCATACCTTTGTAGAACTCTTCAAATCTTGATTCTCAACTGTAAACTTCTCCAAATCTTGTTGTAGACCACCTCAAGATCTTCCCTACTATTCTCTTGGAGCTTTAGATTGAGTTGTGTGACTAAAAATAAGCTTGAATGAAGGGAAATTGGTGAAGAGCTCACTGTTACCACCACTTGAAGAACAACTTCTTCAACACGATTTTTCCAGCAAAATTCTATATTTGCATTCATCAATTCCACTCAAATCTTCTCAACATATTGCAGATTATCATGCAAAGAAGATGACTACATGAGATGCAACTCATGCTTGGAGTTATTGAAGACAAAGAGAGTGGATTGTATGTGAGCAACTTGAAGATGGTAATGGAAAAAACCACTATTCCATTTGTGTGTTTTGAAATCTTTTTCAATTTTTCAATTGATTTCAGAAAATCAATTTGTTTTCTAAAATTGAAAATATTATTAATTTTACAAAATTAATTTCATAAATTATTTTTTTAATAAAATTATTAA
Organism: Benincasa hispida; assembly: GCF_027475165.1. NCBI lineage: Eukaryota > Viridiplantae > Streptophyta > Magnoliopsida > Cucurbitales > Cucurbitaceae > Benincasa > Benincasa hispida. Next base: position 41,284,076 of record NC_143479.1, read on the forward strand.
ATAATTATTTAAACAATTTAAATAATCCTAATTAATTTAATATCAAATATTAAATTAATTTAACACAAATCCACCTTCATATATTTAAATCATATTTAAATATTAATTCTCCTATTTCGTTTAATTCTCAAAATTAAACGTCTAATTATATCTCATATAATTACTAATTCCTTTAATTCTAATTCGAACGTTTCAAATTAACTTATCACGCTATTCTAAAGCTAATCCATTTACGAGCTAGTAGGGGGACCTCGTGGACCTATAGATCATGGGCTCCAACGATCCAAGATTAATTGCCTAAACTCATTACACCGAATTAACACCGAATTATCCTTCATTCATTAACTAATGAGTCACTCCACTAAAGCCCATAGTTGCACTCCCCTCACTATGATTAGTAAGCTGACCCTTCTTAGGTTCATAATAATGGTTGGATCAAATGTCTATTTTACCCCTAAGATTACATCTTGTTCCTCAAGTTCCTACTGATCATGTAATGAACAACTGGTTTGTGATCCAGTCACTAAACCAAAACTCTCTTAGCCCAGTGAGAGGGTGGGGCCCCTTATTCAAGACCTGGATTCGGTACTTAAGAGAACAACCTTTCTCCTATCCCTAAATCGGGTAGGCGAGAATTTCGTCTTGCACCCTATGTCCCCAGCTATCTATTTAGTCTTACCCCTGAAATGGAAGACTTATTGAGCCGACGCTATTGAGCCAACCTTCACCTATACAAATCTAAGGATAATCCCGAATAAACAGAAGTTCATAATTAACTCAGGATTAAGATCAAGTTACCTAGGTCATCGAAGTGAAATGGTCAATCTTATACAGTAAATAGCGTTATAAAGTAAGAGTAACTTATTTCTTGGTCTAATCTTATGCAAACTCATTGCATAGGACGTCCCCACTCCTCATATCATAACATGTACGAATTAGGATCACTTTCTTTGTAGCATTTTACAACTCTTCGTAACAACTACAAAGTAAGTCGCATCCCATAGTGTTACCAGAATAAGACACCCAACCTTATTCATATACTATAGATCATTTTGACTATTTACTCGAATCTAATCCACTTTTATGTCTCCACATAAAGTCCAAGTACTCATATAATAGTCATGGGTCTTAATTTATGGGATTTAGACCATTATGTATACAATCAATAATAAGTTTATTGACTATAGAAAATGTTTATCTTTTTAGAAACTGCGAGTTTTAGGTCATAAAACCCAACAGTTGATTCCTCTAATGAAAAACACATCATAGTCCCACGATGAGTAAACCCTTCTCGGGCCAAGAGAAGGTGTGGCAACACATTGTTCAAGCCCCAGAATAAGCCTTTAAGGGAGCAATTTATCTACTTATGTGAACCCCGAACCCTAATTTTCTACTTAAGTGTGTTCCCTATTGAAATTTGTGTGATAAGTGGGTTGATGTGAAAACTAGTATGGAATGGTGAAGAAAGGGATGGAAATTTGAAAGAAAAATGTGGAAGTTGATTTTGGGAAAAAATTTAGAAAATTTTCCTAAGTGTAAAGTCAAGAAGGAACCATGCGTTAAGAGACATTAACGTAAAAAATGAGAAGAAAGGCGACCTTGTAGGTATGAAAACACAATGAAGTAGGCGATCGTGTAATGATTGCACGAAGATAAACAATGCTTGCAGTAGCTAAGAGCGAGATCGTTGAGAGCGCTGAGAGTGAGACCATTGACAGCAAGATCGTTAAGAGCCAAATCGTTGAGAGCGAGAACGTTGAAAGTGAGATCGTTCAGAGCGAGATCGTTGAGAGCAAGATCAGCGACAACAAGATCGTTGAGAGCGAGATTAGCGAGAGCGAGATCATTGAGAGTGTGATGCGTCGACCAGGCACACTCGTGCGCTGTCGAAGGAATGCATAATGCGTTGCATGCGCCTGACGAGTAGCCACGCCCCGTGCGTTGCGTGCACCTGCCGAGCAACCATGCACGGATGCCTCGAGCATTGTCATACGCTACCAAGTAAACCAAGCGTGCAACCTATGCGTGCGTCCAAGCAGCTGTGCGAGCGAGCGAGCAGCACAAGCCGCACGTCCATGCGTCTGTGCACTTGGTCAAGCTTCAAAGTGCTGCGTGTAGGCCATGTGGACAAGCACGCCTATGTGTCGAGCGGCCAAGCACACCTATGCGATGGTGGCCAGCACCATGCGCCCATGGCAAGCAAGCCGTGCAAGTGAGCCATGCGTTTAGGTATGGAAGGTCACCCTAGGCGTTGGTGATGGATAATTTCTTGCAATGGCTAAGTTAAATTGTTATGCTATGCGTTAGGCAAAAATTGGACGCAAAAGGGTGAGGTCACAAAGGAAACGTCAGCCAAACCATGTGTCTTCTTGAGATAAATTCTTAAGGGCTAAGAAATTGAGGTGGACGCATGTGGAGAAGACACCTTGGGCCAAGATGATGCAAGATTGCATTGATGAAGGGAGGAGTAGACACAGCCAAGTAGTTGGTGTCAACACCGGAGGAAGTCTAGACGCCTATAAATAGAGCCTTGAGACTTCATTTACAAATCACAAATTCAGAAATTACGTGAAAAGAGAGGGAGAGTGAAGCAAACCATGTGTTGGAGCCAAACTCATGCGTTAGTCATAAGTGGACGCATTTGGACAGTGAGGGTGAGGAGGACACATCAACTTGGGACGAGGAAATCTCCCAATCTACTCGTGCGTTTGGAGTGATTTCAAAGCCATCTGAAAGTTCTGAGAGTCTAGTGTTCAGATTGGGGCTACTGAAGGAAAAGCTCAAAGAAATCAGGCTGGAAACGGAAAAAAAAGCAGAAGGGTTAGGCTGTCTGATCAGTTTGAGCCAGTCTTGAATATTCTGTGATTCCGGCCAAACCACAAAGAGTTCTGAGCTCAAATTTTAGGCTAAGATTACTGAGAAATTTTGAAATAAGTGTGTAGAAGGAAGTATTTCAAAATAAAGTTCATAACTATGAGTAATCTAAGCTGAAAATTGAATCTAGATTCTAGGGGTGAAAAGGAGCCTGAGGAGCTACTAGAGTGAAAAGCTCCTAAGAAATCAAGGTGAGTGGCTAAAATGTTTTGACTAAAACATTTTACTGAAAATGTTTGATTACAATGTGTTATAGAAAGCATGTTTTTAAAGAAGAATATTCTCATGCCTACTAGTTTTATAAAGTGATTTCTAAGCAAGTTATGAATTATGTTTTAAACGCATGCATGTATGAGAAATTGTTGAAAAACGATTTATATGTGTTAAATATGTTCAGCATGCATTAGCATCTTTAAAGCTTTGTTTTTATATGTGTTATACTTTGCATGCTTTAAAGAGAAAGTCATTTATGACTAGTTTTACTAAAACGCGATACCGAAGGACATTTGAGAAGGTATCCGCCCAACTAGATATTGAAGGACACTTGAGAAGGTATCTATTGGTACTGAAGGACATTTGAGAAGGTACCAAGCCAACAGGATACTGGAGGATGTTTGAGAAGGTATCCTAGCAGCTCGATACTGAAGGACATTGAGAAGGTATCTGAGTAGAAGTACCTAATGTATGACGGTACTTAGATTGGCCACAGGTAAATAGACTGAGAGATTGAGAAAAAGGGTTCTCTCTGGACTAGTAGTTGGTTTTGGGATTTTTTTACCCACAGTGGGTACTTTGAATTGAGAAATGATTTTATTGTTTTATGATTAAAACAACTTTATATGTTTTATGCTTGGAAAATGTTTATGCTGCAATACACGTACTGTAGAAGCTTATGTTTCAGTTAAACTCTTTATTGAGATTTTTCATGAGAATCGACTATGTTTTCTGGGTCACTCATTGGGCGTAAGCTCACCCTATTTTCAAATGTTTTGTCCCCCGCCCGCCCCCAGGGAGCGGTCAAATCCTCTGAAGTTAGCTCTGCCACTAAAGTACCAAAAGACTTGTAACCGTTTGCTAGGTGGTTACTGTTAATATTGTACACATGTTACTATTGTTCATATAGGACTAGGGTTTGTGAGTTTTGGACTTGTAAATCTAGTGTTTCAATGACTCTAAACATATTATGTTTCTAAGTTAATAAATTGTGGGCCTAAAGACGTCCCGTTGCATATGAATTATAATTGGTATCAGAGTTATTCCGCAAGAGTTATTAGGCAGTAAGTGTCAGCCCAAGGGTTGATAACTGTTGTAGTCATGCCTTTCTCTAGGCGAAGAAGATGGTCTGGGACGGGGTGTGATAGTTTGGTATCAGAGCCTAAGTTTTTGGGACAATTGAGGAATTAGTTTATACCAGCTTAGTATTCAGTATAAGTTTCTGTGAAGGTTAAAGAGTTAGCTGATAGCAGCTTGGTATCAGAGCAAAGGTATACATAAACTTGGGAAGGGTTTGAGCTAGCTTAGTATTAAAGTATAGGATATTGGGTAAAAAAGAGAGTTCATGCATTAGATTAAGTCCCATAGATAAGTCCCTAACATGTGTACTAATAATTAGGCAAAGATGTTGAGAAGAAGTGGCAAGCGGAGCAAGCAGACTGAAGAGAGGAATGTTGACCTTACCAGCGGAAGTCATGAAGTTAGACGAGACCCAGATCCGAAGGAAAAAAGAGTTAGAGACTCAGTAGAGCAAGAGGCAACTTCTGAAAATGAGTCTAGTACACCAAGGGTAGATGTAGAACCTCAGATGGAGGATCGAATTTTCAATAGAATCACTCAAAGATTGGCCACGAGTGTAGGATCGATCCAGAACGATCCAGAAAAGAAATTCGGCGTTGATAGGCTGAAAGCTTTAGGTGCCACGACGTTCGATGAAGCCACGGATCCAGTGAATGCTGAGATCTTGTTGGACTTGATTGAGAAGTGTTTTAAAGTTATGAGATGCCCTGAGGACCGTAAGGTCGAGTTGGCGGCATTCTTGCTGCAGAAAGAGGCTGAGAAATGGTGAAAAGTGATAGAGGCTAGAAGAAATAGTTCGGAAACTATGACTTGGCCTGAGTTTAGACAGGTGTTTGAGGATAAATACTACCCTAGTTCTTTTAAAGAAGCAAAAAGAGAATAATTCCTTAGGCTAACTCAAGGAGTGATGACAGTTGCTGAGTATGAACAAAGATTTACTGAGTTATCTTAGTATGCCCTTCCGATCATCGCGGAAGAAAATGAGAGGTGTAGAAGATTTGAGAATGGCCTAAGAAGAAAAATACGTACACCCATTACCTCTACATCCAATTGGGTGAATTTCACTCAGTTAGTTGAGACCTCTATCTGAGTAGAGCAGAATGTAGTGAGGGAAGATGTACTCCAGTCAGGTGAAGGACAGTTTAGAATGCCTGGAGAAACGAGAAGTAAGAGATTTAGACCCCTGTTCTCTAGATAGTCGAGTATAAGGAGCTTTGAAGCATGAGCCAACAAAGTTCAAGTCGAAAAGGTCATGACTTGCAGCTGGACAGAGTGCAAGATCAGTATCAGGTCATGCTAGCGAGTCAATAGCTAGTACAGGGAGGAAACCACTTTATATAAACTGTGGAAGGCCTCATACAAGAGTATGTTATGGCAATAGGAATGTGTGCTTCCAGTGTGGACAAACGGAACATTTCAGGTGAGATTGTCCTCAGCTAGGTCATGGAGCACAGAGTGAGCAAATAGGAGTTACCTAGCCTAGAGCGATCGGAACTAGAGGTGAGGGATCCGGTGTAGCTAAGCAAAAAGGGGTAGCTGGACGACCCCAACAGCAACAGCAGCAGCAACAAGGTAGAATATATGCTATGATACACCAAGAAGCGGAAGAGGCTCCAGATGTCATACCTGGTACGATAACTTCATGTAAACAATCCACTTATGCATTATTTGATCCTGGTGCTACACACTCATTCATATCTAGCATGTGTGCATTACATATAGATAAAGTGCCTGAGCGTATGAATGAGGATTTGTTTATCTCTACGCCCGTAGGAGATACTCTAGTTGTACATGAGTATTATAGGAATTGTGAAGTAATTCTTGGAGATCAAAGTTTATGGGTTGACTTGATTCTATTAGAATTACTAGAGTTTGATGTTATCCTAGGTATGGATTTTCTAAGTAAACACTATGCCATTATGGATTGCTTTAGAAGAGAAATAGTGTTTATGAAACCAGGTGAAAAAGAAATAACCCTGATAGGAAGTAAAAGAATACTCCCAGGAAATTTAATATCACGGTAAAAGCTAAGAAACTGTTGAGTAAAGAATGTGAAGCCTATTTAGCCTCTGTAATAGATTCACAAGATAAGAAACTAAAACCTGAGAATGTACCAGTGGTACAAAAATTCTTAGAGGTGTTCCCTGAAGAATTACCAGGTTTACCACCGGATAGGGAAATGGAATTTACTATTGAGTTAGTTCCGGGTATAACACCTATATCCCAAGCACCATATAGGATGGCACCAACGGAGCTGAAAGAATTAAAGGTTTAGTTATAGGAACTTGTAGATAAGGGGTACATTAGACCCAGTGTGTTGCCTTGAGGAGCGCCAGTCTTGTTTGTTAAAAAGAAAGACAGTATTCTTAGATTATGCATAGATTATAGACAGTTGAATAAGGTGACTATTAAGAATAAGTACCCATTGCCTCGTATAGATGATCTCTTCGATCAGTTAAAGGGAGCCATGGTGTTCTCTAAGATAGATTTTAGATCGGGTTATCACCAGTTGAAGATGAAAGACACAGATGTTCCAAAGATTGCATTCAAAACTAGGTATGGACATTTTGAGTTTCTAGTAATGTCGTTTGGATTGACAAATGCTCCTGCAGTATTTATGGACTTGATGAATAGGATATTCCATTCTTATCTGGATCAGTTTGTGATAGTGTCCATAGACGACATACTAGTGTATTCTAGTAGTGCGGAGAAACACAAAGAACATCTGAGGATGGTGTTACAGATTCTAAGAGAAAAGAAGTTATATGCCAAATTTATTAAGTGTGATTTTTGGTTAAATTAAGTCGTATTCCTTGGGCATATAATTTCAGCGGATAGAGTTAGCATTGATTTCCAAAAGATAGAAGCAATAGTTAATTGGGAACGACCCCTGAATGTAACCGAAGTACGTAGTTTTCTGGGTTTAGCAGTTTATTATAGGAGATTCATGGAGGGCTTTTCTAAGATAGCTCTGCCATTGACAAACTTGACCAGAAAAGATGCGAAGTTTGAGTGGTCGCCAGAATGCAAGCATAGTTTTCAAGTATTGAAATAGAGGTTAGTGTCAGCACCAGTATTAACTTTACCTACACCAGGTAAAGAGTTTGAGGTTTATTGTGATGCATCCTGACAAGGGTTAGGATGTGTGCTGATGCAGGAAGGAAAAGTAGTAGCCTATGCTTCGTGACAGTTAAAGAAGCATGAATGTAACTACCCTACACACGACTTAGAATTAGCAGCAGTTGTGTTAGCTCTAAAATTATGGAGACATTACCTGTTTGGTGAGCGGTGTCATATATTTACGGATCATAAAAGTCTAAAACATATCTTGATTAGAAGAAACTGAAACTCACAACGCTACCTGAAAATCTACTGAAATATATGTAAAAGAGTTACGATGATAAACGGGGAAGAGAATTAGAGTTTAAAGTTGGTGATAAAGTACTTCTGAAGTTATCTCCATGGAAAGGAATACTCAGGTTCGGTAGGAAAGGGAAATTAAGCCCGAGATACATTGGACCCTGTGAGATAATAGAAAGAGTTGGCCCAATGGCGTATCGATTGAATTTACCTCTAGAGTTATCTCGTATTCATGATGTATTTCATGTGGCAATGCTCAGAAAGTATGAGCCATATCCTACTCATATATTGCCAAAGCAACCGGTACAGTTGAAAGAGAATTAGTCGTATGAAGAGAAACCAGTGGAGATTCTTGACAGAGAAGAACAGGTATTAAGGAATAAGACAATCCCATTACTAAAGGTGCTATGGCGAAACCATACTACGGAAGAAGCAACATGGGAAGCCGAAGAGCAAATCAGAAATAAGTATCTGCAGTTGTTTGACTGATGGACTTGTGGTGAAATTTCGAGGACGAAATTTTTATAAGAGAGAGGTAAATGTGAACCCCGAACCCTAATTTTCTACTTAAGTTTGTTCCCTATTGAAATTTGTGTGATAAGTGGGTTGATGTGAAAACTAGTATGGAATGGTGAAGAAAGGGATGGAAATTTGAAAGGAAAATGTGGAAGTTGATTTTGGGGAAAAATTTGGAAAATTTGCCTAAGTGTAAAGTCAAGAAGGAACCATGCGTTAAGAGACATTAACGCATAAAATGAGAAGAAAGGCGACCTGCGTTTGTAGGGATGAAAACGCAATAAGGTGGGCGATTGTGTAGTGATTGCATGGAGATAAATAATGCTCGCAGTAGCTAAGAGCGAGATCTTTGAGAGTGATGAGAGCGAGATCGTTGAGAGCAAGATCAGTGAGAGTGAGATCGTTGAGAGCAAGATTAGCGAGAGCAAGATCGTTGAGAGCGAGATCAGCGAGAGCAAGATCGTTGAGAGCGAGATGCGTCGAGTAGGCACACCCATGCGCTGTCGAAGGAATGCGCCATGTGTTGCGTGCGTCTGACGCACAGCCACGCCCCGTGCGTTGCGCGCACCTGCCGAGCGCGCATGCGTGCATGCGTTGAACGTTGCCATGCGCTGTCGAGTAAACCAAGTGCGCAACCTATGCGTGCGTCCAAGCAGTCATGCGAGCGAGCGAGCAGTACAAGCCGCACACCCATGCGTCGAGGCAGCACGCCCATGCGTCCGTGCACTCGGCCAAGCTTCAAAGCACCGCGCGCAGCCCATGCGGCCAAGCACACCCATGCGTCAAGAGGCCAAGCACACCATGCACCCATGCCAAGCAAGCCGTGCAAGTGAGCCATGCATTGAGGGATGGAAGGTCACCCTATGCATTGGTGATGGATCATTTTTTGCAATGGCCAAGTTAAATTGTTATGCTATGCGTTAGGCAAAAGTTGGACGCATAAGGGTGTGGTCACAAAGGAAATGTCAGCCAAACCATGTGTCTTCTTGAGAGAAATTCTTAAGGGCTAAGAAATTGAGGTGGACGCATGTGGAGAAGACACCTTGGGCCAAGATGATGCAAGATTGCGTTGATGAAGGGAGGAGTAGACACTTGGCCATGCAGCCAAGTAGGTGGTTTCAACACCGGAGGAAGTCTGGACGCCTATAAATAGAGCCTTGAGACTTCATTTTCAAATCACAAATTCAGAAATTATGTGAAAAGAGAGGGAGAGTGGAGCAAACCATGCGTTGGAGCCAAAACCAGGCATTAGTCATAAGTGGACGCATTTGGACAGTGAGAGTAAAGAGAACGCATGAACTTGGGACGAAAAGATCTCCCAATCTACTCGTGCGTTTGGAGTGATTCCAAAGCCATCTGAAAACTCTAAGAGTCTAGTTTTCAGAATGGGGCTACCGGAGGAAAAGATAAAAGGAATCAGGCTGGAAACTGAAAAGAAGGTAGAAGGGTTAGGCTGTCGGATCAGTTTGGGTCAGTCTTGAAGATTCTGTGATTCCGACCAAAACACAAGGATTTTTGAGCTCATATTTTAGGGTCAGCTTCCTGAGACATTGTAGAATAAGTTTGTAGAAGGAAGTATTTCAAAATAATGTAAGTTTGTAGAAGGAAGTATTTCAAAATAAGGTTCAGAACTATGAGTAATATAAGCTGAAAGTTGAATCTGGATTTTAGGGGTGAAAAGGAGCCCGAGGAGCTACTAGAGTTAAAAGCTCCTAAGAAATCAAGGTGGGTGGCTAGAATGTTTTGACTAAAACATTTTGCTTAAAATGTTTGATTACAACGTATTATAGAAAGCATATTTTTAAAGAAGAATATTCTCATGCCTACTAGTTTTATAAAGTGATTTCCAAGCAAGTTATGAATTATGTTTTAAACGCATGCATGTATGAGAAATTTTTGAAAAACGATTTATATATGTTTAATATGTTCAACATGCATTAGAATCGTTAAAGCCATGTTTTTATATGTGCTATACTTTGCATGCTTTAAAGAGAAAGTCATTTATGACTAGTTTTACTAAAACGCGATACCGAAGGACATTTGAGAAGGTATCCGCCCAACTAGATACTGAAGGACATTTGAGAAGGTATCTATTGGTACTGAAGGACGTTTGAGAAGGTACCAAGCCAACAGGATATTGAAAGATGTTTGAGAAGGTATCCTAGTAGCTTGATACTGAAGGACATTGAGAAGGTATCTGAGCAGAAGTACCTAAAGTGTGACAGTACTTAGAGTGGCCACAGGTAAATAGACTCAAAGATTGAGCAAAAGGGTTCTCTCTGGACTAGTAGTTGGTGTTGGGATTGTTTTACCTACAGTGGGGTACTTTGAATTGAGAAATGATTTTACTGTTTTATGATTAAAATAACTTTATATGTTTTATGCTTGGAAAATGTTATGCTGCAGTACACGTACTGTAGAAGCTTATGTTTCAGTTAAACTCTTTATTGAGATTTTGCATGAGAATCAACTATTTTTTCTAGGTCACTCATTGGGCGTATGCTCACCCCATTTTCAAATGTTTTGTCCTCCCCTCCACAGGTAGCAGTCAAATCCTCTGAAGATAGCTCTGTGTTTGCTCTACCATTAAAGGACCAAAAGACTTGTAACCGTTTGCTAGGTGGTTACTGTTAATATTGTACACATGTTACTATTGTTCATATAGGGACTAGGGTTTGTGGGTTCTGAGACTTGTAAATCTAGTGTTGTAATGACTCTAAACATATTTGTTTCTAAGTTAATAAATTGTGCGCCTAAAGACGTCCCGTTGCATATGAATTATAATTGGTATCAGAGTTATTCCGCAAAAGTTATTAGGCAGTAAGTGTCAGCCCAAGGGTTAGTAACTGTTGTAGTCATACCTTTCTCTAGGCGAAGAAGGTGGTCTGGGGCGGGGTGTGACAACTTATCCCTGCTTCGGGGAAAGAGTGAATTCTTTCTTGTGTAGCTAAGTTCCCAACTCCCCAATCAGATGAATCCCTAAAGTGGTAAGTTTGAGTTGGCATTCTGGCCACTCGCACCCATACAAATCAAAGGACCACCCTCATAGGTAGGAGTTCACAACTCACTTAGGATTAAGGTCATATTACCTATGGTCATCCTAGTGAAATGAAAGTCTCTTTCATGAATGATGTTATATAACTAGACGAAATATGCATATCCTGTTTATGCATAACATCCTAACTCAAGATTATGCTATCCTGTTTCCACATTAGGTCATCTAACCTACATTCTAAAAATATCTCATAGGTGATCATCATCACAAGCATGCATATCCAAATTATTTATGCATAACATCCATAGATGCTCATAAACATGCATGATAGTATACAAAAATACAAAAGTACGAAGTACGACTCCTACTCGAAACTTAGAATAATGTATTATCCCCAATGCATAAAAAAGAATAGAATGGTTACTCAAAGAAAGTGATACAAGCCTGAGACTAGTGTCGTTTTGTTTTCACGTTAAGTCATGGTATTTTGAGTTATATGAACATTTTAGTCGGAACTTTTGAGTTACCGTTTTTAAACCACGTAATTCTGTTTCCTTGATATTTTTAGGGGATCGGAACAAATGTTTTTTCTTATTTTGGATAAATTAGTTTAAAGAGTTAGTCAATGTACAAAAACTAGGAGAATTGAATATTAAAGACAATGAACATGTCATATACAATGTTTTTAATACATTGGTGTCGTATTACCTTTGACCAAAGCTATAAATTATTTGATGGAGAAAAGTAAGCATATAGTCTGGAGAAACAAGCAGAAGACGAAATTATTACAGAGGAAACTACTAAAATGGTTAAGGACAATATCTCTTTTATTTTTGTTAAGTTGAGCTATCCGTGACTTGGTGGTTCATGCATCAAATTATAATACAGTTAAAATGATCTATCATCGACTATGACCCTTTGGAGATCGTCTATTAATTCTTTTAGCAATCAATAAAATTCTTCTCATTTTATTTTAGATAATTACAATGGATATTAATTTTAAAACTAATAATTAAGGTGTATTGTAATATTTTTAAAGAGTTGGATATATGATAAAATCTATCTATGATAGACTCTATCACTGATAGATTCCTATCAACAATATAGTCTATCATTGATAGACTTCGAGTGTTAGATCTAAATTTTGCTATATATGAAAATTCTTTTGCATTGTGTTATATTAACTAATATTCAGTGGTTGATTGTTATATTTGCAACCATTTCTATTATTTAGGATTGGTTCGTAATTATTTTTTTAACTAAAAGTAAAGCAACTAATCAAGAATGAGAACTTCACATACGAAACATCCTAAGGTACTGTTTCATTTGGATAGATTGACTGATTCAACCTACTTTATCATCCAACCCAAATCTTAATGAGATCTCATACGTATATAATTTTGAATTTCACATGTTTTTGTTTAGAGACGATGACAATTACCCATAACTATATCATGTTGTTGTACAATGACTGAGGAGCTACAATTTGCGGGTCTTACTCTATAGATTGGGTGCACTGTAAGGATAATTTTTTAATTTTATAAAGAAAATTATTTCAAATAGTAAAATTGTTGAAAATATTTACAAGATATAAAAAAAATTTCGAATTATCAATGATAGACGTTGATAGACACTGATAGATCAACGTTTATCATTGATCGTTCTTAATTATGTTTAGAATCCTTTAGAAACTTGATTGAAGATAATTGAGAGATGTTAAACAAAAGTAATACAATTGTGTTGAAAGCCTACTTCCATTACTTGTATGCGTATGATTATTATAATTTTAGAAATTCTTTAAAAATATTAGTAATTTCTTTATTTTATATATAATTATTTAAACAATAGAAGAGAGGAATGAGAATACATATAAGATTAGTTAACTTAGTAAAAATACAATATTAAGTGAATGATATGGTATCTTCTCCTTTAAAGTTTGGAATATTGATTGGCATCATCCTCCACGACATCGATGAATTGCAGAGCAACCTCTATTATAGGGGTTAGCCTCAACCTGCTCTTTCACTTCTGAACATGTTGGAGGTGGATTAGGTTGATTGCAAGGATCAAGAAATTGAAGATATTTTTTTCCTGCCGCCACTCCTGGGCCGACCACCAACATGCTAATAAAGATTACACATATCAACCACGGCTTCATCTTCTTTCTTTCCGGTCACAATGTATTCTCTATGACTTTGATTGAGTTTTGATGATCTATCTTCTCCTTTCCCTTCTTATTTATAAGTTCCATCATGACGAAGGAACTTTAAATGGAGCTAAAGAGAGATAAATCTAAAATAAGTAGATGCCAAAAGGTAGTATTTTCTATTTTTGACCATTCAACGTGGTGTACAAGAATAACGACTACACCGTCTTAATTTGATGTTTGTCTTAAATAGTATCCTAAAAGTGGCACACGATACTTTTAGTAAAAAGAAAATAATTAGTTAAAATTGTTACCATGTTTTTTAATGTATCAATGAGTGTGTTATTGTACATTTGGAAAATGGTTAATTGTATAAATAGAATTCAAGTCCAAAATAATAGAATAGGTAGTACAAGGATAAAATAATTACACATATAGATAAAAAATGGTAAAAGACTAAAAAACTCATGCCTAGCCACCATTTTGCTTGCTTCTTCCCGATTTTCTCAAATTAAAAGCTATCAGTGTTAGCCACTAATAGCTGCTATTGCTGATAGCCCCTATCAATTGCTATCGATGATAGTTGTTATCAACGATAGCTTTCAATTAGGGAAAAATTAATACAATCTTAAAATATTAGCTTTTAATTTGCTATCAATTATCAGTAGCTATCATTGATTCACTTTCTTCAATTGAAATCAACCTTGAAATATCAATACTTAAGATTATCAGTGACTATCAATGATAGATCTAAAAATAGTGATCAACTTTGAAAGAAGACCAACAACTTTGATTACCACAATAGCTATCACTAATAATCTTTTATCATGACCATCACTGATGGCAACTATTAGTTGCTATCACTGATAAACTTTCATTAATTAGAATCAACATTGAAATATTAACAATTAAGGCTATCAATGATAGACTTCTATAACTAGTTATCATCTTTGAAAGAAACTCGATATATAGATATCACCTAAGTTCTATCACCGATATCACTAACATCACTCATATTGTGGTTATCAGTGATAGCTTCTTTTACTGATAACATCATTCATAAGATGCTATCAATGATCTCACTGATATCATGTTATCAGTGATAGTCCTCTATCACCGCTAATGTGCTATCAGGTAGCTTATATCATCGATAACATGCTATTGGGTAGCTTTTATCATCGATAACATGCTATTAATATTAGCTTCTATCACTAGTAACATGCTATCAGTGGTAGTTCTATCAATTATAGCCACCGAACACCTTTTTGCCCATTTCTTGTCCTTCCCAAACATTTATAAGTCCCTTTTCTTTTAGATGATAGCTTCTATCACTGATAAACATGCTATTAATGATAACTTCTAGGCATTCCACTTACATTTTAGTTGGAGATTCAACTTTATTAATTAGATTCACTAAGTTGGCTATCAATGATAGATTTCTATAAGTGGCTATTAACTATGAAAATATAATTAAAGATTAAGCTATTAGTGAAAGAAAATATTAGTGGCTATCACTGATCGACTTTCATTTGCTATTTATATTTATTATTTGTTATAATAATCAAACTTGATGATTGACTTGTTGGTGTTAAGTCACTTATGAATTGAGTACTTTCAAGTCTTGGGTACGAAACTCAACCTCATAATTCTTGTGAAAAAAAAAAGGGAAGAAGAAAAAATTTAAATAAATGAAAGAAAAATTTTAAAAATCAGGGAAACAGAAGAAGAAAAAACGGAAGAAAGGAAAGAAGATTAAATAGAAAAAAGGAAGAAAAAACCTGATTAACTTTTTAAAATTAATTGCTTTAATCTCATTCTCCTTGATGAACTTTTTAAAATTAAATGCTTTAATCTCATTTTCCTTGATGAACTTTCAACCAACTCTCTAGTTAGACTTTTTACAAGCGGATCCACGATATTATTTTCTGCCTTTACAAAGTCAATTATGATAATTTCACTAGAAAGTAGTTGTCTAATTGTATTAACTCTTCATCATATATGCTGAGACTAATTATTATTCACTAAAGAGATTTAGGTTATATTCACAATTTAGGAATACCATACAGAAATTTTGTAGCCTCATATTTTAGGAATGTTGTACAAGAATTTTGTAGCCAACTCAAACATGTCCCAAATTGTTATTCAATATTCTCAAACTTGGATTATCAATTTGGGAATAGTCACTTTTCTCAAATACCCCACAATAATATAAGATTTTAACAAAGTTTCGACCTTTCCACATTTCAAAAGAAATCTTCTATATTTTCATACATAAGATGTCATACATTATAATTAACCATAAAATAGTGAGATGTACTCACAACATGTGTCTTATCACGATTTTGGAATCAATCAGTTTATAGATCAAAAAAATTCTGACCATAAATTTCATTGCAATGCCATCTTCTGTCTTATATATATTATTTTTCTCTAATGATTTCAATAACTTTTTGCCAAATCTACCACGATACACATGATATAATGTGTTATCTAGTCCAATCAAATTGTGGCTCTTGCATAAATATTTTGCATATGTCTCAATGCCTCAAATGCAAGCAACTTTTCTTTGTTGATTTATCCTTCAACATTACGATAGAATTTCTTTTTTTCCTTTGTTGGCTTCTCCTTTAATATTACAATAACATTTTTTTTTCCAAAAACTTGTCATATTTCAAGCTGTGAGGGAGAATTGAATTTCTCTTGTCATCATTTGAAATCATTATAGTTAAATTTCTTACAATTTTTTCCCATGGTTTCCACCAAAATATCACTGATGACATTTACATGAGACATATCGCTAAATATTTGTGAAAAAGTAAATAATTTACCATTCAAATTCTGGCAAAATAAAATCAAATAAGGTAACAAATAAACTTGAGACATCATTCACTATACTTGAAACATAAAATAATTTGAGAACATTATGCTTGATATCCATTTATGCATTATATTAAGAGCATACCAAAATAAGCCAGCGAGAGAAAAAAATAACAAAAATAGTACAACACTCATAGCTTAAATCACTACTGTCACTGTAGAATAACTTTAGTGCAGAAAAGAAAAAATAGTCCATTGCACCTATAGTAAGTGGTAAACTCATGCCAAAAATTTAGACCCACTACTACAACAATTCACAAAATAATCTAAATTAACAAACAATAAAAATAAAATTATACAAATAGATCTCTACTTTCAGAATAAAGTGAATTCGAAGAAGAAATTTTGTTTTCTTTTTTTTTTTTCTTTTCTTTTCAAGAACAGCCAAAAAGAAAATTACATAATGGAACCCACCGTAAAAGGGGAAAATTCAAATGAAAACATAATTATTATTATGAATTTTATATTATATATTTTTTAAATAGATATTTACAAATATAGACATTAGCTCAAAGTATTAACAAATATAAGATAATGTAAAAAAAAATTACAAATATGATAAAATTTAAATAGTCTATCAGTGATAGACCATATCACTAATAAGAGTCTATCAACGATAGAAGTCTATGATGGATTTGATTATATTTGTAATTTTTTTTAAATAATATTATACACTTGATTATTATTCCTAAAAATACTACTGATTGTAATTACCCTTTTTAAATGAAGTTTATACATAAAATAAATTATTAGTTTTAGAATTCAACAAATGTATATTTATGCATACACCAAAAAAGAATATGTAAAAATATTGTTTTACACGGAAAAAAGTGTAAAAGAACCTTAAACTTGAATTAAACTTCCTCTAGAACAATATAAGATTTAATACAACTACTTGGATTTAACATAACTAGTACTTTTTGGCAATAAATAAAACTCACTATAGGTTTACATAAAATCATATACATGAAACCAATTAGACCAAAACCAATTGCAATTTTACTTATGATGCATGTATGACAAGGCAACCATGCATAGGCAAATTGAGGAATAATCCAAAATGATAGAAATTAGAATCTAGCTCCAATTTCAAATTGTCTTAAGATTGTTTGTTAAGATTGTTTGACGAATACTTTCACAAAAAAAAAAAAAAAAGGAGAAAATACATAATCTTATAAACATGAGAGTATTTGAGCCCAACGACTTTATGTTGTCTCCTTAAGACAATTTTATTTACTCTAATGCATGAGTTTTTTGAGCTCACATGATAGAACAAATTAACTTTCTTATGAAAGCAGCACCTCGTCAACAACATCCAATGAACTATACTTTGTGGAAATAAACCAACTTTAACTAGTTTACAAAAAGGGAGAAGCTTTTTTGGGAGAAAAGTAATGGTTAAAAAATTCTTCTTTACAAAGTATTTATAGACTATTCGTGGTCATTCAAATAGTCATTTTTCTTCTTCAAGTTGGCTAATTACGAAAAGACATGTTTATTTATGAAACGATACAACCCTAATCGAATGGTCACTACTATTTATTCCGATATGTGTTTTAAAATCATTTAAGAGTTAAGACTATGTTTGGTAATCATTTCGTTTTTTTTTTTTTTAAAAAAACTAAATTTATAGATACTAATTTCACCTCTAAATTTCTTTCTTTCTTATCTACTTTTTACCAATTCATTGATTTTAAAAAAAAATCAAGCTAAATTTTGAAAATAAAAAAACGTAGCTTGTAATTTTTTTTTCTTTTGAATTTGATTAAAAATTCAACTATTGTACTTAAGAAAGATAGATGCATATCATTGTAAGATATGAGGAGGGAATAGATTTAATTTTCAAAACAAAAATAAAAAATGAAATGGTTACCAAATTGGGGTTAAACTTTCATTTTTTAGTTTTAAAATTTTTTTTTTCTATCTAGAAAAACATCGTTGGATTTTAACAAATGTCATTAGGTTTTTTGCTATGCATTGTATTTCCAATAATATTATTATACATCTTACAACTTTTGAGTGTATATTATCTGGATAAGTGTTTAATTCAAAAGTATGGTATTGAAAACGAATAAACAAAACATAGAATTTTATGAACTTTATGAAGCAAAACATTAGCATTTTAGTATATTCTTATGCAAATTAATAGGTTGCGCAAAATCTAATATGTTAAGGAGCTTGGAACTAGAAGGGAATTCTTAAAATTGTATATATTTTTCAGACGACCATTGTTTTAAAAGTTTTCCATCTAACCTAACATTAGTTTACTTCATGGGGAAAACAACAAAAGAACTTCAACAATATATAGTCAAGCACTTCAGATTATTGTTGGAGGCTGGAAAACACTAAAAAAGTACTTTCCTGGACTTTGGATTTAGTTAGTTTTATTTCAGTAAAGGTATTCTTTGATGTGGTTTTGTAAATGACTCAACTTTTCTATAATACTAATATAGTTGTTACTACATGCATGTGTATACATTAAACAAACCTTTTTATACATTTTACTAAAATCAAAACAATTTCATGAATTAAATAGTATTAAAAACATAATTACTCAAATATCTGAAAGTATTTGATGAGGTCCTCCTATAAACAATAGTCAAACAACAAAGTATTTAAAAATTCAGAACATAACATTAAAGGTTCCAAAACTCGAATAGCAAAAAACTTGTAACAAAAACATCAAAAGACTAAGTGGAAGCTTCTAACTTGTCCCATGACACTATCATCGTTCTTCTTGCCATGTGTCAATACATCCATCCCTTTACATAAAAGCATATAACATGAAAATGTAAGTACAAAAATACTAAGTAAGTAACTCTACTACTAGGGTCAAATTGTGCATTTCTATCAAAGAAATCCATTCATATTAGTGGGACATACATACTTTAACTTATCATGAATGGCTATTTGAGTGACTAATTAAACTCATCCTACCATAGGTGAGAACTTATAGATCTTGTAAATCATGAAGCAAACACAACCCTCTATCTAGTGAACTAGAGGGAAAACAAACCTCTAATGAGCTTAAAGGATCACAACCTCTAGTTAACCTCAAAAAAACACAACCTCTAGTGATCCTGGGATCATAAATCCCTGTTGGAGTACATAACTACGGATACAAGGGAAAATGTTCCGTAATGCATAATAGTTTTCTAATAATTCGCCGCACACGTTTTACTCCTAACAACCCAAGTATAAACTAATTAAGAGGTAGTTTTAGTGATGATCAAGGTCGAACACGGAGATTGAAATTAATAATAAGAACGAATTCAATTAAATGAATCTCTAATATTGAACAAAAGTGGTGTTAATCAATGAATGGTAGTTGAATAATTTATGAAACACAAGAACTAAATGAATGCAAGTAAAGGTGCTGAAAGAGTGTGTGGAAGAAAGTGTGGTTATGAACACATAGCACAAAAGCAGATTAAGTTGAAATTAATGAAAAACGGAGTTGGAATAAGCAAATCTCAAACCATTAAACTTATTACAAGTTCATGTTCATGTTCATAACTTTTAGGACCCTACCTCCTATGGAGTTAGCTACATAAATCACGTCTCCATGATGCATGCTTGGGTTATTTGGAATGTAAAGAAGTGTTTATTTCTAAACACTTTACTTATTCAGGTCAATGAAATCCACAATCACTTGCTTTGTCGAGTAGTTAATTATTACCTTATGAACTCAATAGTTAATGTGAATCCTAAGCCCTAATTTCTCCACTTGAGTATGTTCTCTACTGAGACCAGTTTGGTGAGTAGGTTGATGTGGAAATTAATGTGTAATTGTAGAGAAAAGGGTGAAAAATTAGAAGAAAAATGTGAAGTTGAAAGCTTAACTCTTGGGTAAAGCTTGGAAAAATTGGCTAAGTGTACCTCATGCGTTGGAAGCCAGAAAATTGGCTAAGTGTTGTTCCATGTGTTGCCCTTGCTCATTTAGAGGTTATTTGGGCGTTGAAGGAAGCCAAAGTGTGACCAAGAGAAACGCATGCGGCAGCCAATGTCTTGAGAGGTTAGTAAAGCATGCAGCAGCCTCAAGTTTGTGCGGGCATGGGCATTGGACGATCGTGTAGCAAAGGAATGGTGCTATACGATGAGGTAGACGATCGTATAGTAAGTAAGCAGCGCTACACGATGAGATAGGCGATCGTGTAGGCGAGCGCTGGATGATCGGGCTATATGATAGACAAAGTACTACATGATCAGTGTAAGGGCTAGACGATAAGCGTGGAAGCTAGGCGATAGCGCTAAATGATAGTCGTGCTTCTCTAGATGATGAACATCAGCACTACACGATGAACAAGAGCCGTGCGATAGACTGGTGCTATGCGGCAACGGTATGTGATGGTGCTATGCGGCAATACTATGCGATGGTACTATGCGGCAAAGCTATGCGATTGTGCTATGCGGTAACGCTATGCAATGGTGCTATGTGGCAACGATATGCGATGGTGCTATGCGACAGCAGTACTAGACGATCAGCTATGCGGCGATAAGACAAGCCATGGTGGACGCATAATGAAACGTCTTGCGTTCTTAAGGCTTACGGTGCATAAGGTTATTATGCATTGGTGATGTGCTATATGCATTGGACATCTGAGGGCATGTGGGCGCATAGGACAAGGCTAATAGTATGCGTTGGAAGAGTGTTGGTCATTATCCTAGTTGAGCGCATAGGGCAAATGTAAGCCATGCGAAAGAGAAGGATATGCGGCCAAAGATGAACCTTGCGAGCATCTAGCATATGTAACCAAGTTGCGTCAATTGGATGCATGAACGCATCTTGATGTTGGATGGACGCATGCGCCAATTGGTGGTGTACGAACATAGGTATGTTGTGGCAATTGGATGGACGAATTCGTTATTAGATGAATGCATTTGTGGTTGGATGGACACATTTATGGTTAAATGGGTAATGACATGCAGAAATGCATGTCATCTTAGGCCTTTTATTTAGAATTATGAGGGCTGTTAAGCAGAATATGTGGCAATTATATTAAGAATTCATGAAAAAAATGAGTTTTCGTCGTTCAACATTAAGAATCTCGGCTAACCCACTATTATACGTTATTATGCGTTGAATTGTCTATCTTTGTAGCTAACGCAGGAATTGAACGCAGACACGGAACCCGGGCTAACGCATAGACGACCACATACGGAGAACTTCTCCATCGCAAACGCGAACACATACGATCAATGCATGGGTGTTGCGGTAATCAAACGCATGCGTCCATCCCATAGGCATTGCGATCGTCAAGCGATTGCGGTCATCGTGTAGAAGTTGCGGTAACCAAGCGATTGCGATCATTTCAAGATTGCGGCTACACGATAACCATAATAGCAGGATCACTGCAAGGTTGGTGGAATGGAAGCATTAACGCATATCTCAGGAAAATCAAAAGATGATGTTGACATTTCACCTACCACGCGTTAGCAGCAGAGATTCAGAAAAGGACCAATGCGCCGCTAATGTCAAAATCAGAGCAGGTCCATTAATGCTGTCCGCGATCAAGCTCTATAAATAGAAGCCGCCGAGCATAATTTTAAATAATCCAGGGTTTTTCGCTTGAGGCTCGCCTTAGGGCGGATCCCTGTGATCCAGACTAATGCGTGAAAAGAGAGGCTGAGAGTTCTTCATCTCTTTCCTCCATTCCAAGTGACGATCAGAGCCTTTTCCGAAGTTAGATCTTGAAAGAGTCAGCTCCACCACCCATCCATGGACCATCGGCAGCCTTGACACACATCTGCTGGAAGCAAGACATTGCTTCCAGCTGGTCCTATCATTTTCTCTTCTCTTCTTAATTGTATTGTATTACATTTTGGATTATGAAATCAATACATTGTGTGTTCAATGCATTTCTGCGTTTCCTTCGATTCCATCTCTATCTTTCTTTACTTAGCGTCCTTAACTTTCATTGCATCACTTAGTGAGATTGCTAGAGTATCGCATACTTAGTCATGCAACATAGGAATATGAAGCATGTAGCAAACCACCGGAAGGTGTGCGTTGTGTGAGAGTGTGAGAAAACTTTATTTGCTTAGTGTGAAGCTATTGCAATGTCTGTCTATAGGCAGACGCAACACTATCAGTAAAGTCAGCAACAACTAACTGCCCCGGAGGATAAGTGGTTGGTCGTATTAAGCAATGTAAGCAAGTATGCACTAAAGATAGGAATATCTTACGTCAGCCAAGTTTATGCGGTTACCTTTCTTATGAGCGCATCATTCATCATTTGGCATACTTGAGAGTAGTCTAAAAACCAAATCTAAGACTCGAGAGAGCGAATTGGAATGCATAAGTAAGAATGAAGAACTTAGGAATAAGCTCTGTTTGCTATTACACAGCGTATGCACCCTATAGAGAGGATATTGCATGCATCCAAGAAGTAGGATATGATGGCGGTATGCGGTCATCTCGACATTTCGCATACACATCGCATATGTCCTAGATTTAGGTACAAGTGTGTGTAGCATGATCGCATAGCTTGCTTGGCTGAGGTTGCCCTTGCAGTCACTCTTAAGGGTTGTGATGAAGACATCCCCACATTTTATCTATTTTCCATCCATTTACTTTATGTCAACAGTTGTCGTGTCTCTACCTCTCATTCATACTTCTCATTGCGTTGTTTGTTAGTTAGGAGTAGGAGTAGGTTGTAGCTTAAAACCCCCCATCATTCATTTATTCAACCGTCGCAAACACATTACCATATAGCATTTAGTTACAAGTCCCTGAGTTCGATCTCGAATCACCTAAGAAACTTGCGTTCGCGTTATACTTGGCACGAGCGTAAGAAAACTTGTGACAGGAACACATGGTCATCGCATACATTCGTTAACGCATAGTTCATTCTAACGCATGACCACCGATGCATGATAATCAATGCATAACCTAAGACATGCATCGCATATTGCGTCCTACATAATTTTAGTCATCAAGTCTTTGACGGCTAATAATTTTTCGTCACCAATGGGCGCATATGAGATTGGATTGATGCATTCAAGGTCGTCATCTAGACATGTGGCTTGTTGGAGAGAAATCTTAAGCCTTAAGCAAATGAGGTGGATGTACAAGAAGACATGCAAATTTAAGCATTTTGTGTTGGCTAAGGAAGAGGAAGACACCTTAGATTGCAATGGCATGAAGGTTGCATTGATAGTGTGGGGAAAAGACACTTGGATATGCGGCCAAGTTGGAGGTGTTGGCCTTTGAGAGATTTTGGATGCCTATAAATAAGGCCAAGGAATTCTCTTCATATTATAATTCAAAGGACATTAAGAAGAGTATATGAAGGTTGATTTTGAGGAAACTATATGTTGATGAAAGAACACATGCGAGCAAAACCATGCGTCGGTCATAAAGTTTCAAGAGGAGACGCAGTTGGACAGTGAAGTCTAGAAATAGCATCAACTTGGGACGAGGATATATCCCAACATACTCGTGCGTTTGGAGTGGTTCTAAAGCCACCTGAAAGCTCCGCGAGTCTAGTTTTCAAGGTAGGGAATCGGGCTAGAAAGTGAGGAAAAGACAAAAGGGTCAAGCTGTCGGGTAAGCTTGGGCTAGTCTTGAGGATTTGAAGATTTCGGCCAAACCACGAAGAGTTCTGAGCAAATATTTTAAGGTAAGCTTCCTGAGACATTATAGAGCATATTTACAGAAGGAAGTATCTCAAGATAAGGCTCTATGAGTAATCTGAGCTTTAAATTGAATCTGGACTTAGGGTTCAAAAGGGAGCCCGAGGTAACCAAGGAACTTCTAGAAAGAAAGGTTCCTAAAGAATTAAGGTGAGTGACTAAATATTTGACTAAATATTTATAATGTTTTAAAGAAACCATGTTTTAAAGAAAGATTATTCTCATGCCAGCTAGTTTTACAAGTAATTTCCAAGCAAACCATGAGTTATGTTTTAAATACATGCCATGTATGAAAGTTTATTGAAAAACTATTTATGTGTGTTTAAATACACCAAGCATGCGTTAGTATCTTTAAAGACATATTTTCTATGTGTTATGCTTTACATGCTTTAAAGATAAAGTCATTTTATGACTAGTTTTACTTGGAACACGATACCGAAGGACATTTGAGAAGGTATCTAACCAACTCGATACTGAATAACAATTGAGAAGGTATCCGAGTAGCTCGATACTGAAGGACAAGTTTAGATAAGGTATTTGAGCAGAAGTACCTAAGGTATGACAGTACTTAGTATGGCCACATACACGTATGTAGTTAAAGTCAGAGATTGAGCAAAAGGGTTCTCTCTTGACTAGTAGTTGACGTTGGGATTTAACCACAACAGGGTTATTCTCAACTAAGGAACAGTTTTAATGTTTTCTGATAAAAATAGCTTTATATGCTTTATTCTTGGAAAATGTTTATACTGCAGTACAAGGTTACTGTAGAAATTTATATTTCAGTTGAATCTCTTTATTGAGACTTTTGCATGAGAATAAGTTTTCTTTCTTAAGTCACTCACTGGGCTAGCATGCTCATCCTGTTTTCAAAAGTTTTCCTTTTCCTCAGGTAGCAGTGAAATCCTCAAGAGATAGCTCTGCATCTGCTCTGCCACTAAAGGACAAAGATATTGTAACCCGTCTGTTTGATGGTTACTGTAAATATTGTACACATGTTACAGTTGTTCATATAAGGACTAAGGTTTTAGCCATCGAGACTTGTGAAACTAGTAATGTAATTACTCTAAATATGTTTTGTTTTTTAAACTTAATAAATTTAGCTTAAGAGGCATCCTCTGTGTATGAGTTTGCACATTGGTATCAGAGTTATTTCCGCAAGAGTTATTAGGCAGTAAGTGTCAACAAAAGGGTTGATAACTGCTGTAGTCATATCCTTTCCTAGGCTCAGAGAGTAGTTTGGGATGGGGTGTGACAGTTAAAATAACTCACGAGTTAGATTTGACGCTGCATTACAGAAATGAAAATGTGCTTAATCACGGTAAGCCTTGAACTTTTTTCTATTCTTCTTGAGCCTTAGAGTAAAGGATCTAATTGAATGGCAAATTGATCATTAAGGTTAAATTTTGTTTAAAAAGAAATTAATGGTAAGTGTTGGTATAATTTGGTCAAAATTATTAATCACTTCTATTTAACTATTCAAAGGTAAAAGGGAGGAGAATTTAGTATGATTGGAACTAAGGGTAAAAGTTAGTATTAATAGGTAATTTTTTTTTTAATAGGTAAGTTAGATGTTAAGAGCTGCTTAAATATTAATAGAGGTATAAGAAAAGTTGAGGAGGAAAGAATATAAAAGAAATTGGGATGTAAAATCAATTTCTAATATTACTATTTGTAAGAGGAAATTCGATAGGAAAAGTTTGGGTACCTGAGAGAGAGAGGTTGATGAAATTGAGAGAGAATTAAAATTTGGTCTTACTATTGGAGTTAATTTGAATGGTGGGAAATTAGAATAAAAGAAATCCTTGGTTTAGGTTAATTAAAATTTTGAGTGGAAGAGAATTGAAGAGTTGAGGATAGAAGAGTGATAAAAGGGAGGTGGAAGTCGGGGGAAACAATTTATTTGGGTAAAGTTCAAAATTTTGCAAGAAATTACGAGGGAAAATGGAAGAGAAGGGGATGCAGGGCTGCTGAAAGGTTAATTGAGGAAAAAGCTAAGGAAGTTGTAGGGAATTGATGAAAACAACCATGGGTTGGAAGATTGGTGAATAACAGAAAAGTTTGGGAGAGTGTTTACAAATCTGAAAAACGTATAAGCAGTCAACTGTATATATGATGTGTTGGGTTGTATGTACTAAAACTCGCAGTTTGTAAAGTTAAACATATTCAATTATCAATAAAGATGTTATTCAACATTACTTCAATAAAGTTGTTATTGAATCTATAAATTGCATTTATAAAGTCTAAATCCAATAAATTAAGTCCATGGTTATTATATGAATACTTTAACTTTATGTAGAGACATAAAGATGGATCAAGTTTGAGTAAATAGCCAAAACGGTCTATAGTTTACGAATAAGATTGGGTATCTTATTTTGGTATTGGATGCGGCCCACTCTATAGTTATTGCAATTTGTTGTAAAGTTACTACAAACGAAGTGATCTTGATTCGTTTATGTATTGACATGAGGAGTGGGGGCATCCTATGTAATGGGTTTGCGTAAGATCAGACCAAGAAATAAGTTACTCTTACTTTATTAATGCTGTTTACTATTTAAGACTGACTATTTCACTTAAATGACCTAGGTAACTCGATCTTAATCTTGAGCTAACTATGAACTCCTGTTTATGCTGGATTATCCTTAGATTTGCATAGGTGAGGGTTGGCTCAATAGCACAGGCTCAATAAGCCTCCCATTTCAGGGATAAGACCGGATAGATACCTAGGGATATAGGGTGCAAGAAGAAATTCACGCTTACCCGATTTAGGGATAGGAGAAAGGTTGTTCTCTTAAATACTGAATCCAAGTCTTGAACAAGGGGCCCCACCCTCTCATTGGCCCAAAAGGGATCCAGTTTAGTGATTTGATCACAAACCAATTGTTCATTAGAGAATTAGTGGAACTTAAGGAAAGATATAATATCGAGGATAAAATAACATATTGACCTAGCCGTTATTACGAACAACCTGTGAAGGGTCGACTTCTTGATTATGGTTAAATCAAGTCGACAAAAATATATCTACAGTGAGGAGAGTGCAACTATCGAGCTATAGTGGCGTGACTTGATAGTTAACAAATACTTATTAATTTAGTCTAAAGAGTTTTAGCCAATTAATCTTAAATCGTTGGAGCTCATGATCTGTAGTTCTATAAAGTCTCTCTACTAGCTCGTAAAACATGAATACCTTGAATTAATGAATTGAGTGAATTTGGAATGATATCAATTTCAATCGTACAAATTGTATTTCGATTTGAAAATATTCAAATTAAAATTAGAGTTTGAATTTGACAAAATTCAAATTCAAAAATTAGAGTTTGCATAATTATATTCGATATAATTATTTAACTTTTAATTTATCGAAACTAAACAAAATTGGAAAGTTAATAATATTTAAATATAGATTTAAATATTAATTACATGAATAAGATTCATGTTTAAAATCAGGTGTGTGATTAATTTAATATTTGATATTAATTATTATTTAATCAATTAAATATGTTTAGTTAATTAAAAATAAAATTAATTTTCAATTTTAATTCAATTTGAGAAATTGGTTTTGACAATTTTGGATTTAATTAATTGTGAATTAATTAAATTAAGTTTTAATTAATTTTAGAATTAATTAAAGTTAATTGAATTGAAAATTCATTTTTAGTGGGATCTTCCCACATTTAGAGAAGTAGTAGTTGTTCCTTCTCTATACATACATATTTCCCACTTAAATCATGCAATTGTAGCTGGCATAATCTTTGTTCAGTGGTGCTTGCATGAAAAAATTTCATAAAACTCTTCAATTTCAGAGTTTGAAGAATGATTTTGACCGAAAATTGTTTTCTGTTGAAAAACATTATCTTCCTAAAAAATCCTCTGATATCCTTCACCAGATTCACTTCAATCTTGAGTTTCACCAGTCGAATTCAAGGCTGAGAATAGTAAAGAATATCTCTTTGTGATTCACTGAAGATTTGGAACTGGAATCATGTGAAGATCAGCTTGGAATTGGGAGAATTCATCAAAGATATATTGTTCAGAAACTCTTTTCTTAAATTTCTATTTAAGCATGCTTTTAGAACTCAAATTAAATATAATTAAAGTGCTTATTGATTCTGTTTACTTCAATTACATGTTAGTTTATCCTATCATGATGATGGACACAATGATGCTAACAAAAGTAATGAAACAAAAGAAACAAACAAAGAAGAAAAATAACACTCAATATGTTAACCTAGTTCAGTATAACTTTACCTACATCTTGGGGGCAGAGTACCCAAATTAAAGAGAAGCTCAGTATAATTCAGAAGGTTTACAAGAGAAACAACGTAACTTATAGAGTTAATATCATGTAATACAGTAAACATTAGATAGGAAATTTATTTTGACTCCCCCTAAACTTGTCGACACCTATCTCAAAATCTTTTCTCGGCTCAGGCTTTATTGATCTTGTGCGTTTAGGCTCCCCCTAAACTCAACGCTTCTCTTCAAGGATTTACCCACGTATGATAACAAAATTCTAGACCTCTTCATTTTTTTGCTTTCAGCAATAACTGTACACTAAAAACAACAACACACCAATCAATTATAAAAAAAAAAACTAAATGAGACATTCTTATACTTCTTTTTATAAGGTTGATACAAGGAAGTTACAAACAAGGAAACCAGCAAGACTAGAATCATTCCAGAAACAACCAATCGGATAGTCCAACACGAAGTCAACCGGAAGAGATCCAATATTTCAAGAAAGGAAAATTTACATGCCAAATAAAAACAATAACAATCTCCCCCTTTGGCATAACAATTTTCTTTTGTTGGCAATCATGAAATAACACAAACAAAAACTACAAGGAAACAAAAAACAAGAAAACCAAAAACCAACCCCCAAAACAACAACAACCAAACTGCCCAGACAACCACCAACAACCAACCAACAATACCACCAAAAAAAGAAACAACACCACAACAACACTCCCCTGTGATTGCCGAAAAAAGAAAATTAAGCATGTGGAGACGAAGGACACTATGAAGTAAACGGGGCATCATTAGAGGGTAACGACAAAGTCAACAACTAAAGCAGAGTATCCACAACCATCTATCGATCTGTAAGAGAACGAATTATGCCGTTCAAAGTTCGGGTCTCAGAAGATGGCAGATGTAAGATACGTGTTCCAATATTAGAAGGAATCAACAGTCCACCTTCTGATGAAAACAGGAGCGTGAAGATCCTCAGGCACGGGAATGTCATCAACTCTAAGAGGCCGAATGTTGTGTACAATGTCTGGCACATGGGATACCTAAAAAAGCTCATAGCTTAGGTTGATACACTTGGTAGCAGGATTTAGAGCATCTGAAGAAGTAAGAATGGTTGGGCACTAAGAGGGTCTGATACCACACAAAGGTCAATAAGAATAAGTGCCCCCAGTTAGCTCAGTCCTCAAAGTTTCTATAGAAGGATGTGGAGCACTAAGAGTTGGGATATCATCACGAAGTTTCTATAGAAGGATGTGGAGCACTAAGAGTTGGGATATCATCACGGTCAAGAAATGCATTGTAACTTTTGGTGAAATAGTAAACAAACACCTTTAACATGGACTTTTCTATATTCACTATTACTTGGATCATCAAACGAATTAGGAAGATTGAAAAAGAACTCACGAGATATAAGAGCTCCATTATAGACAAACAGTATTGTGTCTTATCTAAAACATCCTGTTCATTTGCGATTCTTCGACGAATAACATACTTTCATTTTCGACATACTTTTTAAAAACCCTTTCCTCTTACTCTTCAAATCAAAAAAATCAAACCAATTTTCCCAATTTAAATTCAATTTTTGACATTAACATTAAAATTAATTAATTAATTAATCTGACATAAATCCTAAATTTTCCTTTAAACAAAACTAAATTTCAAAATTAACAAAAATGTCCTCAAATATTACGAAGATATTGAATTTAAATTGCGAACAAACTCAAGGAGTTACACTCTTCCATCCTTAAAGGACTTTCATCCTCAACAGTTCCTTCCTAAAAAAGCTTCGGGTACTAGGCTCTCATCTGACCCTCTCGTTCCCATGTAGCCTCTATTAACTGATAGTTCTACCACAAAACTTTCACAAGTGCTACCTCCCTGTTGCATAACGTCTTCACCTCCCTGGTGAGAATTCTTACAGGCTTCTTTTCATAACTCAAGTTCTCATTCAACTGCAATGGTTCAAAGTCCACCATATGGGACAGATCTGTCACGTACTTTATTAGCATCGAAACATGGAAAACATTACGAACTAAAGAGAGTGACGGTGGCAACGCCAACTGATAAGCTACAGGACCAATTCGTTCCAAGATCTTGAAAGGCCCAATAAATCGCGAAGTCAGCTTTCCCTTTCTTTCAAACCTTATAACACATTTCATAGGTGCCATTTTTAAGAACACTTTATCACTAGTCTCAAACTCTAGGCCTTTAAGCCTCGAGCTATTTGTATACGAGCTCTAATATTCTATATTGCCTCACTCGTGGTTTGTACTGGCTTAGGTCCTAGCAACTTTTTCTCACTAATTTCATCCTAACATGCAGAAGACCTGCAACTCTTCCCATATAGGGCCTCAAATGGTGACATGCCAATACTAGTCTAGTGACTACTTGTTGGGTTTTATGTCCTAAAACTCGTGGTTTGTAAACAATAAAACTTATTTTGAAAATTCAATAAGTTGTTATTGAATATAGGAATTGCTTATTTCGTTTTAGAAATAAATCCAATAAACTAAAAGATCCATGACTATTAAATGAGTACTTGAACTTTATGTGGAGACATAAAAGTGGATCAGGTTTGAGTAAATAGTCAAAATGATCTATAGTATATGAATAAGGTTGGGTGCCTTATTCTGGTAATAGTATCAGATGCGGTCCATTCTGTAGTTGTTACAAGGAGTTGTAAAGTGATACAAACAAAGTGATCGTAATTCGTACACGTCCTAACAAGAGGAGTGGGGGCATTCTATGCAATGAGTTTGCACAAGATCGGACCACGAAATAAGTCACTCATACTTTATAACTTTATTTATTATTTAAGACTGAATATTTCAAAGCGATGACCTAGGTAACTTGACTTTAATCCCGAGCTAACTATGAACTTCTGTTTATTCAGGATTATCCTTAGATTTGGATAGGCGAGGGTTGGCTTAACAACGCCGGCTCAATAAACCTCCATTTTAGGAGTAAGACCGGGTAGATAGCTAGGGACATAGAGTGCAAGATGGAACTCACTCCTACCCACTTTCGGGGATAGTAGAGAGGTTGTTCCCTTAAGTGTTGACTCCGAGTATTGAACAATGGGCCCCACCCTGTCATTGGCCCCAAAGGGACTCGGTTTCTTGATCGGATCACAAACCAATTGTTCATTAATGGATCAGTGGAATTTAAGGAACAAGAGGTAACCTCGGGGGTAAAACAACCATTTGAACCAGTCATTATTACGAACAACCTGTGAAGGGTGAACTTACTAATCATGGTTATATCGAGTGACATAATATATCTACAATGAGGGGAGTGCAACTGTGGGCTTTAGTGGAGTGACCCAATAGTTAACGAATGAGGATTAATTCAGTGTAAGAAGTTTAGCCAATTAATCTCAGATTGTTAGAGCCCATGATCTATGGATCCACGAGGTCCTCTTACTAGCTCACAAATGAATTAGCCTTAGAGTAACGCGATAAGTTAATTTCAAACATTCAAATTCGAATTAAGGGAATTAGTAATTATATGTGATATAATCACGCGTTTAATTTTGGAATTAAACGAAATTGGAGAATTAATTAATATTTAAATATAATTTAAATATTATATTCATGAATGGGGATTCATGATGGTGGAATTAATGTTAAATTAATTTAATATTTGATATTGAATTAATAAGAATTAATTAAATTGTTTAATCAATTATTTATTATTAATTTTATTAAAAAATTAATTAATGAATTAATTTTGTAAAATTAAAAAAGATTTCAATTTTGAAAATAAAAATTGATTTCGGAAATCAATTTAGAAAATCAAAATTGAAAGGATGGAAAATGGAAAATCCCAAAAGTGGGATTTCTCCACTTTCATCCTAGTAGCTCACACATTCTCCACCATTTTCATTGAGTCAATCTTTCAAGCATGAGGTGCAATTCATGCAACAATCTTCTTTGCATGAAAGTCTTGCAATAAATAGAGAAGATTAAAGTGGAAATCGGTGATGCATTTGTGATAGTTTTTGCTAAAAAACTTGAGGTTGAAGAAGGTCTTCTTCTATGGTGATGCAGTGACTTCTTCTCTAAATTTCTGTAATCCAAGCTTATTTTGAGTCCCACAACTCAATCTAAGGCACCAAGAGGATAGTAGAGAAGGCCTTGAGGTGGTTCACAAGTAGATTTGGAGGAGATTTGCAGTTGGAATTGAGATTCAAGTGGTTCTACAAAGGTATGTTATAAAACCCTCTTATTAGTTTATGAGCATGCTTAATTTAAAGCCAAAATTAATGAATTAGAATGCCTAATGATCTATTTTACTTTCTATGTGTGTTTTCTAACTCTAACACTACTAACATAAGCAAACTTTATGAAATGGAAATGAGAGTCCCAACTCCTCAAAAACCCCACCCACAAGCACATAACATATTCTTCATTTTTTTTTTGGTTCAAACGCTCTATTTGACCATCAATCTGCAGGTGAAAAGCTATAATAAATTATGACTGAGATCCATCACCTTCTGGGAGACTCTTAAAAAAAATGGATGTAAGACGTGGGTCACTATTTGACATAACTGAAACTAGTATCAAAAGAGATGTGTCAACCCTTCCATATATAACTATGAAACTCAAGATAATAACACTTTAACACGTTCACGTGGAGAACTGTGCAAACTATCGTGAGCTTAAAAAAGTCCCATCCACTAAAATCATATATTTGAGCCTACCGTACTGTCACAGGAAAATCTTCATACAAGCGGTGGAGAAATTGGTCATACTATATAATGCGTCATCTAAAGAAATGTAATGGAATAAATCTGGTTAACTGAAAACTGCTTCTACTCTAGAAGCATCGACTATGATGTAATCCTTAGGGTCTACATGTCTGAGAATAACTCTGTCTAATTAAGTCTCACATTCATAAGAAACTCATCATGAGGCTCTATACTACCATGGGCTATAAAACTTGCTCGAGCCAATCCTGATGTTATTTTTAGCCTTAAAACAATCACATATCATTACTTAGACCTTACTGCGGACGAGTTTAGAAATTCCCCAAAAATGAGGTTTTGAAGTCCCTGGATGCTAAAGCATCAGTCAATAGATAACACATTTTCATAACTTCATAATAACTGTAATTGATCCTTGAAGTTAGTTTTTATGATAAAACCTTCTTGATTCATAAGTCCTAGCTTGGATTACTCGTACTCTTGAAAGCTAGTTAACTCATTGCCCATGGAAGAGAAAACATACTATCTTATAATGCTCCAAACCCACTTATAGCTACTTCTTATTATCAAGTCAACTTTATTACCAAGTTTAACTTTTATATCAATAGTGCTCTTGGACGATCAAACTTTCTTACTTTTGTGCATATACCACTGTTGTCTATCTCGAGCTGAATTATTTTTCTTTTTCAATCAAATTGATGGTTTTACTAGTTCATATTTCCAAATTGAACAAAAAGTCAAAATCCCTTAAATCTTACTAATGCCCTCAATAATTTACCTATTAACTAATGAAGCCTCATTATACCTTGTCAATAGTTCTTGAACATCTACTGTTATTAGTAACTCTTTTTTTTTTTTTTTTTTTTGCTTATCCCTTCTCAAACTTTTATTTTGGTATCATATTTTTGTGTTAAAACCAAGTTCCATACCCAATCACCTATGTAAGCTATCTTCCCATTGAACACATATTGTCCCAAATTTCTACATGATAATGAGATATACTTCTTTTACACCAAAACAAATACCTTGTAACCCCTCATATCATGCCTCCAACCATACTTAACTAGGAGTTTTGAACACCTTAAATTCCTTTCACTTTCCAAAGGAGTAAACTTTCCTTGGATACTTTTCTCTTCTTCACACTATCTCTGATAAAACCACTAAATTCAAGACACCACTTTTTTTTTCGCTTTCCAAATGGAACATAATCTATTTACTAATGTATAGCTCAAGCAATGAATTGCACATAATTAATTCCAAGAATAGCTCAAGCAATCAAATAGTAGCAGTATTTACTAATAGTATAATTTCCTTAACTCTTCTATAAGTAAGTCTCTCTACTAAGAATTTCCATCTTGTAGACTTTTTTTTTTGTCAATTTTCATGCTTTTACACTCCAAAAGACTTTTGTTTATTCAAATTTGTCCGACTTGGATATCTTCATCACAATAAGGCTCTGGATTTAATATAAGTACTCTAAAATAATCCTTCAAACTAAACAAATAACACTTTACTTTATCCCCTTTAAGTCCAAACTCATGTCCCACTATTTTGGCTTCTTTCAATGACATCAAGTTAGCTAGATATTCCAAAAGTCATATCATTACACATACTTGACCTAGTCCATCAATTTCCTAGTATTACCAAAGTGAATATAACTTACTAATCTTGTCCAAAATTCCTCTCGAAATGTTTGGTTTTAATATTTCAAAACCTTTAAGAGATCTATAGTGGCAGTGGACGAGTGTTACGCTCAAATCTAACAGACGGCGCGACGACTGGTTGGAGGCGAGCGGAGTGATGCTGTCTTCGATGGGGCATTGGTTAGAGGCAAGTGGCAGTGTGGCTGCTGGGCGAAGGGATGAACGACGGGGAGGAAAAAAATCTCAGAGGGTGGGGGCATTTTGTGAAGACAAAAGAGAGAGAGAGAATTGAGGGGGGTGAGGGGTGTCGCGCGTGAGGGAGAGAGGGAGGGAGGGAAGAGATAAACTCATGTGAATTTAATTCAAAATTACGAATACATGGGATGTTATATTCTTCCTATCTATAACAACCCGACAATTAGCCTGCACAATTTTGAATTTAATTTTGACAATAACTCCAAATTCATCTATAACTATCCATCTCATAATTCCAATTCAAAATTAACTATTTTCCCTCCAATTGAATTTAATTTTGACAATAACTCCAAATTAAATTCATATAACTCCAAATCCATCTATAACCATCCATCTTTTAATCTCAATTCAAAATTAACTACTTCCCTTCCAAATTAAATTAAATTTTGTTCGATTATATTTTATTCTTTCATTCAATACACAAATATATATATATATATATATATATATATTTTAAAACCCTTTCATCCTCCTCTTCAAATAAAAAAAATCAAACCAATTTCCCATATTTAAATTCAATTTTTGATATTAACATAAAAATTAATTAATTAATTAATTCAAACCAAATCCCAAATTTTCCTTTAAACAAAACTAAATTTCAAAATTAACAAAAATGTCCCTAAATATTACAAAAATACTGAATTTATATTACGAACAAATTTAAGATATTACATTTGGTGTACTTGATTTGTTTGTCAGTTTAATATTTTTGGTTTGAAATAATCTTTCTTGTGTCACTGAACGTGTGCTATGTCGGTCAAACTGTTTTGAATGAAAATGTATATTCAAGAGTAACGGCCCTATTAGAATATTTGAGTGGTCGAGTCATTGCATTAATTTAGGTCATCGAATTTTCATAATATGACTTAACCTTTCTTGCCTATGCCTAGCCAAATTAATTAGAATCCTAATTAACCATCCTTAATATCTAATTAGCTAACATGAGAAGACGAATTTTCTAAAAACACATTAACTAATCCCATTAGGCTTTAGGGAGATGCTAGGATGAACTAATTAACTTCTACCGTCTAGTTAACTCATTTAATATGATTTTCACATCGAGATTGACTAAAGCATTACCTAATGCGGTCGACTTCACAATTACGCAAGTTTTTAATCTCCCATTTCTTATGGTTCATTGCCTTAATCAAGGTTAACTTAAACATGGATCTGCACAAACAAGTATTGGTTGTGAATAAAATACATGAAATTGCAATTCGCGATCAGTAAATCCAGAGTGAAAATCCATAAACAAGATATATACATTGTAATATAACAATTCTCCAAAAAATTACATTGAGTTCCTCTAAATCCCTAGACGAGAGAAAACACTAAGAACTTATCTTCTCATTGGATGAAACTGACAAATTCGAGCTCCATCTCAACTAATTACATGAGAAGAAGAAAGAAATTAGAGAAAAATACAAGTGAAACATGTGAGAAGGTGGAGAAATCGGCTGGAGGCTGATTAGAGATGTTGGAATAACCTAAAAATGAAGAAGAAGGCATTTAAACAAGCATGCAACGCTCGCATGCACATGCACACTGCACTGCCTCCGTTAAACTTTGTAGCATCACAATGCTGCCCTATTTTCCAATGTTATATGAAGCTTTTTCCTTGCAGCGTTGTGCAACGCTCCATCCAGTGGCATTCATCCTTTTTAAGCCTTTTGAAGTTTGGTTGCTCAATTTAGCTCGTAATTACTCCAAATTAAACCCGGACAGTTGGTAACGACTGATTATACCTCTTAGGCACCCGAAACCTAGAGAATACTGATTAAAAACATTAAAACATAGTAATAACCTAGAATTAAAAAGGGGAAGATAATACATTTTTGGTTCTAACAGGGAGAGTTAATGATGGATGGTTTAGTGTTGTGACATTGCGGCAGAGAATCCCTCAAGTTTTCATTCTAAACTTCATTTTTTTGCTTTATTTTGAGCCTTTTTTCATAATAACAATTTGCCACAAATTACACGGACGTACAAACTCGATTCCCAGAAATTAATGCCAAAAATAAGAAGCCCTTACATTGATCAAATCAAAATAAAAACTGTAGATCTATAATGCGAAATACCATAAACATTTATTATGCAAACCTTAAAACATCAACCATACATCACATATACAGAAAACCCTACCCACCATAATTTCTCCGACTTTTAAATCTAAAACATGAATCAAAGTAAAAAGAAAAAAAAATTAAATCTGATACAAATAAAAGGGATCAAATCCCAGCGAAAATGTATGATCGCCTTTTGCTTTGATTTTCTTTTAGATAAAAACTAAAAAAATTGAGAACCTAAATTGTAGAATAATTTCATGATGTAGTTTTCATTGTCAAGCATAAATAGGAAAAAAAAACTTGTAACATCTCGAGTTTTAGTTAAATTTAAATTAATTATCTCAAATTATTTGATTTTATCTCTTTAAGTTTCATATTTTCAAAGCGAAGTTTGAGTTTATTTGAAAGGATAATTAGTTATTTGAATTTATTTGATACGGGATTTGGAAGGGTTGAATTAAGTTAGATAAAAGGTTTGAAACATATGGAAGATTTGAAGTTTAAAAGGAAAAAAAAAAAAAAAAAAAAGAAATTTGGGGATTTAATCGATCAATTTTAGGTTATATATATATATATATATATAAAAGAAAAAGAGGAATTAATTTCTTTGCCTTTCTCTAGCCTCCACAACCCCTCGTCTTTAACTCACGTTTGCTACACATCCAAACCCACTTTGTCCACCACCTCCCCTCCCACATCAAACGTTATTCGCCACCTTATCGCTCGACAACTGATGCAAGCACACAAGTGGACGTGATCAACCTATAATAATTAAAACAACATGGAAGGCCTAGTCTCATTCTTAAAGATCAAATCAATCGTTTTGGCCTAGCTAAGGATTTGAAATTGAATTTGAGTTTGTGAAAGATTTTAAAGTAGTCAAACAGTAAAAAAATTGAGAAAATTTAAGAGTTAAAGTGTTCTAGAGTGTTTAATGTATTAATTACTTCATTAAGTCTATTTTAGCTAATTCATGGAATTATGTGTAAACACTATGCTTAAGTCTAGAAATTTAAATCAAGATTAGTTTTTGTGGAAAAAAAAAACCTATTCTCATCAAACTTAAATGATAACTAATTTATGGATACCGAATTAAGAAAGGCATTAAGCAATATATCATTAACAACCTTCACTATGAACCTAACTATTTTCATGAGAGATTAATAATGATTCAATGATATAGGTTTGGTCAAATATTCAATCTATCAATTCAAGTATTCAACCTTGAAGGGATTAGAGTTCCTCGTAGCGAAAGTAATTGGATGTCATTTTCTCTAAATTTCGTTTTATAGAACGTACAGAGTAATTCAAAGTGACAAAAACTAAAGGATAAACATAACTAATTCTATGCATGCTTGTACTGTGATAAAAATAGAGAAGAGGGAAAGGATATCACATATCCTTGAAGAATACCATCTTCTCACTTCCTCTCTCAAGCACGAATACGAACTGCTTCTCTCAATCTCCCAAACTCGACATCAACATGAACATAGACGAAGACACCACCACGGGGTCTTCCTTGTTAATCTCAAGGACGAGAATCATCTACAGTTATATGGGCTTGCTCAATCTTGGTAAACAGAGAAGAATGAGAGTTTCAGAGAATTTTCTAAGAGGAAAAAAACAGAGAGAGATAGTGAGGGATGAAGAAAATATCATCCTTTCACTATCTTTCTTTTTTTTTTTTTTACGTGATTGAGAAAATAAGGGAAACCGCTTCCCCATATTTCTAACAAAAAAATTGATAGAATAACTCCCAAAGGGAGTTGTTAAATTAAATTCAAATTCAAAATTTGAATTAATATATATATATATATATATATATATAGACTATATGCTATATCACATATAAAATATAACCTATAGTTGATATTATATCACATATAATACCTATAGTTTATTATTCTCTCAAATAACCTATGGTAATAATATGAATTATAATATATATTAACTATTTTAATATATAGAGACTATATATTATATCACATATAAAGTATAACCTATAGTTTATATTATATCACATATAATATAACCTATAGTTTGTTATTTTCTTAAATAACCTATGGTATTAATATGACATATTTATCTTAGTTTCAACATATGATATTTATATGAATCACATTCACGTTAATTTGAACACATAGTATCTATATAAATCATATTCATATAAATAATATTTGAATCATGTTCAAATTTTATTTCTCTCATAAAACTATATAGAAATTTAATATGAATCATATTCACATTAATTTTAACATATAGTTTCTATATGAATCATATTCATATAATTAATATTTTAATCTTATTCAAATATTTATTTCTCTCATAAAACTAATATAATGTATCAACATACATTCTTTAATTGTATCTTATACAATGAATTTCCTTTATGTAATTTGAACAATTCAAATTGAACCAAAATTAATTTGATTCTCATTAGTGCTTATTGAGTTAACAAGAGGACTTTATGGACCTATAGATTGAAGCCTCAATAATACATGATTAATTAATTAAACTCTTTAATTAAATTAATAAACCTTCATTAAGGGTTGTTCACTCCACTAAAGACTGACAGCTGCACTCTTCGCACTATAGATATATTTCTATGTTCATTTGATATAACCAATCAACAACATGTTGACCCTTCACAAATGGCTCGTAAGTACAACGGGGTCCAATCATCATTTTACCATTGTAGTTATATATAACTCCTTAAGTATCAATGATCCCTCTAATGAACAATTAGTCATAGTCTAACTATAACTAAACCCCTTTTAGGCCAGGAGAAGATGAGACACCTCATTGTTCAAGCCCCAGAATCAATCCTTAAGGGAAGAATTTATCTACTTATCTACAAGACTTTAGGGCATACATCTAAAAAAAAACCTAATATTCATCGAAGGCCAACCAATAAGAATTGAACATAATATCATTGAAAAACATATAGTTCAACAATCATCCATGAAAGCACTCAAACATTAAATTCATTATTAACATCATCAGTACACTAAAACTAAATAGTTTAGCCATTCATTGCTCTCAAACACACATATTTTCATACAAATTTGCAAGCATGATAGCAAAGAGTGAAAGGAAAACAAAGAAGAACCTTTTTGAAGCCTCTGTCATCTCTTGGATTCGCAATAAATACTTTGATCTTCACCTCAGAAACTCAAATTGCCTCCAAGATTAATCCCTCACACTCTAACTCTTTTTTGTAGCATAAACACACTTTAGGGCTCTAGAATTTTGTGATGGAGGCCTCTAAAAAATCCTAGAATTTATAGAGGAAATTTTCCAAATTTTCAAAATTCTTAAAAAAAAAAAAACAAAAACTTAGCGTCGTGGCCTCTAGGATATTGTCGTGGCGCTGTCTACTTGGAGGCTCTCGCTCGCGTCCCCTTGCCGGGGCACAACGCTGCAGCTCAATAATGCACAATGACGCTTGCCTAGTGCTGTGGCACTACCATAAAGCTTCGTGACACTTTTTCAGTGTGGCAAAATTCCTTACTCTCAGGTATTTGGGCCGACCTAGCGCCCCGTCGTTGCCCTATTTTTAGGGTGTTTTTTTTTGGTTTTTTTCTTCCATTTTCTTGTAAATTTGGCTTGATTTGATCCCTTTGACCTCCCATACTCGTTCTTTTGATTATTCATTGGAAAATGCTAGCAAACACATCAAATGCAACCAAAATAATCAAAGAAGAAGCAAAGAAAGCACTTTTCAAGTGCTTTATTCACCACCCCAAACTTAGAAATTAACTAGTCCTGCGCAAATGTAAAACAAAATCGTAGAGAAGTTCAAAATACACATGCAAGTGATTCCCACTTTAACATTCATAATACCATATTAGATCCATAAGCAGAAACATTCAAAACATATATCTTGTGTGGAGATTTTCAAAGCCAAATCTTTAAATCTCCCGTGTGTGCCTACTAGTCACAATTCAAAATTTTGATTCTGACCTCCAATTTAATAAAATCCCATCGATTTTTGTCCTATTTTGGATCATGCACTGATAATCAAGCATCAATACATTTTAAAGAGTAATATATAAACTATGATGCCTTAAATACATACTTAATAACGTCTTAAACTTGCATTCTTTTATATAGGGGCACTAGCTTCTATACATTCACCATAGAGATTCATACCTAGCCAATTTTCAGGCTTCTTGATTGATCACAAGAAAGACAGCTCTTTTTACCCCCTATCCATATATATACATTACAAGTTTAATTTTTTTGTTCTTTTCTTAAATGATATTCTTTTATTCCCTTCATTCTATTGCTAACAACATATATACAAGTGGATATATCTTTTCTTTCTTATTAGTATTCATTACTAACTATCATGCACAATACTCTCTAACTAATGGAGCCTTCTAGGTGACAACAAAATAAATTCCAATTAAATCCTCATTCAGTTACATGTTCTAAATTAAAGTGACTGCGTGCTTGTGATAAGGGAGATTTCAAGATGGACTTAAATACATCCATAACTCATCATCTAACTTGCATACTAAAAATATCTCATAGGTGATCATCATCACACTCATGCATATGGAATTTATTCATTCATAACATCCATAAATACTCATAAACATGCATGATAGGATAAGAAAATATAAAAGTATGAAATACGACTCCCACCCAAAACTTAGAATAATACGGTCCCCAATGCATAAAAACTAATAGGACGGTTACTCAAAGAAAGTGAGTTACAGTTTTTAAACCTCGTAATTCTTTTTCCTTGATATTTTTTAGGGATCTGAACAAATAATTTTCCTTATTTTGGATAAATTATTATTATTTACATTTATTTATTTTAATAAATTGTATCTTCAAGTCAAATGGGCTAAAGAGTTGGGCAATGCACAAAAATTAGGATAATTGAATATCAAAGACAATGAACAACATTTCACATACGTCTTTAATACTTTGGTGTCGTATTACCTTTAACCAAAGCTATAAATTATTTGATGGAGAAAAGTAATGATATAGACTGGAGAAACAAGCACAAGATGAAATTATTACAGACGAAATTACTAAAATTGTTAGGGAAAATAAAAGGATATTTTTATAATTTTATAATGTAATTATGCTTTTGCTGATTTAGTTAATATAATGTAATAAATTACTTAAATTAAGATTAGGATCCTTTCCAACTTAATTCAACATAATTAAGAGATATTAAACAAGAGTAATATAATTGTGTTCAAAGCGGATTTCAATTACTTGTTCGCAAAAGTAATTTCTTTATTAGTATTTAATTATTTATATAATAGAAGACAAGAATGTGAACACATATAAGATTAATTAACTTAGTAAAGATGCGACATTAAAGGCATGTATAGTCTTTTTTCCTTTAAACATTTAGCGTCGTGCAAGGCTTGGAATATTGATTGGCATCATCCTCCACGACATCGATGAATTGCAGAGCAACCTCTATTATAGGGGTTAGCCTCAACCTGCTCTTTCACTTCTGAACATGTTGGAGGTGGATTAGGTTGATTGCAAGGATCAAGAAATTGAAGATATTTTTTTTCTGCTGCCACTCCTGGGCCGACCACCAACATGCTAATAAAGACTACACATATCAACCACGACTTCATCTTTCTATATGGTTTTGATTAATTTTTTATGATCTATCTTCTATTATCCCTTCTTATTTATAAGTTCCATCATGACCGAGGAACTTTGAATGGTGCTAAAGAGAGATGACCTTAAAATAGGTTCATGCCAAGATGGTATTTGCTATTTTTTACCATTTAGCGTGGCGTACAAGAATGACGACCACATCGTCTTAATTTGATGTTTGTTGTAAATACTATCCTAAAAGTGGCAAACGATACTTTTGGTAAAGAGAAACTAATTAGTTAAATCTATGGTGTTACTTTCATCTCCAAATTTCTGCATTTCTTATCTATTTTTTACCAATGCATTGATTTTAAAAAACTAAGACAGATTTTGGAAACATAAAAATGTAGCGTTTGAAAACTTGTTTTTGTTTTTGGGATCATTGTACTGAAAAAAAATGTAAATCATTGTAAGAAAGGAAGAGGAAATAGGTTTAATTTTCAAAACAATAAAAAAAAAACAAAGTAATTACCAAACGGGTCTAAACTTTCAATTTTCAGTTTAAAAATTTTTCTATCTAGACAAACATTGCCGGATTTAAAAAATGTCATTATGTTGTTTTGCTATGCACTGTATTTCAAGTAATATGACACATCTTAGAACATTTGAGTGTATATCATTTGGATAAGTGTTTAATTCAAAAGTATTTTTTTTTTTAAATGAATAAACAATGATATATAATTTTGAACTTTATCGAGCAAAATATTAGCATTTTAGTATATTCTAATGCAAATTAATAGGTTGCACAATTTCTAATATGTTAAAGAGCTTGGAACTAGAAGGGAATTCTTAAAATTGAATATATTATTGAGACGACCATTGTTTTAAAAATTGCCCATCTAACCTAACATTAGTTTACTTCATGGGAAAACAACAAAAGAACTTCAAAAATATATAGTCAAGCACTTCAAATCAATGTTGGATGCTGAGAAACTCTAAAAAGCTGCTTTTTTGGGCTTCAAATTTAGTTAGTTTTCTTTCAGTAAAAGTGTTCTTTGATATATTTTTGTAACGACCAAACTTTCCTATAATACTAACATAGTTATTACTATATACATGCATAAACCTAAAAAAAGAAAAACCTTTTTATACATTTGACTAAAATCAAAACAATTTAATGAATTAAATAATATTGAAAAAATATTTATTCAAATATCTTAAAGTATTTGGTGAGGTCCTTCTAGAAATAATAGTTAAACAAGAAAATATTTCAAAATTCAAAACACGACATTGAAGGTTCTAAAACTCGAAGAGCAAAAAACTTGTAATAAAAACATGAAAAAACTAAGCGGAAGCTCCTAACATGTTCCATGACACTATCACAAATCTTCTTGCCATGTGCCAATACATCCATCTCTTTACATAAAAGATATAACATGAAAGGGTGAGTATAAAAATACTAAGTAAGTAAGCTTATTATTGGAATCAAGTTGTGCATTCATATTAGTGTGATATACATACTTTTAACTTATCTTGGTTATCTGGGTGAATAATTAAATTTGTCCTACCATAGGTGAGATGTACTTATAAATCTTGTGAATCCCAGAGGAAACACAAACCTCTATCTAGTGAACTAGAAGGAAAATA
This sequence comes from Benincasa hispida, assembly GCF_027475165.1. Classification (NCBI taxonomy): domain Eukaryota; kingdom Viridiplantae; phylum Streptophyta; class Magnoliopsida; order Cucurbitales; family Cucurbitaceae; genus Benincasa; species Benincasa hispida. Next base: position 41,327,910 of record NC_143479.1, read on the forward strand.
AACCTTTAATGATCTCGAAGGATCGGCACAACCCCTAGTTAACCCAAAATAACACAACCTCTAATGATCCTCGATCAAAAATCTATATTGGAGTACATAATTACATATACAAGGGCAATTGTTCCATAATGCATAATAGTTTTCTAATAATTTAGACAAGTTTTACTTCTAACAGCTCAAGTATAAACTAATTAGAAGGTAGCCTCAGTGAGAATCAAGGTTGAATATGAGATTTAAATTAAAAATAAGAAAGAATTCAGTTAATGAATCTCTACTATTGATTGCAAGGGGTGTTCATAAATGAATGGTACTTGAGTAATTTGTTGAGCATGAACTAAATGAATGCAAGTAAAGATGCTTAGAGAGTGTAGGAGAAAGTGTGCTTATAAATGCGTAGCACATAAGCATATATAGATGAAATAGATGAGAAAATGGAATTGGAATAAGCAATCCTCAAACATTTGAATTTAATGACAAGTTCATGTTCATGTTCATAACCTTTAGGACTTCACCTATCGGTAAATTAGCCACATAAATTATGTCTCCATGATGCATTCTTAGGTTATTTGGAACGGAAGAAGTGTTTATCTCTAAACACATTATTTATTGGGGGTCAATGAAATCCACAATCACTTGCTCTCTTGAGTATTAAATTGTTATCCTATGAACCCAATGGTTAAAAGGAATCACAAGTTGAATTTGAAGCTTCATTACCCGAATGGACAATTGATTGATCATTAAATTCATCGGAATGAGGATTAACTCTTCTAAACTCACTAGAGATTTAGCTACTCATGGTAAGGAGACTAAAAATAGAAGAGGTAGAAGATGAAGTCATGATATAGATATTAAGATGAAAATAGTTCGTTACAAGATCTAGTAGAATTGTGCATAGAAGAGAATACCGAATGAAAGAACAATATAAAATAAAAAATGAAAGGTTAGGGATGAAGATTTCTAGCTACCTTCTTGTGCTTTCGTCGATCAAAGGTGGACGTGAATTTGTGCTTTGCGATGGATGATGTAAAAGCTTCTCTTTCGAGTCATCTTCTCCGTGTTGAGACTGCTGTCCTAAATCTTTTGGATTCTCATAGTTGGTAAAATTGTAAATAGAAATTATTTATTTAATAAAATAATGAATTATTTTGGTTAAATTTTATACTACATTAACCCAATCCAATAAACTATGATCCAATGTAATTTTATGTAACTTAAATATGTATGTGGTTGACATACAAGTGGATCATGTTAATTAAGTAATTAAATGGTCTGTAGTATGGAGATAAAGTTGGGTACCTCATCCTGGTAACGTCACAAATAGGGCCCACTTTATAATTGTTAAAATAGAAATAAAGTATTATAAATGATTAGATCTTAATTATTCGTGTGGATACATGTCAGTGTGGGTATACTATACAAAGAGTTTTAATAAGATCGGACCGAGAAATGATTAGTCTATCCTTATAATACAGTTACTTGAAGAGATTAACATTTCATTAGGATGACCATAATTGACTCGACCTTAATCCTAAGTTAGTTGTGAAGCCCTACCTATAAGGGCAATCTTTTGATCTATATGGTGAGAGTGGCCATATTCGACTCAATAAGCCTACCATTTTAGGGATTTTTCGGAGTAGGGATATGAAAACACAACTACATAAGATGAAATTCTCTCATTCCCGTCTTAAGGTAAGTAGATGAATTGCTTCCTTATAACTAATTCTGAGTCTTGAACATTGAGGTCTCACCCATTCACTGGCCCGAGAGGGATTAGTTTATAATTGATTAGAGAGATTGGTAGCGATTAAGGAGTTAGATGTAACTATAGGTGTAAAACGTTAATTTGACCCACAAGTAATTACGAGCAATTCGTGAAGAATCGACTTTTTGTTCATCGGTAATATCTATGGACACAAAAATATATCTACAGTGCGAACAGTGCAGTTGTGGATCTTTAGTGGAGTGACCTGCAATTAATGAATGTTGATTAATTTAATTAAAGAGTTTAATTAATCATCATTGGAGCTTTTAATCTGTAAGTCCACGAGGTCTCCTTGTCAGCTCATAAAGGTTAAATAAGAATAAATTATTTTGGATTAATTTGAGTTGTTCAATGAAATAGGAAAATTAATTGTATAAGATACAATTAATATAATTTATATGGATATATTATAATATAAAGTTAATTTTGAATGAGATTTAAACTTATATTTTATTATATGAGAGAGGTGAATATTTGAATAAGATTCAAATATTATTTATATGAATAAAATTCATATAAAACTATAGATTAAAATTAATATGAAAGAAATTCATATTAAACTATAGGTTATGTGAGAGAATATTTTTTGCGTATGATTCAAACTAAATTAAATATATGATATTTAAATTTTTAATTAATTAATTGTTAATTAATTAATCTTATTTAATTATATATTAAAAATGATTTAATATATATTTTAATTAAATTAATATTAATAATTGAATTACATTAAATTATATTTAATAATATTTGGGAGTTATTCTATACATATGATTGGGGTGTTATTGAGACATAACATCCCTCTCTCTCTCATATAATGTGAAAAAAAAAAAAAGTTAAGCTTGGGAGAGAAAGGAATACAAAGAATTTTTTGAAACAAGAAGATTCTTTGCAAAACTCTCAAGCCCTCTCTCAAAATTATTTCCTTGTTTGATTCTTATCCAAAGAATAAAAAGGAAGATCAAGTGGTGGTGTTCTCTATACGTTAAACTTGAGGAAGAAAACAAATGTTCGTGAACTTCACGACAATTCAAACTGCGAGAAAAACCACTAGAAGACGGTCTTTAAAGGTTTGTTGATTTCTCCCTTCAATCTATTAAGCATGTTGTGTTTTAATGTTTGTCCTTATTTTCTGTAATATATTTTTCTCTGTTTTGAGTTTTTCCAAAATGAAATTCATTGGCACAAGGAGATCATTCACTTTTGTTGAGGATCCAATTCCTTCAATTGGCATTAAAGCATCTCAGTTCAATGAAGGGATGATTGACCAACATACGATGGCTTTCATCCTAACTCACTAAACTGTCATTGCAAAACTAGATGTCACATAGTGTACATTAAAATTTTGCTAAACTTGATTGGTTTTAAAGGAGTTATTCATGTTTCTAATATAAATAATTTATTTAGTTTCAACAATCTTCATTATGACTAGCGCTATACTTAATACGCTTAGTGTCGATAAATTAACTGGTGGTAAGTACACTACTTGGAAAAACATGATTAATATTGTACTCATTATTGATGACCTTAAATTTTTCTTGTTGAAAGAATGTCTCCAAGCCCCCTGCTAATACACCTCGAAATGTTCGAGATGCATATGAGAGGTGGGTGAACGCAAATTGGAAGGCCAGAGCATATATTTTAGCTAGCTTAACTGAAGTATTGGCAAAGAAACACGAGAACATGGTCACTCCACACGAGATCATGGACTCGTTGCGAGAGATGTTTCGACAATCGTCCAGAAAATTCAAGCACAATATTCTGAAGTTTATTTTTAATGCCCATATGAATGAGGGGAGCTCGGTGTGAGAACATGTTCTCAATATGTGGTCCAGTTCTATAGGAATAAAAACGCTAACGCAGTGGAAAAATCAAGACCTAACTCGAAAGCAAATGAGAAATTAAAATACCAATACACTTGGAAAAATTACAAAATATAAAGGGGAGACCTAAAAACCACAATCTAATGTAAATTTAGGTAGCCTCCATAAAAACCTCCAACATAGACGAAAGGACCAATTCTCCTTGGGATTGAAAGCACGGACACTAGCAATTCAGAAACCTCCCTATTCTCTGAGAATTTGTGTATTAGTTTGTGGGAACCAATCTCAAAATTGGGGAAAAGAAAAAGAGAACTTTTAATTGCACAGAACCCTTATATAAAGAAAATAATCTCCTGAAAAACTTACGTTTTTGTAGATATATCAATCAATGGAGAGAGAGAGAGAAAACGTGGGAGCTATCCAACGTTTTTTATAACTCCCCTATGTGGGAGTTATTATTTGATTTAAAAAAAATGAAATAAATAATTATTTTAATTAATTAATTTTAAAAAATTAACAGTTAATTAAATTAACAGTTAATTAAATTAATAATTAATTAAATCTAATTTAATTAATGATTTCATTTAATTCATATTTAAGTGAAATATCTCTCATATAACTTATAGTTTTAATTCAATTAATTTAATTAAAGAAAATTTAATTAAATTAAATTAAATTAATAATTAATTAATTTTTTAATTAATTAATTATCAAATTAAATATCACATATTTAATTTAACCGCCATGTGAATTATATTCAATTGTATTTCTCTCATAACCTATAGTTTTAATGTACATCTAATATGCATTAATTTTAATCTATAGTTTTAATATGAATCCAATTCTTATCAATTTAATATTTGAACTCCTTCAAATATTTAATTCCCTCATAAATTAACTTTTGATCATATCCTAAATTAAATTTATATTATAAAGTTTAATTAAAATAGAAACTTTATATTATAATGTCACATTATACATTATACTATTTTCCTAAGTGAATTTGAACATTTCAAAAACTATTCAAGACATAATTAACTCAATTCCCTTTACGAGCTAGAAAGGGGACCTCATGGATCTACAAATCAGAAGCTTCAACGATATGAGATTAACAGGCTAAACTCATTAACTTCATTAATCAATATTCGCTAACTGTGGGTACAGTTCACTAAAGACTCACAGCTACACGCTTCTCAGTATAGATATATTTCTATGTCCACGAATATAGATCAATAAAAGCAAGTTAGTCCTTCACGAGTGTTCGTAACACCATATGGGTCAAAATTGTTGTTTTACCCCTAAGTTCCTTCTTTATCCTTAAGTATTAGTGCTCCTCTAATGAACAACTTGTTTATGATCCAACCATTAAACAGAAACCCTTCTCAGACCAGTGAAAGAGTAGGGCCCTTTGTTCAACTCCCGAAGACATCAGTTAAGGGAATACTCATCTACTTATCCTATAGTCGGGAATGAGTGAAATCCATCTTGAATTATTATGTTCCTAGCTCTTCACTTGACTTGTCCGAAAATGATAGGTATATTGAGTTGGAAAACTGGCTACTTTCACCCATACGTATCAAAGGACAATCTCTCATGAACAAGAGTTCATAATAGACTCAAGACTAAGATTAAGTTCTTTAGGTCATCTTATTGAAGTAGAAACCTAACTAGTTAATAGAGTTACATTTATTATTTCATGGTCCGGTCCTATACAAACTCATGGGATAGGATACCCCTACTCGCATGTCATCTACACATTGGATCATTGCGTTTGTATCAAATACAAAGTGATTGTATCCATAATGTTACCAGGATAGGGTACCTAATTTTATTCTTATACTATAGACCCTTTAGGCTATATCTTGAACATTGATCCCTGTATATCTTCACAAACCATACAAGACTCATAAGATAGCCTAGGGTATTAGTTTATTGGATTTAGAATTATTAAGATAAAATGAATTCAACACAATCAATAACACATATTGAAATAACATTGATAACTCTTTATTGATAAAAGTCAATTATTTACATTTTTTATCTATGAGTTTTAGGACATACAACCCAACAAACACCCACTTGAATTAAAACTCTAGTTAGTGAAATGTACATAATATCAATAATCAAGAACAATGGGAATGGTAAATAAATACAATAAATAAGGGCAACCATATACTCATTACACATCTCCCGCTAGCCCTAGATTATGCAATGTACATGTCTCACAGACCTAGACACTCTAGATGATCCTTAAATACTTTAGCCGAGGGAGCCCTCGTAAATAGATTAGCGATGTTGTACTCCGAAGTGATCTTTGTGACGATCACATCTCCTCGTTGCACAATCTTCCGTATCAATGATACTTCCTCTCAATATGTTTACCTCATTGTGGCTACGAGGCTCTTTAAAGTTAGCTACTGTCCCACTATTGTCACAGTATAAGCTGATAGGCAAGTCCATGTTTGGAACAACTTCCAGATCACATACGAACTTCATGAGTTAAACTGCTTCCTTTGTTGCTTCACAAGCAACTACATATTTAACCTTCATAGTGAAGTTTGCAATGCGTCCTTGTTTGATGGTATGCCATATTACAACTCCTCTATTCAAGGTGAACACTTATCCTGATTTGGATTTCCTAGAATCTTTGTCAGTTTGTAAATCAGAGTCTGTGTATCCCATAAGGATCAAATCCTTAACTCCATACATTTGCATGTGGTCCTTCGTTCTCTTAACATACTTGAGGATGTTCTTAACCATAGTCCAATGTTCTAACCCAGGATTGGATTGGTACCTACTGACTATTCCCACTACAAACAAATGTCTGGCCTAGTGCAAAGCATGATACACTAAGCTGTTCACAGTTGAGGCATATGGAATACGTTTCACATCCTCAATTTTTTGAGGTATCTTATTATACTATTCCTTAGACAAGTGCACCTTGTGCCTAAAAGGTAATAAACCCTTCTTAAAGTTCTGCATCGGACATCGAGTCAGCATTGATATAAGTTGCTTGAGACAGAAGCAACGTTTTATTCTTTCAATCCTTAATAATTTGGATTCCAAAAACATACCGCATCTCTCCCAAATCTTTCATTTGGAATTGGATTACTAGCCATTTTTTAACATCAATAAGGTACCCTACATCTTTCCCAATAAGTAGGATATTGTCCATATAAAGTACCAAGAAAGCTACTTTACCGTTGATAATTTTCTTATAGATACAAGGTTTATCATTGTTTTAATCAAAACCAAAAGATTTGATTATAGGATCAAATTTAATGTTCCAAGATTTAAATGCCTTCTTCAACCTATAAATGGATCGATTCAGCTTGGAAACATTTTGCTTCTGACCTTGGGCTCTAAAACCCCCAGGCTGAGACATAAAGATGTTCTCCTCAAGTTTTTTCATTCAGAAAAGCAGTTTTGACATCCATTTGTCATATCTCATAGTCATAATATGTGGCTCTGTATAAGAGAATTCTTATAGACTTAAGCATAGCGACAAGGGAAAAAGTTTCCTCATAGTTAACCCCTTTCCTCTTCGTAGTAACACTTTGCTATAAGTCTAGCTTTGAATGTTTGTACCTTTCCAGCTACATCTCACTATTTTTTTTATAGATCCACTTAAACCCTATGGGTTTAAGAGCTTCAAGGAAGTACATAGACTCCATTTCAAGGTCCATGGCTTTAACCCATTAGTCTTTATCTACGTCATTCATTGCCTACTTATAAGACAATGGATCTTCAATGGCCATCATCTCGTATGAAAACCTGAGTTTCAGTTAAACCCAAGTAGCGATCAAGTTGCGATATAACCCCCCCCCCCCCCCCCCACTGCATCGAGGCACTCTCAATGATTGAAATAATGAGACTAACTTGAAGTGATAGCTTCTTCATTAACTTTTGATGAAGGATTAGCTTCATCAACAACTCTTGTTAACTCTTCAGCATCTTCAGTTAATACTAATTTGCTCCGTGGTTTATGATCTCTCATGTGGTTTCCTCCAAGAATGTAGCATTTGTCGATACAAATACCTTGTTTTCTTAAAGGTCGTAGAACAAACCACCTCTCTTTCTCTAAGGTAACCAACAAATTGGCATAACCTTGAATAAGGTTCCAATTTCTTTGGATTTGTCACTAACGCATGTGCAAGACAACCCTAAATTATAAAGTAACACAGACTAGGTTTACACCCCCTCCATAACTCAAAAGGTGTTTCAGACACACTCTTCGAGAGAATATTATTCAAGATTTAAACTACAGTCTCTATCGCATACACCTAAAATGAGCTAGGCAATTGAGCATAGCTCATCATAGAACGAAATATGTCTGGCAATGTTCTATTTCTCCTTTCTGATACACCATTTTGCTGAGGTGTACTAGGTGCTGGAAGTTGGGATTGGATTCTATATTATATAATATAGTTTTGGAATGTTAAATCCATATACTCCCTTCTTCTCCCGATCAAATCGAAGTGTTTTAATCGTTTTACCTAACAGGTTTTCAACTTCAGTCTTATACTCCTTGAACTTTTCAAGAACTTCAGACTTATGTTCCATTAGGTATAAGTAACAATACCTCGAATAATCATCTATGGAAGAGATGAAGTATTCGTACCTTCTTTGAGCTTTTACATTCATTGTAGCATAGAGATTATAATTTATAAGCTCTAAAGGCTCTTTGGCTCTATAACTTTTTCTACTAAAAGGTTTTTTAGTCATTTTTTCTCCAAGACAAGATTCACATGGAGGTAATGAATGATCTTCTAACTCGCTTAGAAATCTATTTTTTATCAATCTCCTGATCCTTTCGAAATTTATGTGACCTAATCTCAAATGCCAAAGATATGTATTATTGTTACATGGAGAAATTCTTTGCTTTTTTGTTTGAGTATTAGCAGTTTTAAACATATAATGATTTAAAAGTGCTTTTTCTTCAGTTGGTTTTAAAACATGTAAGTTGTTTTCTAATTTAGCTGAACAAATAGTCACACCATTTTTCATAATAAACGCTTCATTAAAAGAAAAAGAAATTGAATACATTTGTTCAATTAAGCAAAAAATAGATACAAGGTTCCTTTAATTTTAGAAACTATATACAAATTTTCTAAAAACAAGTATCTATTTCCAAAAGACAACTTTGCAACTCCCACTGTACGAACTAAAATGGCGTCTCCCATTCCAACCTTGAGCTTCATTTCACCCTCCTCGAGCTACTGGAAGGAACTAATTCCCTGTGAAGAAGAACAAACATGATCAGTGGCTCCCGAATAAAGTATCTAGGTATTATGGTCATTTTCCACTAAATAAGTTTTTAGAACCAGGAAATCATATTTACCTTCATTTTCTTTCTTTTTCTCAGCGAAGTACTTAGGGTAATTGCATTTCCAGTGACCATCCACCTTGGCCTTGCCCCTGTCTTTCCCATCAGTGGGAGCTTTCCCCTTCGATCCTCTCAGAACCAGATGATTAGGGAACTAACTTAGTTCTAGAAAATAAACCCTTATGGAACTTTTCGGAATGGAAAAAATTTGCCTCTCCTTCTATCGGTCCCTTACTTTTCATAATAGACCGATAAGTCGATAACTCATTTAGGAGGGTAGTTATCGTGTACTCTATTTTTTTCATAACTACATTGCTGCAAAATTAGAGGAAACTCTTCGGACGAGACTCTAGAATAAAGCACCTGACATTGCTCATCGATGACTATGTTATTCATTTCGGCGACATTGAAGTAGACCATCAAGTCAAGAACATGTTCTCTCATTGACCTTCCTTCATTCGCGCATTATAAACGAACTTGAGGACCTCGTGCCAAGTTTGAGAAGATGCCTATCTAAACATCTCCTGGAGGGACTCCATGATTTGACATGCATTGATTTTGGCCTCGTGTTTCTTGGTAAGAACGTCAGAAAAATATGCCAAGATATAGATGATAACGGGTAGAAATACATGTTATTACAGTGCAAATAAGTAAAACAACGAGAGATTGCGACGGTATAAATATACAAAATCATGTCCAAAAGTGCTAAATTGAAGAAATTGCGATCGCATGCGTCATTGCATAAAAGCATTTAATTTACTTATTTTGTGTAGGAAAAATGCATTGGCGCAAGTTAAATCGTGGTCCAAGGAATTAGGCATCCGCACGCATTGAAAGATTGCGATCGCAAAGTCATGCGATTGTATGCGTTCGCGAGAAATTGGCTGCATAAAGACGGCGCATCAAGGTGACAACATAATAAATCATGATGGGACGGAAAGCTGATGACAGTCGAATTCGAATTTAGTTGGCAAGCCATTAACGCCACACTGTAGCAAGTACACTCAACTTTTGGTGAACTTTAATCGGCGTATCAGAGCAGGAGATTTAATGACCGCCCATTATTGCAATCATTGGAGAGAAAGATTGCTTCACCTTGAGTTCTATAAATACCAAAGGCGACCATTGTAAAAACGGTTAACAAGTTAGATCATATACAAAATAGATAGCCGTTAGTCTGTTCATAGTCATTCTTATACGTAGAAGACGAAGACGAGCCGAGAAGAAGACACCGATAAATCATTCCCGAACAGCTCGAAAGGCTGTCGGGATGTGCTACAAAAGGAGAGAAGGTCGACACTTGTGAAAGCAAGGATATTCATCTAGGCAGAGTTAGAGTGAAAAGAAAGTGTAAAAGGCCACGGGTAGCAAGACATTGCTACTGAGCTTCTTATCTCTACATTCTATTGTCATTTTGTATTCTGCATTTGATTTATAAACAATGGAAATCTTATTTCAACTTATGTTCAATCTCTCCATACTTCGCATGAGTAGCTAAATTTTCGAATGGGTTGAGAAGTACTTGGCTAGCAGACCTAAGGCTTACACTTTATGCGATTATCTTATCTTATGTTTGCATCATTCACCCTTTAGAGATACTTGAGAGAGTAGTTTAAAGAAAGAATCTAGACTTGAGAGAGTCAGATTAGAATATAGGCTTGAGAGAGTCAGATTAGAACCACATAAGCAAGAGATAGAAACTTAGACATAAGTTCTGTTTGCTATTATGCATCTCATGCACCCTATAAATAGGATATGATAGTATGCGGTCACCTTGTGTATGTGTGCATCATTCATCATCGCATAGACAAGAATAGAGACTTAGACATAAGCCTATCGACATTATCGTACACATCGCATGCGTCCTAGAAGTAGGAACTATGGCATTTGCATTGAGAGATGACATGTTGTTATGTGTGTGTAGCATGATCACATAACTTGAACGCAATCTTAGGAAGTGTTAGATAAATCCCTTCTCAACCCGTTCATCACATACTCATTGAAATTCTTGATTTCATCAACTCTTTACTCGAATCTGTCGCATAGGAAATATACTTAATCAAAACACCATCTAACTTAATTGTTTTCACCACCGCAAAGGAATCAAATTTATTGTCGCATATTTACTCAATAGTCCCTGTGTTCGACCCTGGACTTACTAAGAAACCTAATGAGGCTTATACTTGGGTTTTACTAGGAAAGCTTGCATGTGTAATGCATAACACATCACCGCAACTCACACCATATTTGCATTATCATTTACAATGCATCAATAGACTCGGGCCTTGTCATTGGCCTTTGTCCAACAGTCATGAGCATCCCTCATTTCTTGGGATGAATTTTGAGCAAGGATTGGAGGACACTCCTTCATTAAGACAAACCACAGATCATCTATAACTAGAATTGTATTCAAGTAGATTTCTGTGTTGTATAGTTTTCACCTGTTAGTTTTTTGTTCTTTAGCAAGGATATAATTGTGGAAAACATGTTGAAATGAATAACAAAAAATTTCCCGTATCAGTTATTATTCCTTAACCCGTTACACAAAATACAAGCATCCAATCAATTCAGCTAAAACAAGTAATCAAAGAATCCTAATTAAACTATTGGTTTAGTTTTGGCAACGATACTTCAGAGGTTTAAACCAACAACCACCGAAGGATGATCAACTACCCCTCTCCTAGATTTGTATAGATATCAGCTACCATTTTTTTACCAATGATTCATTAACTAGCTTAATTAATCTTGTAAGTGTAACCCAACAATTTTTAGATCCCAGAGGTACACTTCAACAGGCTACCGTAAGGAAAGACAATTATTGAAGATTAACCTAAGAAACCCTATCCATTATTGGAGTTTTCATTGTTCCGAATCCTATGATTAAGTCCTCCAAAGAGGTGGTCGCTCCAAGATGAAATGCAGGCGAATCATAGGAATCTCATGGTGTAACCTAATGGAGGAGACTATAGGATACGTTGACACGGATCCTTCTCCCATTTACTATGTACACTTTCCCTATTCACCTTGGTATTGACCCACACAAACACTTTCTGACGGAGGCCATGCCTAGGGCAACATGAAGTCGAGCATGGATCTCACGGTGTGAACTCTTAGAGACGTGAGAGCTAGAAACTGATATATCTCATATACCATTTTTCTCCCACTAAAGTGTTCTACCATTTTAGGGTTTTATTATACTTAGTTAAATTTCGGCTAATGAATCTATTTAAGTCTATGCCTATTAAAACTCTTGTAATATGGTCTTTACTCTGATGTTATAGGTTAATTAAACCATTTAATTAACCTAGTGATATTGCATGCTAGCAAAATTAAAGTTAATTCAACTCAAGTTCCAAGTAAGTTCCCAAGTAAGAGGTGTTTCGTAAACTATCAACTTATGTACCCCCAACCTATATAGAATTTCACTGGTAGAGTTCTCTAATAACCTAAAGTCATGTTTGTCCTATTTAGTCATATTTTAAATCTATTAAAAAATAGGACTTAATCCTAATATTATTAAATTAATGTGATCTAAGGTCTACATTAATTTTAAAAATTTTAAAATTAATTCCAATTTTCTGAGATCCTAAGTTTGCATGCAACTCTTTATTATAGATTGACGGTTACTAAACATTAATTTTATAAATATTACAAAATTAATTATTTGCCGTATAATCATGTTTTCTATGGTTTAATTAATTAACAATCAAATTTTATGACTTTAATATAACAATTTTATAAAACTATGGATATGTCATGCTAAATGCAAATTGATTTTCAACTTTATTAATATATTACTTATATTAAACAACTCATGAAAATCAACCAAACATATACAAAACATTAATAAATATAACCCTTTATATTTGCTTAAATAATGTCATGCATCATAAGTTTCCAATTTTATATATTTAACATATCAAAATATATTAAATAACTCATGGAATTATATATATATATATATATATACATACATATATATACTCACATACACATATATATATCATGCATTAGTACCATATATTATCACCCTTATAATATATTAAAATGGATGAACATGCTTGACCTATAATGGAATTTATGTAAATGACGCCCATAAAGTAATTAAATAGCAAATGAACTAGTAATTTGGCCCTTAGGATAAAATAAAGCAATAAAGTACAATAGTTTTGCAAAATTTTAAAAGCAGCTTCTACCGCTCTAGAACTAGACTGAACCAACCCAAACCAACTCGAATTGCTTCGAATTGGACCCCAAAACCACGAACCAAGCCAACCCAGCACAAAACTAGACCAGACTGTTAGGGTTGATGCCATAAATCTCTAAGGTCTTATAGTTTGTAATTGTATTGTACAAACATTTTATTTATGTAATAAAATATGTGACATTTTATTTCCAAATTAGTTGCATTAACTACAAATCAATAAACTAACATTCAAGGTTATCTTGTAGCTTAAACATGTATATAGAGACATACAGGTGGATCAAGTTTAAGTGATAACCTAAATGGTCTGTAATAGATGGATAAGGTTGGATACCTTATCCTAATGACACTGGGTATGGCTCGCTTTGTAGATGTTACAATTGTTGTAAAGTGCTACAAATTATATGATCCTGATCATTTATGTGGAGACATGTGAGCGGGAATATTCTATAAAGTGGAGTTTGTATAAGACTAGACCACAAGGAGTTTGTATAAGACTAGACCACTAAATGTTTAGTCTCATTATATATGTCGTTCATAATACAGACTTACATTTCACTAGGATGAACACAAGTAACATGCCCTGAACTCTGAGTAAGTTGTGAACACTTGCCCATGAGGGCGGTTCTTTGATTTGTATGAGTGAGAGCGACCAGATTGCCGATTCAACAAGCCTACCATTTTGGGGATTCGTCTAATTGAGAAGCTCGGAATACAACTACACAAGAAGGAATTCACTCATTCCCCGAGTCGGGGTAGGTAGATAAATTACTCTCTTAAGGCCTGATTCTGGGGCTTGAACAATGTGATTTCACACCTTCTCCTGGCTTGAGAGGGGTTTGGTCATAGTTGGACTATGATTTATTGTTAATTAGTGGGATTGCTGATTCTTAAGAAGTCAGATGTAACTACAAGGGAAAAACGGTAATTTTGGCCCAACTGTACTTACGAGCAATGTCACACCCCGCCCCAGACCACCCTCTTAGCCTAGGAAAGAGCGTGACTGCAGCAGTTATCAACCCTTTGGTTGACACTTACTACCTAATAACTCTTGCGGAAATAACTCTGATACCAATGAACAAATTTAATAATCAACTGATTAAGTAGACCCATTTTATTTTACAACAATGTATCATTTATACAACTTCAAGACTTAATTACAAATTACAACAACAACTGTAAAAGCCTCCGGAAGTGTAACTGTGGCACGTGGCAGACCTTGACCTTAGCAGCACCCGGAACTCCTCACCTTTTGCTACCTGTGAGGGGGTAAAACATAAAAATTGGAAAACATGAGCTATAAAGCCCAGTGAGTGGTGCCTTTAGATAAACAAATAACTTTGTCAACATAAATATACTTTTGGGAAAGCAATACATAGTCAACAAGAACATTACCACAAGTTCATTATTATTTTCTAGCCAAACCGCTGGGCAATCAACAACTCGACCGCTGGTTAAAACAATCAACCCCAGCTTGACCGCTGGTTATCACATAATAAAAACATCCCCAGTACTTTCACACGTATACTAAGACAACAACAATTCCTGTGCAAACTTTCCCTGTACCTTATTATCCCGCCAATGTGCACATCGACTATTTTCCCGCTAGCTATGCTTAGGTAACTTGACTATATTTCCCGTCGGTCGTCACCGACTATAATTTTCCGCCGACCGAAGCCGACTATATTTTCTTGCCAAGTACCCTTTTCAAGCATGCTAACTATGTATCCCAGGTATAATTTCAGTTTCCAAAACAAACATACAAGCAATATCTTAACAAACATATATCCCCTGATCATTCCAATTTAACATTATCCCCTATATATATTTACCCATATATAGAAATTATATCAACAATACAACACACAATAACCACTCACCTTGGTTGGTTAGGAACTTTCCTTTCCGAAATTCCTTAGGTTTCCTTGGTTTCCCTTTTGAACCCTAAATTCCAGATTCAAATATCAGCTTAGATTACTCATATTTCCAAACCTTATTTTAAGATACTTCCTTCTGAAAAAATGTTCTAAAATGTCTCATGAAGCTTACATAAAATCTTAGCCCAGAAATCCTCGTGGTTTAGCCGGAATCTTCAACAAATCAATACTGGCTCAGCTACCTGATAGCCTGACAGTTATGTCTTTTTCTCCACTTCCAGCCCGATTCCTTGGAGCTTCTTCTCCGGCAGCCCCACCATGAAAACTAGACTCTTTTAGCTTTCAGATGGCTTTGAAACCACACCAAATGCACCAGTATTCTGGGAGAACTCCTTGTTCCAAGTTGATGCTACTTCCTATCTTTTCTGCCCGACAGCATCTCCCCTCTTCGAACTTCTTGACCAATGAATGGTCTTGCTACCAACGCATGGTCTTCTCCCACTTAGTCCTCACAAACTCTTCTTTATGTCCTTTGAAGAGAATTTGAGTTCTCATCTGAAGTCCTTGTCCCTATTTATAGGCGTCCAAGATTGTTCTATGGCCGACACCTTCTACTTGGCCACATGACCAAATGTCTCTTCCTTACACCATCAACGCAATCTTGCATCAGCATGACCCAAAGTGTCATCTTCTCCTTTCACCAATGCATAAGCTTTCAATCTGATGCAACCACCTCAAATTCTTAAGGCTTAAGGCTTCCTCCCAAGAAGACACATGGTTTGATGACGTTTTCTATGTGATCTCATCCTTTATATGTGCAACTCTTGGATATTCAACGCATAGTCCACTACTCAACGCCTAGCAACCCAAATTAACCATCGCAATCTAACTTAGCCATCGCAGGAGCCAACATCATGCATCCAACCTAGTCTATCGCATGACCTATGTTCAACACATCCCTTATGCAAACCATCACCAACCTCCAACGCATCGCAAGGTCGCACGACTCCAACACATTGGCTTAGCATCGATGCATAGTATTGCACTGCCGCATCCAACACGTCCAATGCATCCAACGCATCCATCATCCAACGCATCGAAGGCATCAAATGCGTCCAATGCATCTAATGCATCCAATGCGTCAAACGCATCAAACGCATCTATCATCCAACGCATCCAGCGCATCGAACGCGTCCAATGCATCTAACACATCCAACGCATCCAACGCATCCAATGCATCCATCATCCAACACAACCAACCAGCCTAATGCAATTGTCTAACCTCCAAGGCATTCGTCACTCCCACTTTAAATTCTCCCTTTGCCCAAGTAATCATTCCAAGATCTTATGGCTAATGCATGGCAATGCCTAGTCCAACACTTCGTCAATTTTTCATCAATTTAAGCTTAACTAAAAACTCCTCAAGGAAAATCTATTCGATACCTAGAAATTTTCCTTCACTTCAACATAGGATTTAACTTTTACTTAGTTAATCCCTTAATCACCTGCTTAGGTAGGAAAAATGAAAATCTGGGTTTCACATGTCGGCCATGGAGCAATCTTGAACGCCTATAAATAGGGCCAAGGACTTCATATGAGAACTCAAATTCTCTTCAAAGGACATAAAGAAAAGTGTGTGAGGACTAAGTGGGACAAGACCATGCGTTGGTAGAGTTTGGAGTGATTCTAAAGCCATATGAAAGCTAAAAGAGTCTAGTTTTCATGGTGGGGCTACTGGAGAAGAAGCTCCAAGGAATTGGGCTGGAAGCTGAGAAAAAGACAGAAGGGTCAGGCTATCGGGTAAGCTGAGCTAGAATTGATTTTTTGAAGATTTCGGCTAAACCACGAAGATTTGGGAGCTAAGATTTTATTGTAAGTTTCCTGAGACATTTTAGAACATTTTTTCAGAAGGAAGTATCTTAAAATAAGGTTTGGAAATATGAGTAATCTAAGCTGATATTTGAATCTGGAATTTAGGGTTCAAAAGGGAAACCAAGGAAACCTAAGGAATTTCGGAAAGGAAAGTTCCTAACCAACCAATGTGAGTGGTTATTGTGTGTTGTATTGTTGATATAATTTCTATATATAGGTAAATATATATAGGGGATAATGTTAAATTGGCATGATCAGGGATATATGTTTGTTAAGATATTGCTTGTATGTTTGTTTTGGAAACTGAAATTGTACTCGGGATACATAGTTAGCATGCTTGAAAAGGGTACTTGGCGAGAAAATATAGTCAGTTTCGTTCGGCGAGAAATGATAGTTGGTGACGACCGGTAGGAAATAAAGTCAAGTTACCTAAGCATAGTTAGTGGGAAAATAGTCGATGTGCACATTGGTGGGATAATGGGTACAGGGAAAGTTTACACAGGAATTGTTGTTGTCTTAGTATACGTGTGAAAGTACTAGGGATGTTTTTATTATGTGAAAACCAGCGGTCAAGCTGATGTTGATTGTTTTAACCAGCGGTCGAGTTGTGGATTGCCCAACGGTTTGGCTGAAAAATAATAATGAACTTGTGGTAATGTTCCTGTTGACTATGTATTGCTTTCTCAAAAGTATATTTCTGTTGAAAAAGTTATTTGTTTATCTAAATGCACCACTCACTGAGCTTTATAGCTCATAGTTTTCAATTTTTATGTTTTACCCCCCCAGATAGCGAAAGATGAAGAGTTCCAGGGTACTACTAAAGTCAAGTTCTGCCACGTGCCACAGTTACACTTCCAGAGGGTTTTATAGTTGTTGTAATTTGTATTTAAGTCTTGAAATTGTATAAATGATACATTGTTGTAAAATAAAATGGGCCTACTTAATCAATTGATTGTTAAATTTTTTCATTGGTATAAGAGTTATTTCCGCAAGAGTTATTAGGCAGTAAGTGTCAACCAAAGGGTTGATAACTGCTGCAGTCACGCCCTTTCCTAGGCTAAAAGGGTGGTCTGGGGCGGGGTGTGACACGACACCTCCTACTTGGCTGCATGACCAAGTGTCTCTTCCTTACACCATCAACGCAATCTTGCATCAGCACAATCCAAAGTGTCATCTTCTCCTTTCACCAATGCATAAGCTTCCAATCTGATGCAACCACCTCAAATTCTTAAGGCTTAGGGCTTCCTCCCAAGAAGACACATGGTTTGATGACGTTTTCTATGTGATCTCGTCCTTTATATGTGTCTAACTCTTGGTTGTTCAAGCATAGTCCATTACTCAACGCCTAGCAACCCAACTTAACCATCATAATCAAACTTAGCCATCGCAAGAGCCAACACCATGCGTCCAACCTAGTCTATCGCATGGCCTATGTCCAACACATTCCTCGTGTAAGCCATCACCAACCTCTAATGCATCGCAAGGTCGCACGAATCCAACACATTGGCTTAGCATCAACGCATAGTATTGCACTGCCGCATCCAACGCGTCCAACGCGTCCAACACATCCAAGCATCCATCATCCAACGCATCAAACGCATCAAACGCGTCCAACACATCCAACGCATCTAACGCGTCCAACACATCCAACGCATCCAACACATCCAACACATCCAACGCATCCAATGCATCCAATGCATCCAACGCGTCCAACGCATCCAATGCATCCATCCAGCCTAATGCGTTGGTCTAACCTCCAAGGCTTTCGTTACTCCCACTTTAAATTCTCCTTTTGTCCAAGTAATCTTTCCAAGATCTTATGGCCAATGCATGCCAATGCCTAGTCTAACACTTAGTCAATTTTTCATTAATTTAAGCTTAACTCAAAACTACTCAAGGAAAATCTATTCAACACCTAGAAATTTTCCTTCACTTCAACATAGGATTTAACTTTTACTTAGTTAATCTTTTAATCACCTGCTTAAGTAGGAAAAATGGAAATCCGGGTTTCACAAGCAATTTGGGAAGGGTCATTGTACTGTTGATTGGTTATATCCAATGGACATAGAAATATATCTGTAGTACGAAGAGTGCAACTGTCGATCTTTAGTTGAGTGCCTGACAATTAACGGATGGTGAATAATTTAAGTAAAGGAGTTTAATTAATTATTCACGTACCGTTGGAGCTTCAAGCTACAGGTCCATGAGGTCCCCTCTGTAACTCAACAGGAACTAATGAGAATAAATTTTTGCATTAATTTGAATTGTTCAAATTAATTGAGGGAATTAATTATATGCGATATAATTAATTTAATCTAAATATATATGATATAATTACTATAATGTATTTTGACACATTATAATATAAAGTTTATTTGAGATGAAATAAATATTTGAATATGATTGAAATATTTATTATATTAATTTGATTCATATAATTGAATTTAATATAAAAAAGATTTATATTAAATGTCATTGATGAGAAAATAGAAACTATAGACTATGTGGTATATTTCATATATCATATAGTTTAATATATATATATATATATTATACGATAAGGTAGTTATCATATAAATATATATTAAATTGATTTATGAAATTAAATTAAATTAAATTTATTTATTTTAAAAATCATTTTCGGAGGGAGTTGTAACTCTCTTCCCCTCTTTTCTCTCTAAAACGTGCTAGTGGGGTAGAAGAGAAGAACTTCTTCTTCTTCCTGGTGTGATTTAACAAGAGGTGATATACATCCAAAGAAAAGTGTTCTGACAATTGGATTCCCATCGCTTCCTCTCATCTCTCTCAAAATCCATCTCTTCCAAAATAACCAAAACCCATAAAACTCCTGGATTCTCAACCAGAGAATTGAGAGGTAACATTTATGGTTGTGTCTTCATTGATAGTTAGAGGGTTCAAGATTATACATCACAAGATTTGAAGAAGGAATCTCGTGAAGAAGGATTCTTCAAGGGTAAGGTTTCTTAAACCCATTCTCTATTCTATAATCTTAAGCATTTTGCAGTTATCTTTTAAATGTATAATTTGTATGTTTTTGTTGTAAAATTTATGTTCTATAAATTTTGGGTTTGGGTTCGATCCCATGCTTCCACTCAAGAACCTTCAATGGTTATCAGAGCCAAGTTTCTGGCAAAAAATTTTCCAAAAATTTCATATTAATTTTACAGTGTTCTAAAGGGATTTTTCATTTTGTAATTCATGTGATGGATTATCTATGGAATGTATTTTTTTTACGATTATTGGATGTTTTCGGAATTGGACTATTTATATTTATCACATTCAATTTACAAATTTATTTGTAAGGGCCCATGTCTTGTAGGCGTTTAAATGCGACTGAGTCTGTATTTAGAGTTTTGAGTCGCTCGTGTTGTTCGGAGTATGTTTTCTGGAGAAAGAGAAGTCCAATTTGGAAGAATAAGAAAGTTCATTCGATCATTGCTTGGTGATGCCTACTACGCGATGGCACTTGGTGTGAGCGGCTATATGATAGCACTATGCGATTGTGGTTGTGTGATAGCTCTATGTGATTGTTGGTATGCGATAGCATTATATGATCATTGCTAGGCATGGTGTTGTGCGATCGTTGTTATGCGATAGCTTTGTGAAATTGTTGTTATGCGATAACACTATACGATTATTGTTAGGTGTAGTGTTATGCGACCGTTGCTATGTGATAACTCTGTGCCATCGTTGCTATGCATTGGTTTTGGGCGATCTTTGATGGGCAGTTCAGGTCGAGTGATTCAAGACCTGATTCACTTGTTTTGAACCGACTGACTCTTATTTTGTATTTTTATTAGGTGTCCAATCTCGATCCATTAATTGGCTTTAAATTATGCATGTAATGTATTATTATTTTATTATTATATGTCATATTGTATTCCATATAGTATAAAAATCTCACTATAGGTTATGCGTTTAATTTCATGCATCATTTATATTATAATGTTATAATATATGTTTAGATGCATGTTTTATTTTATAGCATGCTCATGCATCATATAGTATAAATGTTATAATTTGCGCATGCAGGCATTAATAACATATACATGCATCATTTATATTATAATAGTTATAATATATAGTATGAATGTATGTTTAAAGTGTGTTATTAATAATTTCATTACTTTAGTATATAATTGTTATGTATGTTAGTAATGAAATGAAATTGCATGAAGCATGTCACCACTTTAGGTTAATTTATAATTTTTATAAAATTACTGAAGTACACTTTACTTGCAATGTAGGGTTTTAATTTATTTCATTTACTTATAATTGTTATAACAAAAATGAAATTAGAAATTAAACTCAATAATTCAGAGTTGCATACAAACCTTAGGTTAAAATCATCTTTTAAAAGTGTTTTAAAACATGAGTCAAATAAACTTAAGATCACATTTCTAATGAGATTAGAATTATATGTTTAATCTTTTAATTGATTTAATAGGATTAAATTTATTCTTAATAAAAGATTAACTACGTAACAAATGTATCTAAAAGGAACCTTTTGTCTAGGCTAGTTCTTTCTAGGCTAGGGTATTTAAGTTGATAGAAACATAACACCCTTACCTAGGAACTTACCTGGAAAGGTAAATTAGCTAGATTTGTTATATGCATGGAAGTTTGTTTAAAGTTTGTTAAAGAGTTTAACAGATCTTAATCAAAATTGTTTAACTTTCCAAAGGCAAGTATTGTTTTTGAGTAAATTAAACTTTCACTTTGTCAAAATCAGTAGTTGGATTTTCCTAAGTTAATTAACCCTAGGTAAAACATTCAGTGGGAGGAAAATGGGGTATATGTACTTCATTTTATTCTCTTCACGTTCTTCCCTTAAAGTTCACAATGTGAGATACTCAGTCTTGAGGCACCTTGAGTGTCCCCCTACGTATGACATTTGTATAAGTCGTTATCAAGGTGAATGGAGAGAGTGTTTATAGTAAGTGGGAGCAAGATGTGTCACAACATATTCCTTGGTCTCTCTCATTAGTTTGATGTAAAGTTTCGTGCATGGCTGATAACTTGTAGAAATACAAGTTATTTATGCCACCTTATCTAGATATTGCGGCCAAAAGTTAGCAAATATGTGCCGATTGTATGAAAATTAGCCTAGTATTACAATAATTATTAATGATCGCAATTACACCCACTAACACCATAAAGATGGAAGACAAGTCGAATTTTACTCTGTTTTGCAGGAGACCAAGTCAACGCTTGTGCTAAAGGCTCATCAGAAACTAATCAACGCATCTTTGTCACAATGCGCCCATCAATCAACAATGTAGAGACGATTACCGCAATGATGGCGCAATGCAACAGTCGATCTAGAGTTGTGTTTCAACAACATGCGGTAATAAAAACAACACCGCATGCGAACCCATGATCGGAAGATGCAGCTGAGCAATGCAAAAGCGGAGGATTGAGACACGTGTACAACTAACGGTTGTGCAGAATTGACGATCTGATTGCATAACAGAAGGAATAATATCCCTCCATCTTCGAAATTACCATAACGATCAAGTGGGGACAACAAGGTTCAAGTCAAAGATCTGCATCTATAAATAACCCATTGATTTCAGAGAAAAAAATATGCTACTGGATACGGGGTAAGTGGTGCAAAATTGTTGAGAGAAAAGGCTGAGTTGAGTGCTTAAGAGACGAAATCCGGGAAGAAGACGAGATAAGGTCAAGAGGTGAATCTCAGATCTAATCTGCCAAACACCCGATTGAAAGCTCTATGCAAAGATCCCTGCTACCGGTGCAACAAGCCTAAGAGGGAAGCTCTTCCTGATCAAAACCATCCTATCCGGCAAATGAATCTTCATCGAATCAGTGCCAAGACTTTGGCACTTGTTTGTTTCTGTCTATCTCTTTCATCGTTGTAATTCACTGTTCTTTATCTCTTCATTCACACACCATGTATCAAACACTTAATAGAGATATTAAATGTTTCGATAGCTTCCATTTACCATTTTCTGTCTATTTTCGTTCACTCGTCAATCACTTAATTCCCTAATAAGCAATATGAATTAACCAAGTACTTAATTTATGTTAAAGATATAAAATGCGTTTAGCTAAGGCATGCTAGACGACATCTTCACCTGTGAGAGCAGAAGTGAAGATTCTATTATGATCTATCGAGAGAGGGTTAGAAGAATGCGTTAACTAAAGCGATTAGTACTTCCAGACATGGAAGCAACCTTGCGTTCATTACGTTAGTCTCTGTTTCACCACAGACATGTGGGAGCGCAGTCGATCACCTAGAGGTGTACGCCAAGGGAAGAACGGAATAGTATTTGTAGCTTTAATGCGATTAAGAACTTGCATTGTTTATATTATTTGTCTTTCTATTTCTATTCTATTCATCAGACTTTCCGCTGCATCCCACGTCTTTACACAACTTTCATAACCAGCCTTGACCCCAGCATCTCATACATGAAACCAGTATCTTGTATCATCTAGCTTAGGTTTACTATATTTTTATTTTATTATCGCATCTTTACTGCTTTACTTTATTTTATTGCAATTTATATACCTGTACACACATACTTTTAAAGATTGAAAACCTGGTCGCATATATCATGAACGTACCACAATAACCTAAACCAGTCCCCGTGTTCGACCTCAGATCACACCGAGAAACTTGCAGTGGAATTACACTTGGTTCCATCGTAAGGAAACTTGTGACATACTACATAAACATCCATAATTAACGCATATTCAGAAGTAGTATCGCATCATCGTGTGCATAGAACATCATACATCCTTACCTATCCAAAAGTGAGTCAACAATGGCCTCGTGGCACCTTGAGTGTCCCCCTATTATAGAATGGAATTTTTGTACGTCTCTTTATTCAAACTCCAACAATGGATGAGGTTACATTAGTTTCATGTCCCAATTAGTTTTTCCCTACGATTGGCTCATTAGGGTGAAACTTTAGGACCTAAAATGAGGGGTTACACTTACAACAATTGTTAAAGTTTAACAAATTCTGGATAGAAAAATGGTGACTAATAATGACATAACAAGGAGCTATTATATCTATTAGTTGAGATTGTCTCATTTTAGTGAAGGGGCACCTGATTACAAGGAGAATACCCACACGCTCATTTGACAAATTTTGTAGACATGTGTAGCACATTCTCCATGCCTAATGTAACTCAAGAAAGTCATAAACTATACCTATTCCCATATACATTGTCGGATGAAGCAAAGAGGTGGGCGCAAGCATTAGAGCCAGATAAAATTAATGGATGGGAGTAGTTTATTGATAGGTTCATGAACAGATTCTTCCCTTCGTCTGTCAATGCAAGGAGGTGGAAGAAGGTTTTGAATTTCAAACCAAAGGGTTATGAAACCTTGAGCAGGCGAGAACTGTCCGTATATCGAGATTCCTGACAGTATTTTGATGGAAACCTTTTACAATGGCCTCGACCAATCAACGCAAGCAGTTGCCGATGCCTCCGCAGAAGGAGGATTAATAAATAAGTCATATACGGAAGTGAAGAACATATTGGATCGCATCTCGCGACATTCTGACTAATGGATTAATATCGGGCTTGAGATAAGAGGTCAGAGCAAGAAAGAGTAGAAAGGGCCAATGTGCCAACGGACACAATGAGCGCATTGGTCGAACAAATGACCACAATGACCTTGCTCCTCCAGACGGTGGCTAATCAGCAGAGAACTCTCTCTCATAGAACAACACAGGTTAATACGGTGACTCATGGGACCACATTGGAGTGCACTCAATGGGGAGAGGTATATCCGGTGATGTCTGCCCATGGAATCAACAACCCTATATGCTATTTATGATGAATCATTGGGCAACAACCATAACCCTGGTTGGTGGGGTCACCCACTTTTTGGTCTTGATGAGAATCTCAATCAGGAGGGCCATAGTTTCTATAAATTCAGCTATCAAGAGGATCGAGGCAACACTTCAGTCTTCACTAATCCGGATTGCAGCCCAAGTAATTCCCAAGGTATGCCACCCTGTGACTAACTGTTCGCATATGATACCTCTTACAGTAGCTCGTCTCTGGAGACATCATTAAAACATTACATTGAAAAGAGCGAGGCAATGAGACAAGCACAAGCTAACTCTCTTAAAGAATTAGAAGATCAGATAGATTAGCTTGTGAGGGAATAAAAGAAGAAAGTGCCTGGTACACAGCATGGAAACTTAGGAGTGCCGGGGCCAAGAGGAAAAGAACAATGTCATGCGGTGACATTGAGGAGTGGCAGAACGACAGCCCCTATTATGCCAAAAGTACCACGTGCGGTAACAAAAGTACTAGTAAATTTGACTATCGATGATGACCAGTTACTTAATAACGGAAGCAACACCAGTTCAAAAGTAAGACCATCTACCAAAGATGAAGCTCCTCAAGATATGAATTCTCAATCAACGCAACCTCTAGCCAATGACACACAACAAGTACAGAACCTCACCCAACAGAAAAGTGAACAAGAAACACGGCTGGATCCTCCACGTTTCCTGTCCAGGCTAAAAAAGAAAGATGACAGCAAGCAGTTTCAGAGGTTTCTGGATGTTCTCCGATAGCTACACATTAATATTCCCCTGATAGAAGCATTAGAGCAGATGTCGAGTTATGTGAAATTTCTCAAGGATATTCTCGCCAACAAGAGAAAGATCGAGGAAAATGAAACAGTTGCACTAACATATGAGTGTAGCGCTCTATTTCAAAATACTCTCCCTACTAAAATGAAGGACCCTGGAACTTTTTCATTGCCCTGCACCATAGGAGGGAAGATGGTGGGAAACGCGCTGTGTGATTTAGGGCAAGCATAAATTTGATGCCCTTGTTAATTTTTAAGAAGCTGGACATTGGCGAAGCAAGGCCAACCGTGATCACAATACAGCTAGCCGATAGATCAATAAAGCTTCCGGAGAGCAAGATAGAAGATGTTCTCGTGCAAGTAGACAAGTTTATCTTCCTAGCAGACTTTGTTATATTGGATTATGAGGCCGATAGAGAAATTCCTATCATTCTGGGACGTCTATTTCTTGCCACAGGGCGAGCGTTAATCGATGTGCAGAAAGTAGAGTGGACCATACGGGTTGACGATCAAGAGGTAGAATTCAACGTACTCAATGCATTGAAGTACCTGGGAGATATAGAGAACTACCAATATATCGAAGAGCTGCGAGGAAAATAGTGGCACAAACCCCTGAAGGACATGGAGGAGGAGGACTGCACCGCAATTCATACTGAATTGAATTTTGAACCGCTCAAGTTATCTGAACGAAAATCGCAGCACATTAAGCCATCTTTAGAAGAGCCACCCGTGTTAGAGTTAAAGTCATTGCCAGTGCACCTGAAGTATACTTACTTAGAAAGTAACGACACGTTACCAGTTATCATTTCTGCATCATTGAGTAAGGAGAAAGAAGATGCTCTCCTACGGATCCTAAGAAATAATGCAAAAGCCTTAGGATGGACCTTGGCTGACATTCGAGGAATCAGTCCCTCGTATTGTATGCACAAGATCCGTCTGGGAGAAGGAAAGAATGGAACGGTAGAATGTCAACGCCGCTTGAACACTGCCATGAAGGAGGATGTAAAGAAAGAGATAGTAAAGTGGCTGGACGCCGGTGTCATTTACCCGATATCTGTTAGCAGTTGGGTGAGCCCAGTGCAATGTGTTCCGAAGAAAGGGGGGATGACAGACATCACTAATGAAAAGAATGAATTGGTTCACACAAGGACAACTACGGGGTGGAAAATCTGCATGGATTATCACAAGCTTAATTTGGCCACTAAAAAATACTACTTTCCACTCTCGTTCATTGATAAGATGTTAGACAGACTTGCGGGGAATGAATTTTTCTACTTTCTTGATGGCTATTCAGGGTATAACCAAATAGCAATTATGCCAGAGGACCAAGACAAGACAACCTTCACGTGTCCATTTGGTATGTTCGCATTCTGACACAGGCCATTTGGACTCTGTAATGCACCAGGCACTTATGATGGCAATATTCTCATATTACTTGGAGGAGTCAGTCGAGGTATTCATGGATAATTTCTAAGTCTTCGGCAGTAATTATGACTCCTGTTTGTCTAACCTTAAAAAAGTTTTGAAGAGATGCATGGCAACAAATCTTGTTTTGAACTGGGAAAAATGCCACTTTATGGTGGAAGAAGGAATAGTTCTGGGTCACAAAATCTCCAAGGCAGGATTGGAAGTTGATTAGGCAAAAATCGATGCAATTTCCAAATTACTCCCACCTTTGAACGTAAAAACACTTAGGAGCTTTCTGGGACACGTGGGGTTTTATAGAAGATTTATTCCTAACCTTTCCCAGATCGCAAGACCCCTAAGTGCACTTCTTGAAGCTGACCGCGAATATAATTTTGATGATGCCTGCACCAAAGCATTTAATACATTGAAAGATGCACTCATCTCCGCACCCATTTTGATTGCGCTCGATTGGACGCAACCATTCGCCCTAACGTGCGATGCCAGCGGATATTCTATGGGCACAGTTTTGAGTCAGCGCAAGGATAAGGTGTTGCATCTTATTTATTATGCAAGAAAAACATTGAACGACGTGCAAGAGAACTATACGACCACACAAAAAAAAGAAATGCTCGCAGTGGTATTTGCACTGGAGAAGTTTCGACAGTACTTAATTGGAACAAATGTGGTGGTGTATACGGATTACTCTACAATTAAATATCTAATGACGAAGAAGGATGCAAAACCAAGGTTGATACGGTGGGTGTTGCTCTTACAAGAGTTCGACCTAGAAGTCAAAGACCGGAAGGGTACCGAGAACCAAGACGTATATCATTTGTCAAGATTGGAAAATTGCGAGGTTCAAGGGACAGAAAAAGATATTGAAGAAAGATTCCCCGATGAGCTGCTGATGGCAGTAGACATTAATGTTCTTTGGTATGCGAACATAGTAAACTTCATATTTTATAGTCAACTACCGGATGATTATACATACCAGCAGAAGAAGAAGCTAAGACATGATGCCAAATTTTATTTCTGGGACGATCCCTTCCTATATCGACAAGGACCTAATCATATAATACGGCGATGTGTTCCTGAGCATAAAGCAAAGCACATTTTAGAGATCTGTCATGAGTCTCTATTTGAAGGACATTTTGGGGGGCAAAAGATGGTAGCAAAAGTCTTGCAGTGCAGCTATTTTGGTCAACACTGTTTAAGGATGCCCATGCCCATTTTGTGCAATGCGACAGGTGTCAAAGGACGAGGAATATGTCTAAAAGAAATGAAACTCCATTGACGTCAATCTTAGAAGTTGAATTATTTGATGTTTGGGGAATTGACTTCATGGGCCCGTTTCTACCATCAGAAGGTCATCAATATATTCTGGTTGAAGTTGATTACGTATCGAAATGGTTGAGGCCATCGCATGTGCCAAGAATGATGCGGCCACTGTGGCAAATTTTCTAAAGAAGAATATTTTTGCTCGATATGGGACACCTCGGGCCTTAATCAGCGATGAGGGCTCTCACTTTATCAACCACATAATTGCCAACCTATTGACTAAATTCAATGTCAGCCATCGAGTTGCAACCGCGTATCACCCACAAACTAATGGGCAGGCAGAGATTTCTAACAGAGAAATCAAAACCATCTTGGAAAAGGTAGTTAATACTGCCAGGAGGGATTGGTCACCAAGGCTTGATGAAGCACTATGGGCTTACAGGACTGCCTACAAAACAACAATTGGCATATCTCGTACGCCCTGGTCTTCGGAAAAGCTTGTCATCTGCCACTTGAGTTAGAACATAAGGCGATGTGGGCATGTAAAAAGCTAAAGTTATATTTAGCCAGTGCGAGGAAAGTCTAGAAGCTGCAATTGAATCAGTTGGTCGAATGGCGAAGGGATGCCTATGAAAATGCTAAGATATACAAGGAGAAGACAAAGAAATGGCATGATGACCGCATACACGATCGGACATTCACCAAAGGTCAGCAGGTATTATTATTCAACGCGTGTTTGCGATTGTTTCCAGGAAAGTTGAAGTCTCGCTAGTCTGGGCCATTCCGAATCAAGACAATATTTCTTCACGGCGCAGTGGAACTAACAACTTTAGATGGAAACAGCGCATTCAATTCAATGGTCAACGGATTAAGCTTTACTATGGAGGCGACTTCAATCGACGCATGGACACCATTGACTTGGGCAAGCAGAATTAAACTGCTTGCAGGGAAAGCGATTGCGGTAACTCTAAGAACTTCGTTCAATCGACCTTCCTATCTATGTTTACTCGCTTTCTTTATAGCTTTCTTTTACCGTTTTCTAAATTCCGTCAATTACTGTCTAGTAGAATCAGTCTTTAATATTTTTATATTTCATTCCAATTTAATTTTGCATGTTTCTCCTTATCTTAAATTTAGTAGCACTGGTCATATAATTGTTGTGAATGAGTGGATAAATCACCGCAAGATCTTTTCGACTAGCGTTTTGATGAATTAAGAGGATAGGAAAGTAAACTATGAGAGGGTGGGTGTAATAAGTAAGTGACTGTGTATCTAGTACACCCAAATGCATTGCGTTGAGGGGTGTGTTGCGCTCATATGTGTCCTTTGCCCGTCCTTAGCCAAATGCACTATGTTGAGATATCCTCCTGAAATGCGTTAGTTAAGGGGTGTGTTGCGGGGATGGAAAAAATTATCTGCGTTTATTGGAAGTATGGTGTGAATTCTGAATCATGCACCCTTCTAAATAAAATTTGTAAAGTAATCAAAATTCTTTGACTCTTGTACAGGCAATAGAAAATTTTGTAATGCGTTCATTTGTAATTTATTTGTATACTTGTTAATAGTCAATACAATCAGAGTATATATTCACTCCACTTTTTGCTAGTGCTTTTTTCATTATTTTCCTTTGTCAATTTTTGTAATGTTCTTAATCTCTTATTTTTATGATCTTCATTGCGTTCTGATGATGTAATATATGTTTCCACTTAGAAACATTTCTCATACTTAGTAAATTCTGACTAACACTTAGCTAATACTTAGTTTAGCAGTACTTTATCTTTTATCTTTCAATGTTCTGCTCCTTCTTTTTGAAATTTTCTTCTAAGTGTTTGTCTAGTCTGTCCAAACAACGCAATGAGAACCTTGCTCATCTTTAAATTTGGGGGTGAGGAAGGTCTGAGCAGATGAGATCAAGATTATGTTGTAGTTAAGAAAATGTGTCCATTTTCATTAAAAAAAAAAACTCCAATGTCAGCGCAAGGGAAAACCCTTAAAAATATTCCCAACCTGATAAGAGTTTAGTTTTGAAAAGAGCCTGCTCTTAGTTTGATGTTCGTATGACACCCGTAGAAGCAAGTCAAAACAAAGATGGGTTTCCAGGATCAACGCAGTATAAAAAAAAATTAAAAAAATAATATATATATATTTATATAATAAAAAAAATGTAAGAGACGACTCTTCTAATCCTCGTGAATTGAAGTTGAAATTGGCACACAACCGTAGTTGGATGTCCGCATGACACCCGCGGGGATAAGCCAAAACGAAGAGTGTAACAATGACCAACAGTCTCTAAATAAAGAAATGACGCAATTCATCGTAGATAGATACATCGAGTTGTTTTGACAAATAAGAGATAAACATTCTATTTTGAAAACTAGAAAAACATCTTTGAGGAGAATTTTGTCATATAGAAGAATAAAGTAAGGCTTGCTAAGAATTAGCAAGGATAGAACGAAATTGCGATGTCAAGTAATGTGCCTAAGTGCAGCATTCAGAGCAACCAATCGTCACAAAAATAGAGGATAGGAATTTAGCATGATTGCCTTAGTAGAAGATATACTTGAGGACAAGCATATATCTAAATTTGGGGGTATGATAACTTGTAGAAATATAAGTTATTTATGCCACCTTATCTAGATATTGCGGCCAAAAGTTAGCAAATATGTGTCGATTGTATGAAAATTAGCCTAGTATTACAATAATTATAAATGATCGCAATTACACCCACTAACACCATAAAGATGGAAGACAAGTCGAATTTTACTCTGTTTTACAGGAGACCAAGTCACCGCTTGTGCTAAAGGCTCATCAGAAACTAATCAACGCATCTTTGTCACAATGCGCCCATCAATCAACAATGTAGAGACGATTACCGCAATGATGGCGCAATGCGACAGTTGATCCAGAGCTGTGTTTCAACTGCATGCGGTAATAAAAAAAACACCACATGCGAACCCATGATCGGAAGATGCAGCTGAGCAACGAAAAAACGGAGGATTGAGACACGTGTACAACTAAGGGTTGTGCAGAATTAACGGTCTGATTGCATAACAGAAGGAATAATATCCCTCCAACTTCGGAATTACCATAACAATCAAGAGGGGACCACAAGGAGAGAGTCAAAGATCTGCACCTATAAATACCCCATTGATTTGAGAGAAAAAAATATGCTACTGGATACGGGGTAAGTGCTGCAAAATTGTTGAGAGAAAAGGATGAGCAAACGAATCTGGGAAGAAGACGAGATAAAGCTGAGAGGTGAATCTCAGATCTAATCTGCCAAACACCTGATTGAAAGCTCTGTGCAAAGATCCTTGCTACCGGTGGAGCAAGCCTGAGAGGGAAGCTCTTCCTGCCATCAAAACCATCCTATCTAGCAAGCGGATCTTCATCGAATCAGTGCCAAGACATTGGCACTTGTTTGTTTCTGTCTATCTCTTTCATTGTTGTACTTCATTGTTCTTTATCTCTTCATTCACACACCATGTATCAAACGCTTAATAGAGATATTAAATGTTTCGATAGCTTCCATTTACCATTTTCTCTCTATTTCCGTTCACCCGTCAATCACTTTCTTCATGATGTTTTCTTAATTCCCTGATAAGCAATATGAATTAACCAAGTACTTAATTTATGTTAAAGATATAAAATGCGTTTAGCTAAGGCATGCTAGACGACATCTTTACCTGTGAGAGCAGAAGTGAAGATTCTATTATGATCTATCCAGAGAGGGTTAGAAGAATGCGTTAACTAAAGCGAGTAGTACTTCCAGACATGGAAGCAACCTTGCATTCATTACGTTAGTCTCTGTTTCACCACAGACATGTGGGAGCGCAGACGATTACCTAGAGGTGTACGCCAAGAGAAGAACGGAATAGTATTTGTAGCTTTAATGCGATTAAGAACTTGCATTGTTTATATTATTTGTCTTTCTCTTTCTATTCTATTCATCAGACTTGTCGCCGCATCCCACGTCTTTGCACAACTTTCACAGCCAGCCTTGACCCCAACATCTCATACATGAAGCCTGTATCTTGTATCATCTAGCTTAGGTTTACTATATTTTTATTTTATTATCGTATCTTTACTGCTTTACTTTATTTTATTGCAATTTATATACCTGTACACACATACTTTTAAAGATTGAAAACCTGGTCGCATATATCATGAACGTACCACAATAACCTAAACCAGTCCCCGTGTTCGACCTCAGATCACACCGAGAAACTTGCAGTGGAATTACACTTGGTTCCATCGTAAGGAAACTTGTGACATACTACATAAACATCCATAATTAACGCATATTCAGAAGTAGTATCGCATCATCATGAGCATAGAACATCATACATCCTTACCTATCCAAAAGTGAGTCAACAATGGCCTCGTGGCACCTTGAGCGTCCCCCTATTATAGAATGGAATTTTTGTATGTCTCTTTATTCAAACTCCAACAATGGATGAGGTTACTTTAGTTTCATATCCCAATCAGTTTTTCCCTACGATTGGCTCATTAGGGTGAAACTTTAGGACGTAAAATGAGGGTTTACACTTACAACAATTGTTAAAGTTTAACAAATTCTGGATAGAAAAATGGTGACTAATAATGACATAACAAGGAGCTATTATGTCTATTAGTTGAGATTGTCTCATTTTAGTGAAGGGGCACCTGATCACCCTACGGTGACTTTTGTCCTACCTCACTGAAACATCATTGAAAAATAGATGTCACTTGAGGTATATTAGACTATTTTGCTAAAAAATTAATTGGTTGTCTTGATGGTTTAATACAATTTAGACTAACTACAATTTAGACTAACTATAAATAATTTATATGGTTTTAGCAGACTTACTTGAATATGACTTCCGCAACCCTAAATTTACTCGTCGCTGATAAACTAAAGGGCAAAAACTACACTTCAGGGAAAAACACAATCAACACAATCCTTATCATCGATGACCTGCGTTTATCCTTATGGAGGATTGTCTTCTCATTCTAGCTCTCAATGTTGCTCGAAATGTTCGAGAAGCGTACGAGCAATGGACATGGGTAAACAATAAGGTCCGAGCATATATCTTGGCAAGCTTTTCCGAAGTCTTGGCCAAGAAGCATTAGCCCATACTCATGGCTCATGAGATTATGGAATCCTTGAAAGGAATGTTCAGATAACCGTCTGCACAACTCAGACATGCCACTCTCAAACACATCTTAAAAGGGCATTTGTTCGAGAACATGTTCTCAACATGATGGTCCACTTCAATACGGTCGAGATGAATGAGTCCATCATCAATGAAGCCAATCAGGTTGCTTTATTTTTGAATCTTTACCTGAAAATTTCCTACAATTCCGTAGCCAGAGGCCACAAAACTGCTAGATTCTCACCCAGAGAATATAGTGGTAACATTCGTGGCGGAATCGTCATTGACAGTTAGAGGTTTCGAGATTGTATGTGACAAGATTCAGAGAAGGAATCTCGTGAAGAAAGGTTCTTCAAGGGTAAGGTTTCTTAAATCCATTTTCTATTCTGTAATATTTTTTTTAAAGCATGCTGCAATTATCTTTTAAATGCATAATCTATATGTTTTTTCTGTAAAATTAATGTTCTATAAATTTTGGGTTTGGGTCCGATCCCATGTTTCTGCTTAAAGACCTTCAAGTGTTCCTTCACATAAAAGCTTGAACCAGCTAAACTGAATTGGATCGCCCTGAACCATAGCTGAACTGTGCACAATGCAAAGATTTGACTATTTTGGCAAAAAATGGTCTCGATCTTCACCACAAGTAGTGCTAATTCTAGACATGGACTTATAATAGATTCGACTAGTATGATAAAATGCCAAAAAATGCAGTGGCCTTTACAAATTGATCAAATCAAACATGTAAATCTAAGGCCAAAACTTATCGTAAACATTCATTCGCAAACGACATTCAGAATGCAATTCAACCCACCTATTCAAAACCTCTCTATTCTTTGAGAATTTTGGTATTGGTTTTTGGGAACCAATCTTAAAATTGAGGAAAATAAAAAGAGATTTTATTATTCCGCAAAACCCTTTTGTTAAGAGAATAATCTCCTATAAAACCTATCAACCAATGGAGAAAGATGAAACGTGGGAGCTATCCCACATTTCTAATAACTCCCCTATGTGGAAGTTATTAATTGATTTTAAAATGAAATAAATAATTAATTTAAAATAATTAATAATTAATTAAATCTAATTTAATTAATGATTTCATTTAAATCATATTTAAATGAAACATCTCTCACATAACCTATAGTTTTAATTCAATTAATTAAATTAAAAATTATTTAATCTTACAATTAATTAATTATCGAATTAAATATCACCTATTTAATTTAACCTACATATAAATCATATTCAATTGTACTTCTCTCATAACCTATAATTTTAATGTGTGTTTAATACGCATTAATCTTAATCTATAGTTTTAATATGAATGCAATTCAAATTAATTTAGTATTTGAACTCCTTCAAATATTTAATTCTCTCATAAATTAATTTTGAATCATATCCAAAATTCAATTTATATTATAAAGTTTAATTAAAATATAAACTTTATATTATTATGTATCATTATACATTGTACTATTTCCTAAGTGAATTTGAACATTTCAAACTCTATTCGAGACATAATTACCTTAATTCCTTTTATGAGCTAGGAAAGGGACCTCGTGGACCTACAGATCAGAAGCTCCAACGATATGAGATTAATTGGCTAAACTCGTTAACCAAATTAATAAATATTCATTAACTGTGGGTACACTCTACTAAAAACCCACAACTACACTCTTCTCACTATAGATATATTTATGTGTCCACGGACCAATAACAACAAATTAGTTACTCACGAGTCTTCGTAACACCAGCTGGGTCAAAATTACTGTTTTACCCCTTGGTTACTTCTTTATCCTTAAGTACCAGTGCTCCTCCAATGAGCAACTTGTTTATGGTCCAAGCATTAAATAGAAACCCCTCTTGGGCCAGTGAGAGTGTAGGGTTCTTTGCTCAAGTCTCAAATAAAGTGTAACACCCTCATCCTTATAGGATTTCCCTTGGAGGTAGAAAGTAGCTTGGAGTACAAGCCTTGGGAGAAAAAATTTTACTAAGTCTCTAAACTATGCTTTAGAAGAAGAAAACTTTCTAAGTGTTGAAGGCATAGTGGGTTGGGAGACCAAAATTTGGTTAAGTTTCCAAACTATACTATGAGAGTAAGAGTTGAATTCATGGATAGGAGTAAATGAAAGCCTTGGATGCATAAAGGCATAGTAAACGCATCCTAAAAAGAGTTTTGGATAACTTTGGATGGTGAAGGGAAGAAGGAAGCTATGCTATGAGGGGAGTAAAGTGAACCATGCATTAAACAACTAGGTGAATGCATAGGATATCCTCATGGACGTATAAGGAAGGTGTCATGGACACATAAGGTACTCTAGGAGAGGAATTGGCTAAGTGTTGGATCACATAGGACACATCATAGAAAGGAAACCCTTAGAAGGGAAGAGTTGGATGCATGGATGGGGCAATTAGCACATCCAAGGCCATATGGACGCATCTATGTAAGGGAAAGTATAACAAGGAGAACATATGGCTAAGTCCTTGAGTATGGAAGGTAGACTATGCATAGCAAGAGGAAATAGGAACAAAATAAGAAGAAGAAGAGGAAGAGTTGGCACATAAGGAAATAATAGGCGCAAAAGATTAGGGTTGGAACATGGGAAGATTCAAGCATTCCATTAGAACCCTAGGAGGAGTAAGGTGGAAGCATGAGACAAACCTTTGGAGGGGAAGCTACACCATGGAATCCCAACACCCTAGATGGACGTATGATTGAAGAAAATGGATGCATGTTTGAGGAAGATTGGCGCATGCTTGTTGTTGAGACTCAAGAGGAAGCTATGAGTAGAGAAACCAAACATCCAAATCTAAGGGAGCATGCATTGAGAATACTACCATGCATGCATGGAGGAGGTGTTAGACGCATGGAAGTTGGTTGTTGAAGCAACCATGGGTCCAACCTAGGTTACACGCGTTGGTGAGAGAAAACTTAGAGAACAAGGTCAGATTGATAGTAAAATGGAGTACGTGACTCTACCAAATGAAGCATTGGTCGAGCCTAGGATGAGGTGGACGCATATTAGGGCATGCAAAAGGCCAGAGTGACATCTAAGGGAATGTTGGGGTTGATACCATAATTTTGTAAGGCCTTATAGTTTGTAAACTTTGTATGAACAAACTCTTATGTGATTAATAAAATATATGACATTTTATTCACTTTATCTATAAAATATGTGATATTTTAGTTGCATCAACCACAAACCAATAAACTAACATCCAAGGTTATCATTGTTACTTAAACGTCTATTTGGAGAAATATAGGTGGATGGTGTTTAAGTGATAATCTAAACGGTCTGTAGTAGATGGATAAGCCTGGGTATCCTATCCTGGTGACACTACGAGTATGGCCCGCTTTATAGGTGTTACAATTGTTGTAAAGTACTACAAATGATCTAATCCCGATCATTCATGTATTAGATATACAAGCGGGGATATTCTATATAAAGGAGTCTATATCAGACCGGACCATGAAATATTTAGTCTCATTATATAATGTCGTTCATAATAAAGACTTTCATTTCACCAGGATGACCATAGGTAACATGACCTAAATCTTGATTGACTTGTGAACTCCTGCTTATGAGGGCGGTATTTTGATTTGTATGGGTGAGAATGGCCAGATTGTCGACACAACAAGCCTACCATTTTGGCGATTCATCTGATTGGAGAGCTGAGAACACAGCTACATAAGATGGAATTCACTTCTTCCCCGATGTAGGGATAAATAGATAAATTGCTCCCTTAAGGGCTGATTTTGGATCTTGAACAAAGTGGTGCCACACCCTCTTCTGGCCAGAGAGGGGTTTAGTCATAGTGAGACTATGATCTATTGTTCATTAGAGAAATCAGTGGTACTTAAAGAGTTAGATGTAACTATAGGGGCAAGACGGTAATTTGGCCCAGCTGTACTTACAAGTAATTTGTGGAGAGTCATCGTATTGTGGATTGGTTATATCCAATGGACATTAAAAAGTATCTGTAGGCGAAGAGTACAACTGTTGGTCTTTAGTGGAATGCTCGACAGTTAACAGATGGTGAATAGTGTAATTAAAAAGTTCAATTAATTATTCATGTACCATTGGAGCTTCAAGCTACAAGTTCATAAGGTCCCCTTTGTAGCTCAAAAGGATTTAGTTCAGAATTAGTTTTTGGATTAATTTGAATTGTTCAAATTAATAAGAGAAAATAAATATTTGATATAATTAAATTATTCCAATTATATATGATATAATTGTCGGAATGTATTTGATACATTATAGTTTATTTAGAGGAAATAGATATTTGAATGAGTTTCAAATATATTTTCTGTGAATGAGATTCATAGTTGTTAAATTTAATATAAATATGATTTATATTAAATTCCATAAAATAGAGAAAAGAAACTATAGTTTATATTGTATATGATACAATATTAAAACTATAGGTTATATGTTATATTTGATATAACATATAGTTTAATACAAATATAATATGATAAGTTAGTTATCATATTTATTTATATTATTTGATTATTATTTGAATAATAACTTCCCTCTTTTCTCTTCAACCACCTTAGTGGGTGTTTATTATTTTTGTAGCAAGAGGAATAAAAGAAATTTGGTTTTCTTCTTCTTCCTCGACGATTAACGCATTGATTACACGATTGAGACTTTGCAGAAAATGTTTCATGCGTTCTCTTAATCTTCTTCCTCCAAAATCAAATAATCCCTCTTAACCAAAATAATCAAAGCCCACCACTCCTGGATTTTCACCCTGAGAATACCAAAGGCTCATTATGGTTGTGTCTTTGTTTGGTTCGAGAAGTTCTTGAAGAAGGTCTTCAAGACTTCCTGAGTTCGTGATTGTTCGAGGGAGTTAAATGAAGAGAAAAGGTCTTCAAAGGTAATGTATCTTGAACCCTTTTCTTGTATCAAGCATGCTGCATCTTATTTTGAATGCATATCTTGTATGTTTATTGTAAATGTAGTTTTCAATAACTAATAGAATTTAGACGATCTGCTTCCCCTCAAGGATCTCCTTCAATACGAGTTTCTTCAGGGAGGCCTATGCATTGGACACTGCATGGGAAGGACAACTAAAGATCTCATGCAAGTAGAAGGTGTCAACGACCCCAAAACTGGACATTACATCTTGCTGACACTTAGGATTTTCATGTAATATAAGTGTCATGCATTGGAGGTTTGTCGTTGATGATAGAGATGCTTCTGAAGGCCAATAAATACCCCAAGGAAGCTTCATTTCAGCTCACAACACATTCTCCCTTCAAAGAATACTCAAAGAGGAGTGATTAAGAGAAAATTAGGGTTTTTGGGGTTGACCACAAAGGGTATGCGTTGAGCAGAAGTAGACCATGCAACCAGCCTAGGTCCATGAGTTGATCAAGTGTTATCCAATGGTTCAAAAGGTGTTGTCATGCATCTAACTACTTAAGGAAGACTTGCCTTTCATCAAACTGTTGTCCAAAGGTGTCTAAGGGCCTAGTTTCATACCAGTACGAGTTGGTTAGCTATGTTTAGGTCTAATAAGGTATTCTAAAGTTATTCTAGCCCTAAAGATGAGATTTTAAGCTGATTAATGAACTAGTATAAGCCCGAGAGTTAAGAAAGAACCAAGGGGAACCAGGGAACTTGCAAAGAGAGGAAGGTTCCTGCAATTAAAAGTGTGAGTGGTATTATTTTAAGGAACCTAAGCATATCTTTTAGACTGTATGTTTATGTTATGAATGAGTAGCCAAAACGAGGATGAGAATAGGTGGTCGGGATGGTCAAGGGGTCGAAAAACCTAGTTTCTGAGCCCGTGGTAGAACCTCACGGGATGGTTAAGGGCTATGATTTCCTAAGCCTGTGGGAGGAACCTCGTATGGGATGGTCAGAGGGCCGATGAGCCTACCTTCTAAGCCCATAAGAAGAGGTTCTGTGTGCATATAGGAGACATAATAGATATGACGAAATTATGAGAATTATACTTAACTATTTACTGTGTGTGTAGGTGGAGCAGAGAACGAACTCGTTCGAGACTGAGGTTTGAGTATTAACCTCGTAATATGGATATGCTTTTATTTATATGGATTGAAATATAATTTCTAACTGATACCACTCACTGAAGCTCACACTTTTCTCTTATGTTTTTCTTTGTAGGTAGCAGAAGAGTCTAGGTTGTTGTAGGAAGTCGAGGTCTACACTAGCTAGAATATTATTTATTTAGTTGTAATCGGGGTTGGGAAAATGATTGTAAAAACTTTTCCAAGTTGTATAAACTGATTTCCAAATAATTTATACTTACAATGTTTTTCTTAAAACTCAACTTAAGTTAAGTTAAAGCTAGTATAGATTTGTTGGGCAAGAGGTATTATGAAAAGGTGGTATCTGTCGTCCTCTCGCCTCCTTTTGAGTTCGAGAGGTGAACTCGGGAGGGGGTGTGACATGAAGGAACTGTGAAGTTCCGTAGTGGAAGTGGGGATCAACCCAATTTTCATTTTCACATAATTGGAAATGTATAATACATAAACTATGCATAAATTTAGAAATTTATAGCATGTAACTGATGAAGAAATAGGAATTTGGGTTGGAAGAAATACGTACCCTTGAAGAAACCAACTTCTTCACAAAATCCTCATCT
Source organism: Benincasa hispida (assembly GCF_027475165.1). NCBI lineage: Eukaryota > Viridiplantae > Streptophyta > Magnoliopsida > Cucurbitales > Cucurbitaceae > Benincasa > Benincasa hispida. Next base: position 41,367,814 of record NC_143479.1, read on the forward strand.
CCAATCACGATCAAACATGAACTAAAAAGCTATCAGTGAGGACACCACCACAAATGTTTCCTCTGTATTCTCCTTAGGGTAAAGTGAGAATATTAAGGAGTATGTGGACTTTCAGATTTTGGAAGAGGGAGGGAGTTTGAGAGAGGAAATTTTCTTTTGTGTGTTTCTTGTTTAATACAAAGAGATCGACCTTTCTAAAATCATCTGTGTGAAGAAGATGATAGGTCTTCTCCAAGATAAACCAACCATACATAACCCACCCACGTAATATTGAGAGAGAAAGGGGGGGGGGGGGGGAGCTCCCATATTAATTCAAAAAATTAATATAATAATATAAAAAAATTTAATAAATTATTTAATATATATCTATGATAACTACCTTATCATATCATACATATATATATATATATATATATTAAACTACATGATATATCAAATATAACATGTAAGTTATAGTTTATATTGTATCAAATACAATATTTTCTATAGTTTTAATTCTCTCAATAATGCATGGTGTTTAATATAAATCACATTGATACTAAATTCAATTATATGAATCTCATTCATATAATTAGTATTTGAATCATATTCAAATATTTAATTTCTCTATATATAAACTTTATATTATAATATATCGAATACATTAGATTAATTATATCATATATAATTAATTTAAATTAATTATATCACATGTAATTAATTTTCTCAACTAATTTGAACAATTAAAATTAATCAAAAATTAATTTTCAATAATCCCTATTGAACTATAAAGGGCACATTATGGACTTGTAGATTGAAGTTCTAAAGGTACTTGAATAATTAATTAAACTCATTTAGTTAAATTACTCAACATCCATTAACTATCGGTCACTAGACTAAAGACCGACAGCTGCACTATTTGCACTACAGATATAGTTCTATGTCCATTGGATATAACCAGTCAACAATGAAATGACCCTTCACAAATTGCTCGTAAGTACAGCTTGACAAAAATTACCATTTTGCCCCTATAGTTACATCTTACTCCTTAAATACCATTGAGCACTTTAATGAACAATAAATCCTAGTCCAACTATGACCAAACCCATCTCAAGCCAAGAGAGGGTGCAACACCACATTGTTCAAGCCTTAATCAGCCCTAAAGGGAGCAATTTATGTACTTACCTAGACATTAGGGAATGAATGATTTTGTCTTGTGTAGTTGTATTCTTAAATCACCTCCAAATTGTATCAAATTCACTTCATTTCTCGTTAAATAGCTAATTATACCTCTTGATTGCTCGATACCTATGAAATAAGATAATTAACACATAAAATCCATTAACGAGCCTAAATTAAGCAAGAAATATAGCTCTTTTTAAGAGCTATCACTCATATGGAAGCATATGAACGCTTTTGCCTCAATTTTATTCAAGAACAACATCATAAAGAAATGGAAAATACAGTATATTAGAGGCCGAATTTTCAACAATGGGAGAAGAATATTTACCTTTGAAGACGTTTCTTCGAAATCTTCTCCAATTCTTGAAATCAAGAACTCTTCAATCACAAACAAAAAGAACATGACCACAAGCGGTTCCCTACTATTCTCCAGCAAGGATAGGGCTTGTGCGAACCTTCTTTTTGGAAGGGATGGGAAGAATTTTCTGTCATTTTATTGAGAGAAAGAATGAGATAGTGCTTTTGTATGAGATCTGTACGATTAAAAAAAAAAATCACCCTTCACTGTCGACAATCTGTATTTTTAAAGAAAAAATAGAGAAAGGTCAGAGGGAGAATAACTCCCTCTCACGTTCACCACTCCATTGCAATTGTTACGGAGTTTTATTTTTATTTAATTAAAACTTAAATTAAAAAAATTAATTTAATCTTAATTAAATAATAAACAATAATTAAAAATTAATTAATTAATATTATTAAATATCATATATTTAAATAAAGCTGCATTTGAATCATCTTCAAATGCATATCTCTCTCATAACTTACAGTTTTAATATCAATTTTATTCATATTAATTATAACATATAGTTTACACATGAATCCAATTCATATTTATATAATATTCAGCTATATTACTCTTTTATATTGTATACTTTAATTTTGAATCCCATTCAAAATTATGGGCGACACTCCACACCAAACAATACCTGTAAGAGATTGAGCTCGACTTGAGAGATGGAGACATAAAGTGTTGGGTTTTATATCAAAAAACTCGTGGTTTGTAAAGATAAACTTATTCAGTTAATCAATAAAGATGTTATTGAAGTTTGATTCAATAAAGTAGTTATTGAATATATGAATTGCTCATTTCGTTTTAAAAATAAATCCAATAAACTTAAGATCCAAGGCTATTACATGAGTACTTGAACTTTATGTGGAGACATAAGAGTGGATTGAGTTTGAGTAAATAGCCAAAATGATCTATAGTATACGAATAAGGTTGAGTATCTTATTCTGGTAACACTATCTGATGCGGACCACTATGTAGCTATTACAATTTGTTGTAAAGTGCTCTAAACGAAGTGATCCTGATTCGTTCATGTGGTGACATGAGGAGTGAAGGCATCCTATGTAAAAAGTTTGCATAAGATTGGACCAAGAAATAAGTCACTCTTACTTTGTAATGTTGTTTATTGTTTAAGACTGACTATTTCAAAGCATGACCTAGGTAACTTAACCTTAATCCTGAGCAAACTATGAGTTCCTGTTTATTCGAGATTATCCTTAGATTTGCATGGGTGAGGGCTCAACAAAAAGGTCTCAATAAGCCACTCATTTTAGGGGTAAGACCGGGTAGATAGCTGGGAACATAGGGTGCAGAATAAAATTCGCTCCTACCCGCTTTTAGGGATAATAGAGAGGTTATTCCCTTAAATGCTATTTTCGGGTCTTGAAGAAGGGGCCCTACCCTCTCATTGGATCGATAGGGACTCTGTTTGATGATTGGATTTCAAACCAATTATTTATTAGAGGATCAGTGGGACTTAAGGAACAAGAGTTAATCTCGGGGATAAAACAATTATTGACCCAGTCGTTATTACGAATAACCTGTGAAGGGTTAACTTACTAATCATGGTTATATCAAGTGGACACAATATATCTATAGTGAGGGGAGTGCAACTGCGGGGCTTTAATGGAGTGACGATAGTTAACAAAGTGTGGTTAATTATGTTAAAAAGTTTAGCTGATTAATCTCGGATCAGTGGAGCCCATGATCTATAGGTCCATTAGGTACCCTCACTAGCTCACAAACAAAATAAACCTTAGAATAGCGTGACGAGTGAATTTGAAACATTCAAATTCAAATTAAGGGAATTAGTAACTATATTTGATATAATTACATGTTAATTACTGCATTAAACGAAATTGGAGAATTGGTTGATATTTAAATTCGATTTAAATATCGAATTACATGAATAGAGATTCTTGGTTTTGGAATTCATATGTAATTAATCTGGTATTTTATATTAAATTAATAGAATTAATTTAATTTAATTTTGTGAAAATTCAAATTTAGAAAATAAGTTTTTTTTTTAATTTAATTTTTTGAAAATTAGATTAAAAATTCAATTTTAATAAAAATTCAATTAATTGATTTTGAAATTAGGAAAATTGTTTTTCTAAATTAGTGGGTTTGTCCTATATTTGCTTTTGAATTTGAGTCAAATTCCATTCACAAACTTCAAGCAGGTGAAAGTGATTAGAAACACGCAAAATTGGGTTGAGAAAGAGGCATGCAAAAGGGGTTTTGCTAGTTTTTTTTTTTTGAAGAAAAGTTCCTCAACTTAAGTGTGTTCACCTCAGAAATTTCCTCTAATCTCAACTCATTTTGAGTCCCACAATTCAATCTAAGATCATAGAGAATAGTAGGAAAGATATTCTGGTGGTCTACACTTAGTAGTTGAGAAGCTTGGAGTTGAATTTGAAGATCAAAGGAGTTCTTCAAAGGCATTTCTGAAACCGTCTTCAAATTGTATCAACATGCTTAATTTTTTGCTAAAATGCATGAATTAGAGTGCTTAATAATCCTGAATTCTTCCGTTGTTAGCTTGCTAAAACCAACATAGAGGTGCAATAAAGTCCTCGGTGGCTGTTTCTCGATATTAAGTCAACCTTGCTCCAAACAAGCATCGATGGAATTAATCCAATGCTTGTCTAGGTAGGAAGAAAGGAATTGAACCCAGATAAAGCCTGTTATCAGTTGCCGATCCGATTATTAATTCATAGGATTAACCAGAAAAGAAGGAAGGCCACAAACAAGACTTTTTAAGTGATGGAACGAACACATGTGCAGCGGAAGAAAAATGGATCTAAAGTACTCTAATTAGGTTAATTACAAAGGATAAAAATGCAATTGAAACAAGAATAAAGGCAAAGTAGAAATACAATCTTTGTAGTCTCTAGTCTTCTCCAAATCAACTCCAATCTCCTCACGAACAATTTATAGACCATCACGAGAGTCTTCCCGACTATTCTCCGGCCTTAGAATGGGATGGTGGGATCGAATGAGTGAATAATTTGGAGTGGAAAAAGCTAAGTATTTGAGAAAAAACAATTATGAAATTATCACATAATTCTCATAAATTTCCACTCTTTCTTTTAAAGGTCATTATATGCAAAACATGCAACTTCGAGTTTGATGAGAATTTGACACTAAAAAATCCACTAAATCAAAGTCGGATTTAGTGGGACAAGTGTCTTCAAATGAAGACAACACTTAGTTATGAAAACATTGGCATTTTCCACTCACAAATGTTCGATCTTTCCATTAACTTGGTCAAAATTTGACTCTCAAATTCCAAAGTCAACCAATTTGACTTTTTGATTTTCAAAGTCAAAAGTCAATACATTGACTTTCATTGCAATTTTGACCGAGTTAACAAATTTGAATTTTAATGCAATTTTGACCAATTCCATTTAATTTTAAAATTAATTCTAATAATTAATTTTAAGATAAAATTTATATTAAATAATTAATTAAATAATTTAATTAATTTAATTTAATATTAAATCCAACAGTAATACTAATTAATATGAATCCCTATTCATAATCTTGATATTTAATTATTTAAATCTTATTTAAATATCTCCTATTTTCTCTCTCTTTGTATTTAATTCACAATTGAACATTAGGTTAAATATATTGTATATATTCATTTGTCACATTGTTCTTTGGTTTAGTCCGATATGAGCTAGTAGGGGGACCTCATGGACCTACAGATCACGGGTCCAACGATCTAGGATTAACTAGCTAAACTCTTTAACCTAATTAATCACCATTCATTAACTACCGTTCATTCCACTAAAGCCCAATAGTTGCACTCCTTTCACTGTAGATATATTATGTCCACTTGATATAATCAGGATTAGTAAGTTAATCCTTCATAGGTTGTTCGTAATAATGGCTAGGCCAAAACTTGTTTTACCCCCGAGAATACATCTTGGTCTTTAAGTCCCACTGATTCTCTAATGAACAATTGGTTTGTGATCCAATCACTAAACCAAGTTTCTCTCGGGCCAATGAGAGGGTAGGACCCTTTGTTCAACACCCAGAGTCAGCACTTAAGGGAACAACCGCTCTACTATCCCTAAAAGTGGGTAGGAGTGAATTTCGTCTTGCGCCTTATGTCCCTAGCTATCCACCTGATCTTACCACTGAAATGAGAGGCTTATTGAGCCGAGACTATTGAGTCAACCCTCACTCATGCAAATCTAAGGATAATCATGAATAAACATGAGTTCATTGTTGGCTCAGAATTTAGTCAAGTTACCTAGGTCATCGTTTTGAAATAGTCAGTCTTAAACAGTAAACAACGTTATAAAGTAAGAGTGACTTAATTCTTGTTTCGATCTTATTCAAACTCATTGCATAGAACGCCCCGCTTCTCATGTCAATACATGAACGAATCAGGATCACTTCGTTTGTAGCACTTTACAACAAATTGTAACAACTACAAAGTGAGCCACATCTGATAGTATTACCAGAATAAGGTACCCAGCCTTATTCGTATACTATAGACAATTTTGGCTATTTATTGAACTTAATCCACTCTTATATCTCCAATAAAGTTCATGTATTCAAATAATAGCCATGAATGTTTAGTTTATTGGATTTAGTCTTTATAAGTGCAATTCACATATTCAATAACAGTTTTATTGAATAAGCGTCAATTACATATTTTTTCTATAATAAAATATGTTTAACATTACAAATTGCGAGTTTTAGGACATACAACCCAACAAACTCCCACTTGGACTAAAACTCCAGTGGATTTCACATATATATACAAATATATATACAATATTGAGTAATAAGAGAATAAATACAATAAACTAGGGCATCAGATATTCAATATTTCTCTCACTTGCCCTAGTTCTATCTATTTCACAGTCCTAGTCCCACTGGGTGACCCTCAAACACTTTAGCCAAGAGGGCTTTTGTAAATGGATAAGCCAAGTTGTCTTCAAAGGCAATCTATGTGATAATCACATCTTCTCGGTGTACATACTCAACTTCCATGATGGATTCAGTAATACAACTTTGCTTGATACTCCTCCAAACTTTAGCTCCTGCATTTAGAGTGAATAATGAACCAAACTAGATTTCCTAGAATCTATATCAGTCTAAAAGTCATAATCAGTAAATCCAGTAAGGATCAGATCCTTAGCACCATACACGAGCATATAGTCCCCCGTTCTACGAAGATACTTGAGAATGTTTTTAACAACAGTCCAATGATCATATCCGGGATTCGATTTATATTAGCCGACAATTCCAATTGTATAGCATATGTCGGATGAATACACAACATGACATACATTAAACTCCCTATTGTTGATGCATATGGAATTCGTTTCATAACCTTAACCTTTTGAGGAATCTTGGGAGACTGTTCCTTAGACAGATGAATTTCATGCCTAAAAGACAACATACCTTTCTTGGAATCTCACATTTTATATCGAGACAACATCTTATCTATATAATATACTTAAAACAAGGCTATCGTTTTGTTCTAGCATTTCCGAACGATTCGATCCCAAGAACATACTATGCTTCTCCGAAATCCTTAATTTGAAATTGCGTGGCTAGCCATGTCTTAATGTCAGCTAGAAATTCTACTTCATTCCCAATGAGTAGAATATCATCAACATATAGATCAAGAAAAGCTACAATTCTATTTACAATCTTTTTGTAAACACGAGGTTCGTCAACATTTTGTTGAAAACCATAAGATTTGACCACTGATAAATGGCAGAAATGCCAGTTATTATAAGCCTTTTATTTAGAATTATAAGGGCTAACAGGTACAAAACGCGGTGATAATACTTAGAATTTATGAAAAGTTGAGTTTTGCGTCGATTAGCACCTAAATCCTCACTGACCTAATATTATGCATTATTTCGTGCTAAAGTGTCTATTTTTGTAGCTATTGCAGGAATCAAACACATGCGCTAGAAATAAGCAATCAAAATCAAACGCATGCGCTAAAGCCAGGCGACCGCAAAGACAAACGCATGTGCTGGAAGCCGAGCTACTGCAAAGACGAATGCATACGGTAATCACATGCGTCCAATGCATGGAAATTACGGTGATCAAATGGAGATTGAATTCACAGAGTGATAGCCATAATAGAAGATCGTAAGATGGGTAGAACGCGTTGATAACTTAAGCTAAATTAAGCTCGAACACTTACCTTGGGAGTATCAACAAGATAAGGCGATGTGACAATGCCCATACTGCGACAAAAACAGCAGTGAGCCATAACGTCATCAGTATAGCTGTCGGCATCTAAACTCTATAAATAGCCCTTGGGACCTTCATTTTAAGACATCCGAACTTCTGCCTCAAGGCAGAGGTTTGTGATCACAGATGAGAGCTTGAACAAGAGTTTCAGTGAGAATTCTTCATCTCTACAAACCAGACCGAGTGATGACCAGAGCTTTCACCGGAGATAGAGCTCGAAAGAGACATCTCCATCATTCATCCATTGCACCACCGATAGCTTTGATATAGAGTCCTTTATTTTTCTTCTAATCTCTATATTGCATTACATTTTAGCTTAAGATATTAAGAAATTTTGTGATCACTGCAAATCTTGACTTCTTCATTGCCGTCTTCTTCATCATCTTCATCTCTATCATAGCTTATCTTCAGCGTTTATTTATCAAAGGCAATCGCATGCTTAATTGTGTAGCCTAGAGATAGGACGCATGTAGCAACCCACCGAGTGGTGTGCGTTGTGCGAGTATAGTGAGTTAATCCTCTTTGCTTGATGAAAGGCTATAGCAACGCTTGTCTATGGGATGTTGTATTGCTTGTCTATAAGTTAAATAGTCGTGTCTAACTGCCTGAGAAGGTAAGAGATGAAACGTACTAAAGCAAAGTTCTCATTGTTCCTAAGATAGGCACAATCTTATGCTCGACGCAACCATGCACTATAGAGATATAGTCATGCATCTGACCACCGAGAGGTGTGTGATGCATTAGTACAATGAGTTGGGATTACGCAGGCGATTTAAGATAATAAACATTACTATGTGTTAATGGTTGTTGTGTATCTACCTATTCTCATTGCAAGTCTTCTATTGCTCAATCTATTTAGTTAGGAGTAGAAGTTGTGTGTAAATCCATTAAACTTCTTTTTATTTTTCTTTTCATCACCTCAAGCACATTGCTTCACAAGTATTATTGAGTGACAAATCCCTGTGTTCGACCTCGGATTACCCGAGAAACTTACGTTCGCGTTATACTTGGCGCGAGCGTAAGAAAACTAATGATAGGAACGCATGGTCATTGCATACTAGATTAATGCATTTTCATTCTGACGCATGACCTCAGACGCATGGGCGTAAACGCATAGCTTAAGCCATGTCTAACGCATGATTGCATGTACAACCCCATCCGTCCCTAATAATAATAATTTTTCTTTCCTTCCTAATCCAACAAGTTTTTGGCGCCGTTGCCGGGGACTTGGTAGCTAATGTTTTGTAAAGTTTTGTGTTTCGCAGGCACCCTTTCAATCTTAGGCGTATTGTAGATTGTGCAACCAAGCTGCAAACAATGTTTGAAGTATAGGCGATGTGTCGAAAGTCAAATATTGACCCCGAGATAGAAAGGCTATCTGTCACATGAGCTGGAAGCAATTTTAGGCACATATCAACCATCATGCATCCAACAATTGCTGGAAGCTCCAACAGTCGGGGCGAACCCTTTGACCTAAGCAGTTAAGAGCCATCTCCTGTATGGAAGACTCCTTACGGTGACAACACTTCAACTTCTCCAGGGACGTCTTCTATTCTATCTTTACCTTGCTTTCTTAGTTTAGTTTATTTTTATTGTTATTTTGGATATGCGGCTACTTCCTTGGTTGTAGTGCATTTGCTCCTTATAGGTGCGACAATAACTCTCCTCGGTCCGTAATAATAATGGAAGAATCCTCCACATCCTTCAACGCATGGCTTCAACAGCATAAATTCCAATGCATTGTTGCATGCGTTATTCTACTTAAGATTCTTTTCTTGTTATCTTTTATGCCTTATCCTTTTGAAATTCTCCTTGCCTGATTGTGGTCCTTTGCAATGCATCTATGATGGTACAAATAATTCACTGCATTCTCTAACTAAGTATCGCAAGGGTCTCCATACTTTTAATAGCTTCTTCAAAGTGTGAAAATCTATAGTTGTATTGCTCAAACGTTCATCACATTGCGGTCATTTCCTTGAAAAAAAAAACTTTTGAAAATAACTCCATTGCCAACGCAATGGGGAAACCTATGTTGATAAGAGTTTAGTTGTGAAAGGCACTTACTCGTAGTTGGATATCCGCATGACACCCGTGGGGGCAAGCCAAAACGAAGGTAAGTCGCCAGGATCGACGTATAAGCACAACTCCTCGGTCTGGCACAAGCCAAATTAAGCAAAGATATGAGTTGAGTTGAATATGGAACGCAACCGAAGTTAGATGCCCGCATGACACACGTGGGGGCAAGCCAAAACGAAGAGTGTAACCAGATTCAACGCTGCATTCGAATAAGTAATCTCATAATCTTGAATTGTGTTGAATGAATGCATTTTCAAGAGCTGAACGCAAAGTTGCGGAGAATAAATAAAAAGTTTTTAAGCAAAGGCTTGCCGAATTTAACTTAGAAAAGATTTCTTTAAATAAGCAATCGAAGTGGAGGAGAGTATTGCAGCCATGGTTAGAGGTACGAGTTAATTATATTCTGAGAGGCTGGTCATCGCAAAGGAACCCCGGAAGGTGAATTAAGAATTTCTTGAGTATAATGCATGCTTGAGGACATGCATGATTCTAAGTTTGGGGACAGTATCAAATCTCATGTTCTAGGATCAAGAAACGTTTTAGCCCATAAATGGATCTATTAAGCTTGCAAATCTTTTTCTTTTAATCCTGTGCAATAAACCCCTTTGGTTGAGATATATAGATACTTTTTTCAAGATAGCCATTTAAAAAAGCTGTCTTGAATCCATCTGCTAGATTTTATAATCATAAAAAATAGCAATGGACAAAAGTATCCTAATCGACTTAATCATGGAAATCGGAGAAGAAGTTTCTTCATAGTCCACCCCCTCTCTTTAGGTAAACCTTTTTGCAACAAGTCTAGCTTTGTAGGTTTGTACCTCACCAGCTTGGTCTCATTTTCTCTTGTAGGTCCTTTTGAAACCAATGAGTTTTCCCCCTTCTGGTTGATCTACAAGAACCCAGACTGAATTAAAGTACATCGACTCCATTTCGAGGTCCATGGCTTTTATCCGCTGGTCATTTTCTACATCACCTATTATTTCTTTAAAAGACAATGGATCCATTAAGCTATCATCAGGTATGACGACCTGAGTTTCGGTTAAACCTATGTACCAGTTAGGCTATTGCACAATCCTTCCACTATGTCAAAGCATTCTTAACTCTTGAGATGGATGTGAAGTACCAGTTCCATCAACAACTCTTGTTGAAGGACCTGCTCCATCAACAACTCTTGTAGATCTATCTGCAGTTTCTCTGGTTATCTCACATAATACTAGATTACTGCGAGGTTGATGATTTTTATATGGTCTTCCTCTAGAAATGTTGCATTTTTTGACACAAATACTTTATCTTCTTGAGGATCATGAAAAAGAAAACTACCTTTTGTTTCTTTGGGATAGCCTACAAATAGGCATTTGAACGTCGTTCCAGCTTCCTTTGATTTTGTGCCAACATATATGCTGGGCATCTCCAAATCATGAAGTGGCGTAAACTACATTTATGTCCTCTCTATATCTCATAAGGTGTCTCTAAAACACTTTTCGAGGGCACCACTTTTCGAGGGCACCATGTTCAATATATACACCACAATCTCTACTGCGTGACCCCAAAAAAAACTTGGCAACTAGCATAACTCATCACAGAACAAACCATGTCCAATAGGGTTCTATTTGTTCTTTCTGTAACACCATTTTGTTGAGGTGTGCTAGGTGTCATGATTTGTTACTGAATTTCATTTTCTATCAAATAGTCCTGGAGTTTTAAGTCCATGTACTCACCATCTCAATCTGATCAAAATGTTCTAATATTTTTACCTAATTGGTTCTCGACCTCTAACTTATATTCCTTGAACTTTTCAAGTGTATCGGACTTATGATGCATTAGGTAAACGTAGCCATAACTTGAATAATCATCGAAGAAGTTGATGAAACATTCATACCCTCCTCTCGTTTTAACATTCATCAGACCACAAAGGTCTGAATGTACTAGCTCTAAGGGTTCTTTGGCTCTAAGACCTTTTTCAGTAAAAGAACATCTTACCCTCAAGACAAGATTCACATGGTGGTAAAGAGCTATCTTCTAGCTAGTTTAGAAGTCCACTCTTAACCGATCTCCCAGTCCTATTATGAGTTTCAGTTGTTTTAAACATCTCCATATTCAAAATGACTTTTACCCCAGTTGATTTTAACACGTATAAGTTATTCTCTGGATCTACAAAACATATTATATTACCTTTTGAGATAATAAACATCTCATCATATTCAAAAGAAACTTTGTAATTTTGTTCTAGCAAACATGAGATAGAAATTAAATTCCTTTTCATAAAAGGAATGTAATAAACATTTTCAAATATAATGTGTCTATCTCTGATAAATAACTTTATATCTCCCACTTCTTTACCCGAAATAAACTCCCCAATCCCTACCTTAAAGGTTTATTCGCCTTCTGTAAGCTATCTTCCAGAACTAGTTTCCTAAGCAAAAGCACAAATATGATTAGCAACACTTGAATCTAATATCTAGGTTAATTATCATTTTCTTCCAAGCATGTCTCAATGTCAAGTAAATCATATTTACTTTTTTGTGTCTTCTGGTCAGTAGCAGAATTGTGAGATAGAGCACATTCCTCTATTAAAAGATAGTTTATATCAACAACTACTAGTATATTTGATTTCCATGTTGATTTACCATTGAACATGTCAGAATAAATTTGAAGAATTGAACCAAAATTATGAGATAGAGGACATTTCTAATTGTGAATTTCTTATACAGCTAATCAAATTTTAGCAAAGTAATAATGTACCAAAATTTCATATTTTATTTGCATCGATACTACAGGAGTGAGAATAAGTGCTACCGAGGGTAGTCAAATATTCTTTACTAAAGCAAGACATTCTTGACTAAATACTATATCCAAAATAACTCATACTCCGGTAGTCATTTAGCTACCATTTTCAGTCAAGAACTTACTAATACTTAGTAATTCTATAAGTGTAACCCTCCATTTTCAAATCTCAAAAATTAGCGGCCCCAACAATGCTACCGAATTGGAAAGTCAAAGTTGAGAAATGACCTAAGAAATCATATCCATTTCTGGAGTCTGAGTTATTCTGAATCCTATATTACAACCCTCCGAGGGGATAGTCGTGGTTAGCGACTAGCTAATGCTAACTTAAAGATGAGAAGTAGGCACAAAATAGGAATCTCATGGTTCAAACTAATAGAAGTGATCGTAGGACACGTTGACACACATCCTTCACCCACTTACTATGAACTACTTGCCCTATTCACCTTGCTATTAACCCATGCAAACACTATTCGAATGGAGGTTACTTCGAGGGGGACACGAAGCATTACACAGATCTTATGGTGTGAACTCTTAGGAACGTGAGAGCTAAGAACAACATATCCTATATATTATTAATCTCCGACGTATTCTATTTATTTTTGGGTAAATCTTTACTTAGGAATGTTCTGGCTAATTAAACAACCTAAGTCTATGTGGTTTATTGATAACTTGTAGAAATACAAGTTATTGTGGCTCAAAAGTTGGAACAATTAGGGCTTTAATGATAAAATCTCATCATTTTTAGAGAAAACGCATGGAATTACTCGAACACTATCAAACTTATGCAAAAGAATGTTTATTGCTAAAATACTCCGGCACTAAAGCATGATATTGCAGGATCACGACAAAAGTCTAATGCATGATTAAGAAAAGTGTCGCAGGAAAAGTCTAACGCATGGGGCATGCGTCGGATGGATTCAACACACGGAAGATTCATTGATTCAGGCTATTTGTGTCAAATCACCACTTGCAAGCATGGGCGTCTGCAGCAGGCGGCGTCTAAAAAGCATCTGAATGCAGGCGGTTGATCAGGGTATGGAATTTAATGCTGCCCATCATCAAGTTGGAGAAGACCAACGCCTATAAATAGAAGAAATCCCACCAGATAAAAGAATCTCTTGAAATCTTAGATCTTTTAGCTCATCGTATAATTCTGAAATTTTGAGATCGTAGAGTTGTGCTGTGGTGCTGAGAAGAACAAGAGGGAAGAGAACCATCTCCATCGCCAATCAAGGAGCGGAGGAAGCTGAGCTTGGGAGAGACATTTCTTCCGATTCTTCTACAAGTGGTTGTATACGAACCAGAATTGAGCCAAAGAGGACAAGAGATTGTACTCTGTGGCTTGACTCCTTTCATTTCATCTTACTTATCGTTTTCATCTTCTCATTTGATTATGTGTTGGTTTTTTAAAGACAATCAGTTTCTTTATAAATTCACATATTTGATCTATCATACTTTGCCACTTTTTATTTCTTGTTTATGTCGGATGCATCTATAACTTCATGCAAAATTCCATTTCGAAATGCTTTAACCAATTAAATCAATTGGTAAAAGCAGCTTTAACTTAAATTATTCGAGAGAATAAGTAAGCCAGCATAATGTTAGAAACGCCTAGTATATCTAGATATAGACGCACTGGTGTTTTATTGCATCTTGTGATTGACGCATAAATCCTAAAGATAGGTATTGTATGATATTCGTATTGAGAAGTGCCGAATGGAATCTAACGCATAAACGGAGATAAACAAGTCATCTCATTCACATCATATTCTTGTTCGTGTCCACCTAACATGGATCGACGCATATCACTTGCATCAAACTCCATTTTTCACACGACCCCTTATTCTCTACTTGACCCTTTTGTATCTTCTTGCACACACACAGCAGCTTAGTGTAAATAACTCATTTCTACATTCACTTGGGATATTTCTACAACAGTTACAATGTAAGGTATGCGTTAGCTTTAATCTGAATCCTTGAGTTCGACCCTGGACTTACCAGCAACTTGAGTTGGATTTATACTTGGATCTAAGTCAGGAAAACTTGTACGTCTATAGAGGAGTGTCATACATCCTGTTGCACATCACTAACGTATCATAAACGCATCAATGCATCATTCATATTTATACTTATTTTCCAATTACTTTATACAATACACTCCTAAGCTCGAATCACGAAATCAACAAACAAGTTTTTGGCACTGTTGCTAGGGATTCAACAACAAAACTAACAAGAAATTTTGCTTGTATCTTTTGTAGGAAAACTACATTTGAGGGAGTATTACGAGCTATGTTGAAGCTTGTAAACATTTATGGGCAGGGAAAGCACCCCTGAACTTGTATACAATCCCGAAGTTGAAAGGACCTTTCGATGAAGAAATCGATCTAATCGTCGCCGTAGGTTAAGGCAACAACTACACAGACAATAGACTAGGCAACAACAAATGGCGGACGAACAAGCAAATCATAACTTAGCTTAACAGCTAGCCCACGCTACGCAAAATCCAATCATATTGACAAACAGTAGTACGTGTCCCATGCGGGTGTATGTGTCTCCCGTGTTGTATGATTTCTCACCAGGGATCATATATCCTCGCCAGATGGGACAAGATTTGAGATAAAATCTGTGATGTTACAAATGCTCCAAAAAGCTGGACAATTTGGGGGTGTTCGAGGAAAAGACCCTCACGCCCACATGAAACGTTTCTTGGAGACGTGCAACTCGTTTGTTATTCCTGGAATCACTTCAAAAGCTATCAGGCTATCTTTATTCACATATTCTCTGCGTGATGAAGCAAAGCAATGGGTAAGTTCTTTGGATCCTGGAGAGATCACAACCTGGGAAAAGTTGGTGGAGAAATTCATGCAGAAATACTTCCCGCCCACCACAAATGCAAGAAGGTGGAGAGAGATCATGAACTTCGAGCAGGAAGAATTTGAAACCTTGAGTGCCGTATGGGAGCACTTTAAAGGTTTAGTCAAGAATTGGCCCAATCATGGATTACGGTTAACCATCCAAAGGGAGACTTTCTATGGCGGATTAAACAGAGCATCTCAAATGGCAGTCGACGTAGCTGCAGCTGTCGGTATCATGGACAAATCTTATACTGAAGCTAAGGAAATACTGGACCGCATAGACAAGCATAATATGGAATGGGTGGATGACACTTACGATGCAAGAGCAGAAAGGAAGAGGCGATCTCAGAATGTGAATTCTATTGACTTTAATGCAATAGCCGCACAAGTGGCTACTATGGCAAACCTTTTGCAGAATATGTCACTAGGGAACACATCAAACCCGTAAAAGGTAAATCAGGTAGAAACATTCATACAACCCATGGTTAGGTGAATGGGTTGTGGAGATCCCCATTCCTATTCTGACTGCCCACAAAATCCACAATCGGTATGCTTTATTAAAAATAACCCATTCTTAAACACCTATAATCCCAAATGGAGGAACAATCCAAATTTCTCTTGGACAGGTAAGCAACAGGAGCCAGACCCCCCAGGGGTAAACCAACAACAAAGACAAGGACCGCTGCCTGGATTCCAGCCAACGTAGCAGCCGTAGTAACAATCCTTTAATAGAGGAGGTCAGGCGTCGAGTTTAGCATCTTCGCTTGAAAACCTCTTAAAGGAGTACATCGCTCAGAACGACGCATTGCTAAAAAGTCAGGCGTCTTCCATCAGAAATCTTGAGATACAGGTGGGGCAAATTGCCAATGAGTTGAAGAATCGACAGCCAGGAGTCTTGCCTAGAAACACGGAAACCCCAGGGAATGACAATGGAAAAGAACAATGTCATGCGGTGACATTGCAAAGTGGCAAAGCTCTTGAAGAAAGAACCATGAACCCAAGAACCAACAATCTTTTAAAAGAACTCAACACACGCCCAACAGAATTAGAAGATCAAGAAGAAAGAATACCTAAATCCACAAGCCATTTAGAGCCAAGCATGTCTAACGTGGGAAAATCTGTGGTGCAGCTGGACGCACCATTTCCTAGACGCTTGATGAAGAAGAATGATGAACAATAATTTAAGCATTTTCTTGAATTCCTGAGGTAACTACATATTAATATTCCACTGGTAGAAGCCTTAGAATAAATGCCAAAATACATCAAATTTTTTAAGGATATTTTGACAAAGAAAAGGAGAATCAACGAGACAGAAGTAACTGTTCTAACGCGGGAGTGCAATGCGTTAGTCAGCAACAGATTACCCAAGAAACAGAAGGACCCGGGAAGCTTTACAGTCCCGTGCTCAATCGGAGGGTTGGATGTAGGACATGTGTTGTGTGATCTGGGAGCAAGCATTAACCTCATGTCACTCTCAATCTTCAAGAAATTACGAATTGGTGAAGCACAGCCCACTTCTATAACACTTCAACTTGCTGATAGGACAATCACGTACCCTGAAGAAAAGATTGAAGATGTTCTGATAAAAGTTGACAACTTCATATTCCCAGCGGATTTCATCATCCTAGACTATGAAGCAGACAAGGATGTACTAATCATTCTTGGACGATCCTTTCTAGCCACTGGGAAAGTATTAATAGACGTGCACAAGGGACAATTGACCATGCGCGTAGACAATCAAGAAGGGAAGAGTGTGTGCAATACGTTGGATGCTGGCTGACATCCGTGGCATCAACCCATCTTAATGCATGCATAAAATTAGGCTAGAAGAAGGAAAGAGTGGATCGATTGAGCCTCAACAAAGGCTGAATCCCATAATGAAGAAAGTAGTAAAGAAAGAAATCTTAAAGTGGTTGGACGCATGAGTAATCTACCCTATATCCGATAGCAGCTGGGTAAGCACAGTTCAATGCGTCCCCAAGAAAGGAGGAAAAATAGTGATAGTCAATAGTAACAATGAGCTCATCCCTTCAAGGACTGTCATGGGTTGGCGCATCTGCATGGACTATAGGAAACTCAACACGGTAACCTAGAAGGACCACTTCCCTCTTCCCTTCATTGACCAACTTCTTGATAGACTGGCTAGAAAAGAATTTTATTGTTTCCTTGATGGATACTTCGGCTATAACTAAATTTTGATTGACCCAGAAGATCAGGAAAAGACGACATTCACTTGCCCCTTTAGAACGTTCGCGTTCAGACACATGCCTTTGGACTATGCAACACATGTGGAACATTCCAAAGGTGCATGATGGAAATTTTCTCTTAATTCTTGGAAAAGACCGTTGAAGTTTTCATGGATGATTTTTCAGTCTTTGGAGACTCATTTCAATCGTGCTTAGATAACTTGGAGGCCGTCCTTGCTCGATGTGAGGAAACAAATCTTGTGTTGAATTGGGAAAAATGTCATTTTATGGTGAATGAAGGCATTGTTTTGGGCCACAAGGTATGTAAAGTCTGATTGGAAGTTGATGAGGCCAAGGTAGATGTAATAGCAAAACTTCCTCCACCATCAAATGTAAAAGCTCTACAAAATTTTCTAGGACACACTGGCTTCTACCGAGGGTTCGTAAAAGGATTTTCTCAAATTGTGCGACCTTTGAGCGCATTATTAGAAATGAAATGGCCCTACGAATTCAATGACGACTGTTGCAATGCATTTGAAACACTGAAGTATGCGTTGACTACAACTTCGGTACTAATCGCACCGGATTGGACGCAACGTTTCATTCTAATGTGCGACGCAAATGATGTTGCAGTAGGCACCATGTTGAGGCAGAAAAAAGGGAATTTGATACACCCCATCTCTTATGCGTCCAAGACACTAAACGACTCTCAAGAACACTACACAACCACGGAGAAATGAAATGCTAGTTGTAGTGTTTGGCATCGAAAAGTTCAGATCTTATTTAGTTGGTGCATCAGCAACCATCTATACAAACCACTCAGCCATTAAGTTCCTGATGAGTAAGAAGGACACGAAACCAAGATTAATTAGATGGGTACTACTATTGTAGGAATTCGACATCGATATTCAGGACAGAAAGGGGACTGAGAATCAGGTGGCCGACCATCTGTCCATATTAAAGAATCAGGAAATACAAGAACAAGAAAATGAAATCAAAGATGCATTTCCTGATGAAAGCTTATTCAAAGTTGAAGGTAAGGAACCTTGGAACGCAGACATAGTTAATTACTTAACTACCAAGCAATTATCCGAACACTTCAACTCTCTGCAAAAGAAATGGTTGGTACATGACAGCAAATTTTATTTTTAGGATGAATCGTTTCTCTACAAATAAGGTCTCGACTCTATCATATGTCGATGCGTTCTGGAGGGAGAGACACAATGCATCTTGGCTGAGTGTCATAACTCTCCTTACGGAGGGCATTTCGGAGGGTATACAACCCTGTGAAGATTCTTCAAAGCGGATACTTTTGACCTACCCTCTTCAAAGACGCAAGGGAGTATGCCTGCAAGTGTGACCCTTGCCAACGCACTGGAAATCTCATCAAGGGATGCAATGCCTATGAACAGTATTCTTGAAGTCGAATTATTTGACATCTGGGGCATCGATTTTATGGGACCTTTCCCTCTATCCTGCGGTCAACAATATATCCTACTGGTAGTAGATTACGTATCAAAATGGGTGGAAGCAGTAGCTTGTGCAAGAAATGATGCGTCGACTATTTCTAAGTTTCTTACCACGAACATTTTCACACGCTTTGGAGCACCAAGAGCCCTGGTAAGGGACGAAGGTACGCATTTCATTAACCACATCATTCTGAAATTGCTTGCCAAATATAATGCCAGGTACAAAATCGCTATTGCATACTACCCGCAAATCAATGGTCAAGCTGAGGTATCGAATCGGGAAATAAAATCAATATTGGAAAAAGTTGTCAACGCATCGCGGAAAGTCTGGGCACAGAGGCTGAATGAAGCACTCTGGGCCTACATGACTGCCTACAAGACTCCCATAGGTATGTCTTCATACTCCCTACTATTCGGAAAAGCTTGTCACTTACCCCTAGAGTTGGAGAACAAAGCTTTTTGGGCAGTAAAGAAGCTGAATTTAAACTTCGACGCCGTGGGTGATCAACGCAAACTTCAGCTCAATGATCTTGAGGAATTGCGGTTGAACGCATACGAGAACAACAAGCTCTACAAGGAGAAGACCAAACGTTGGCACGACCAATGCATTAGAAAGAAAGAGTTTGTTGTTGGCCAAAAAGTTTTATTATTCAATTCACGATTGCGTTTGTTCCCAGGAAAATTAAAGTCAAGGTGGTCAGGACCATTCATTATCAAAACAATCTTTCCCAACGGAGCAGTAGAGTTGACGTGGGAGGATGGCACAAATACGGTCAAGGTAAATGGGCAAAGAGTGAAGCCTTACTTTGAAGATGGTGTAGAACGACATGTCATCCCTCGTATTATGCGAAGCCAACTGAGACTTGTGTCGAAGCATCCCTGCGTTCACATCGACACATATTCCAGGGACGCTTCTTCTACCTTCATTTCTTTTGCATTATGTATTTTATGACTGCATTTGTGTTGACTCTGATTGTTTGCTTCTCTTTGTGTTACTTTTTAAGTAGATTTATTATTGTTATTGCTTTCTTATTTAAGAGATTTATTTAATTTAAAAAAAATAATTAAAAAGAAGAAGAACAAAAAAGTTATGTACAACCGAATGAAGCTTAGGATTGAAATAAAACTAACGCGTTGGACTTAAGCCAACGAATGGCCCTAACCGAAAGGATGCATCTTGAAAATAAAAACACTCGATTGCCTAGAAACACTAGGCACTTCCTTTCGTCTGCTTAATAAATGAGGATGTCAGGCACCGCCTAACGTCATCACACCCTCTCCTACAGACCTATAAAACACACACCTTCAGATAGTCTCTTCTTCCACCTCCTTCAAATACTACTTCGCGAAAATCCTAGCTCCCGAAACCTTACCTCCCTTTAATCAAGTTCGCTACTCTGGTCAGCCTTCAGCAACAATGTCTTCAGCATATGACAGCCAAAACCAGTCACTGAGCTACAGAGGCATGTCGCCGGTAAGTTCCTTTCATCTTCTTCCGCTTCAATGTCGCCCCCTCCAAACCCTTGTCGAACCTCAAAAACTCCCTTTCCGACCAAGCCTATGCACGGCGGACCTTTCTTCACATCCCAGCGACCATCTAGGTCGAAACCCATCGAAACCACCACAAATCCAAAATCCTCTAAAACCCACCAAAAACCCAAAACCACCGCTAAACCTAAACCCAAACCTCCCACCAAACCAAGGCGGCAGCTCCCTTCTTCCTCCACAACTGCCGAGAAATCCTACACAAAGCCCACCCCACCACCATTTATTCCAAATATTACGCTGGTGGGTGCGACGCATGACTCTATTCCCACTCATCTCCATACCGCACCATCGCCCGCATTGCGTCCACTTCCCCCATTATCCATCCAACCCTTAGCCACCATTTACCCCATTGAAGAAGTTTGTCATTTCATCTCCCAGGTTTCCGTATACCCCATCTAGCACCCCACCAATCACTCCCCCAAGGCCCAACTCTGATAGTCCTGCGAAAGAGCAAAATAGCGCGGAACTTGCAGAATTGGCTCGAAAAGACAAGCAAGAAGTTTTGAGCAATTTTGGCAAGTTTGAATTAGGGCCAAGTAGAAGAGGAACAAGTGATTCATCCTAACCCAACCGATGCATCACTTGAAATTGATGAAGCGGAGCATTATGCGATGATGCTTGAAGCAGAATTGGAAGAAGAAGAAGAAGAGGAGGGAGAAAGGGAAATTGGCTCGAGCGCATCGCAACCTCGTCAATCTGACACGGATGAAGGGCCATTGAAAGAAAAGAAAGTAATGAGAAAAAGGAAATTGATTTTGGAGGATAAAGAAGAGCAGTTCGCATTTGGTCCTGAGGTGCAATGCATGAGAGCTGCTCAAGGTCTAGAGTGTTAGAAAAGGAATTGGAGCATTACCAGCCCGCACGACAGGGGCGAAGGAAGTTAGCCCTCCAAAAAGAGTTGGAAAATGAATTAAGGGAGCTGGCACGAGAAGCCAAAGCACACGAGGCGGGCAAACGCAAGGTAACTAACATGTTACCTAAAAAGACCAAAGGGAGGAAACGCCAGTTTAGTGACATCCTTGCCGAGAAGGGCTTCTTCCCCGAACGCAACCCATTGCCGCCATATATAACCGAAACTGTGGACACAATGGGTTGGGGTCAACTATGTGTTGGGCATACGAGGATTTGGCCCAACCTTGTCCGCCAATTTTATAGTAGTGAGTTTAATATGAAGAGAAATACGACGTTCGGTGATGGTGTTTTTGTGCGCTTCTTAGCTGACAAAATTAATGAAGTGTTCAATATTGTAAGTAACCCAGACGCAGAGGGAAATCGCATCTTGGAACATCCAACTCCAAGCTAAATAAAAGATGTGTTAAGAGTAGTGGCCAAACCTGGAAGCACCTGGCAAACATCAAGAAATGGAGTAAAGATCTTAGCTTCCAGGAATCTGAAACCAGAAGCAAACTTATGGTATTATTTGATTAAGAAAAGCATCATGCCTACAATGCATGATGAAACCTTATCAAGAGAACGCGTCCTGACCACTTACTACATCATGCAGCACATTTCTCTAGACGTAGGGAGGATAATAAGGGACCAGATCAAAGCCATTAAAGTAAAACCACGAGGACAAATCTATTTCCCTTGGCTGATCTGTGCGCTGTGTGAATACGGGGGCATCCCTCTGGGGGATGATTATGAGAAAATCGATGGTCTGATGGATATCAAGTTGATCAGGCGTCTGCTTCGTAGTTCGCCGCACCAGCCTACCCTACCTTGTAAGGACGCGACAGCCAGACCTTGACCCTTCAAATGCACCCCTAAAAGAACACGCGTCCGGGTGATTGAACACAGCGATGAAGCTACGGAAAATGAAGATTACGAAGAAGAGCATGCGTCTACTGATGAAGAAGCGCGACCAGACTTAAACATCCCTCTCTCAAACTCACCTTTGGCCCTGTAAGAAGGGATTCTTGATCCAACGCAGCATGAAACTACTGATTTAGATCAAGAAATCCCTAGTCCCCTTTCTTCTCCCTTACCAGCTCTAATTCCAACTTTTGTACCTCTGATTATTTTTTAACCAACTGGGTTAGAGTCAAGCAACGCAGGAAATATTGAAGACCCAGTTGAAAGAATTGAAGAGCCAACACCGCCACAACCACACATTGATATTGATGAGTTGAAAACTTTCATTAGTGATCAATCAGACCACTGGCTACGTCTATTGAAACTCTTCAACAGCAAAATAGGGTTCTAAGGGATTACATGCGGCAGCAGACAAGAAAAATGCAGGACTAGTTTGTCTATACAACGTAATATATTAATCAGGTCCTGGTTGGAATGTTTGCCTTGCCACCGCTACATGCTCACCTAAGGAACCCTCTACCTTCATGGATGAAGACTCTGCAGAAGAACACAGGGATGACACGCCAGAACAATAAATTTGGGGTGTTGGCTACTTTGTTTTATTTATTAATCTATTGTATTTGTTTTTTATGTTTGTTTATTCCATTACTGAGTTATCCAATGAAATGAATGAAATTTCTATCATTTTTCATCCTTGCATTTGTCCTTAGCATACCTTTTTGTTATTTAGCTATTTTCTCGTCTTGTGCGTTGTTATACCTCAATGATATTGGTAATATAAAATTTTGAAGTACAGAGTAGGCATTAGGAAAATCAACAAAGCCTGAACTTTTCTAAAAAGTCTACATGTTTTCTTTCTAACGTATGCAAGCTTTAAATCAAAACTCCTTTCGAAACTCACAAAGCCTTTTCGAAATTTTGTTTCTCTTTTAGCAATGAGGATTTAGCTGATCTCCAGAATTTGGGGGTGAGGGAAATCTGAGTTAAGACACATTAATCGAGTACATCAAAAAGAAAGGAAACAAAATAGAAAGATGTTAAACGCAAACTCCTCTGTCAATACTCTGAAAGAAAACCTAAAATTGGCATGAGTTAAAAATTAGAACAGGCACTTAGCCGTAGTTGGATGCTCGAATGACACCGATGGGGGCAAGCCAAAACGAAGTTAAGTCTCCTAGACCAATGCATCCCAAAACTGCACTATCTAGTTTAAAGAAATTGTGTCTTGAAACGAATGAATGCTAGATATGAGTTTAGTTGTGAAGGGTTCTCACCCGTAGTTGGATGCTCGCATGACACCCGTGGGGGAAAGCCAAAACAAAAGTGGGACACCTAGAACAACGCATGGGTAACCAAAAATTTATACTGTTTCTTTTAACCGCCATCTATTT
This sequence comes from Benincasa hispida, assembly GCF_027475165.1. NCBI lineage: Eukaryota > Viridiplantae > Streptophyta > Magnoliopsida > Cucurbitales > Cucurbitaceae > Benincasa > Benincasa hispida. The sequence continues at coordinate 41,391,682 of NC_143479.1, forward strand.
TAAAAGCATCTAACGCATTGCTAGTTTAGGAAAAACAAGAATGTTTTAAGAAACGAAGGAGTTGCTGACAAAAGGCTTGTTGCACCTGAAATAAAACATTCTTCCTTTTAGAAAAGAATCAACCTGCGTTACATTTTCCATACTTCAGTCTCAAGCTTATAAGTGAAAATGATGAGATGTGAACTCTGCACACTAAACACAATGGAGATAACAAAGAATTATTTGTGGAATGCTCGAGGACAAGCATTATTCAAATTTGGGGGTGTGATAACTTGTAGAAATACAAGTTATTATGACTAAAAAATTGGAACAATTAGGGTCTTTAATGATAAAATCTCATCATTTTTAGAGAAAACGCATGAATTACTCGAACATTATCAAACTTATGCAAAAGAATGTTTATTGCTATAATACTCCGGCACTAAAGCATGATATTGCAGGATCACGACAAAAGTCTAATGCATGATTAAGAAAAGTGTCGCAGGCAAAGTCTAACGCATGGGGCATGCGTCGGAGGGATTCAACACAAGGAAGATTCATTGATTCAGGCTGTTTGTGTCAAATCACCACTTGCAAGCATGGGCATCTGCAGTAGGTGGCGTCTAAAAAGCATCTGAATGCAGGCACTTGATCAGGGTTTGGAATTTAATGTTGCCCATCATCAAGTTGGAGAAGACCGATGCCTATAAATAGAAGAAATCCCACCAGATGAAAGAATCTCTTGAAATCTTAGATCTTTTAGCTCATCGTATAACTCTGAAATTTTGAGACCGTAGAGTTATGCTGTGGTGCTGAGAAGAACAAGAGGGAAGAGAATCACCTCCATCGCCAATCAAAGAGCGAAGGAAGCTGAGCTTGAGAGAGACATTTCTTCCAATTCTTCTACAAGTGGTTGTATACGAACCAGAATTGAGCCAAAGAGGACAAGAGATTGTACTCTGCGGCTTGACTCCTTTCATTTCATCTTACTTATCGTTTTCATCTTCTCATTTGATTATGTGTTGGTTTTTTAAAGACAATCAGTTTCTTTATAAATTCACATATTTGATCTATCATACTTTGCCACTTTTTATTTCTTGTTTATGTCGGACGCATCTATAACTTCATGCAAAATTCCATTTCGAAATGCTTTAACCAACTAAATCAATTAGTAAAAGCAGCTTTAACTTAAATTATTCGAGAGAATAAGTAAGCCAGCATCAAGTTAGAAACGCCTAGTATATCTAGAGATAGACGCACTGGTGTTTTATTGCATCTTGTGATTGACGCATACATCCTAGAGATAGGTATTGTATGATATTCGCATTGAGAAGTTCCGAATAGAGTCTAATGCATAAACGGAGATAAACAAGTCATCTCATTCACATCATATTCTTGTTCGTGTCCACCTAACATTGATCGACGCATATCACTTGCATCAAACTCCATTTTTCACACGACCCCTTATTCTCTACTTGACCCTTTTGTATCTTCTTGCACACACAGCAGCTTAGTGTAAATAACTCATTTCTACATTCACTTGTGATATTTCTACAATAGTTACAATGTAAGGTATGCGTTAGCTTTAATTTGAATCCTTGAGTTCGACCCTGGACTTACCAGGAACTTGAGTTGGATTTATACTTGGATCTAAGTCAGGAAAACTTGAACGTCTATAGAGGAGTGTCATACATCCTGTTGCACATCACTAATGCATCAACGCGTCACTAACGTATCATAAATGCATCAACCCATCATTCATATTTACACTTATTTTTCCAATTACTTTATACAATACACTCTTAAGCTCGAATCACAAAATCAACGAACATTTATCCAAGTATAACGTTTATAATTGGATTTAAGCTATGATGTCTAGGTGAAAAACCAATTTTATCACCTCACACCTCTCACGTGTGCTCACAACACTGGTTAACAATGCTCAATTATTCGACTATAATCCCTAGGTAGGAGGTGTTCCATAGACCGTCAATATAAGTACCCCCAGCCTTATACAGGATTATATATTATTTGAGTTTTTAATCGTATTTTACAAAATGTCGACCTACTTTAACTATTAAAATAGATGGTTAACCTACGTGAGCATGAAACATATCTTTGTTATGGATTTTAATGTCTAATCAAATTTTATAACAACATATAAAATAATAGCCTGCTTTGCATCCATAACATGCTTTTATATAACAATTATATAAATATTCACTCCATGCATTTAATATAACAACTTATATAATAAAATCATGGAATCCGACACATGCATATTATATATTATAACACTTATAATATACTTGCGATTCATGCTACATGCTTATCCTATGGTGGGGTTTTAAATCTACATGGAATACAATATGCAAACAATAGATAAATTATTTAATTCATACATGCACAGCATAAATAAACACACTAAAATGGACCCGTTTTGGCATCCTAAGCTAGCTAAAAGCTACACTTATTATAATAATAAACATAAACCAGCCTCAAACCACCTCCAAACACGTCGAACTAGCCTGAACTGCTTGAAAAATGTTTGAACTAGTCTTCAAAACTGCAAAACCACCCAAAAACCGCCCAAAACTAGTCAAAATTGGTCAAACCAGTTGAACTGGACCAGTCCAGACCATATGGACCGGCTGAGTCTCCAAATCGGGTGAATGGGTCAAATGGCTAGAGTTGATGGAGCAAGGCCAAGCTGACGGGTCGACTGAGTTGGCGGGCGCGGATGCTGAAACGGATGTAACATCCTCAGTTTCAGATAAATTGAGGGTAATTATCTTAAATTGTTGGCCTTTAATTTTCTTTAGTTTTTGGATTTTGTAGCCAATTTAAAACAATTGAGGAGATAATTAATTTGATGTGGTTTTAAATTGATTTAAATATTTGAAAGTATTTAATCTGTATCAAATTGATGGATTTTATGCTCTTTAATTTTGGTTTTTGGAGCCTAAGTTAAGGTAATTTGAGAAGTTAATTGATTTATTAATTTGATAAAATCTTTGAAGATTTTGGAGATATTTTGATAAAATATTTGATTTTTCTTTTTTAAATTTTTTTAAAAAAAATGAAAAAATTGGGATATTTGAAATTAAAGGAAAATGAAAAGGGACAGAAAATTGGAGAGAAAGACAGTAGTTCGATTTTCAATGACAGCTTCTATAAAATTATCGATTATAGGAGTTTGAACCGTTGGATCATGTTGAAAATGTGGTCAGTCTGTTTGGGATATATACAGACTCGTTTTGAATGGTTGGATCATTGTTTGAAGCTGTGGTTTGTCCATAATAACTGCTGAATAAAGTCTATAAAATTGGAAACCCTCCTTCTCTCACTCTCACAAACCCTCCTCATGCAAGACCCTTACTACCAGCCGCTAGCCTAAACAATTTACATCATCCAACAGCAACACTCGTCGCCTAGCTATGGTTGTCGCTGCCATTGCAACTAGTGTCATTGTAGCCGGAATTGATATTTTGGGTAAGTTATTTATGGTGGGGTTTTCTTGGAAGATCTTAAATACCCATCAAATTTTGGTTTATGTTTTGGCTTACCCATATTGTTTTGATGTTGAAATTGGGTTTTACGGACTCTCAAGATGCTTTCCGACAAGATTAAAATTGTTCATCGTCCTTTTTGTAAGGTTTAGGTGAAGGAAATCAAGCATGAGGATTTCCATGAGCATCAAAAGGATCGTTTCAAGTTTCATTCGACTTGAACATAAACAATTACAGTACAAGAACGGAAACTAACTGGTCATGCACAACAAGAAATTACAACATGCTTACAAAGAATATCAAGGGATAGAGTATGCATACCTTTGAAGAAACATTCTTCAAACTCCCTCGATCAATCTACAAGCGTCCACAACAACACAGCCCTCGAACGCAACGATCGGTGCAATATGATCACCAGCACGAACACAACAAACACAATGATCACAAACCCAACGAACGGTCTTCGGCTCCTCGAAACCAATCGAGTTGAATAAGGACATCACCATAATGGTTACCTTGGTATTCTCGGTGTGAGAATTCAAGAGTTGTGAGCTCTTATGATCTGGCTTGAGGAAGAGACAGGAGGACAACAATCATGTAGACGATCGAGCAAGTGGCAGATAGGAAGTTGTCTATCGTATAGATGAATGCTCGATCGTGTAGTAAATGGCAGCCTATCGTATAGACAAAGCCACACAATCATTTAGCTACAACCAGCTCAATGACTATCGTATAGTCAATGCTCCATGATCGTTTAGTCTCTCTATAGCTATCGCTTTGTGAAACAATTTCACTTTATAACTTTCACCGTGAGTTATTTCTGAATTGAGTAACATCTAAATTTAGGAAACATTTTTTCTTTTATCTCAGGGTTACCATAAAACCACCAATAACCTCCCACTTAATTGATTATTAGAGAAAAAGTGATAATCATCAAATAATTAATATATTATAAATAAATATGATAACTAACTTACCATATTATATTTATAATCTATAGTTTTAATATTTCATCTCAGAAAACATATAAACCATAGTTCTTTTTCTATTTTATGGTACTTAATGTAAATCATATTTACATTAATTCTCCACTTGATGTATCTCATACATCACACTAATTATATCATATATAATTGAATTTCCTCTTGTTAATTTGAACATTTCAAATCAACCCCAAGAATTGATTCTCAACTTGAATCCATTGAGCTACTAAAGGGACCTTATGGACCTGTAGCTTGAAGCTCCAACGGTACGTGAATAACTGACTAAACTCTTTAGTCACGAGATCCACCATCCGTTAACTGTTGAGCACTCCATTAAAGATCAAAAGTTGCACTCTTCTCACTACAGATATATTTCTGTGTCCATATCAACCAATCAACAATGAGATAACCCTTCATAGATCGCTCGTAAATACAGTTGGGCCAATTCGCCGTTTTACTCTTGTAGTTACATCTAACTCCTTAAATACCATTGATTCCTCTAATGAACATAAGTCATAGTCCTACTATGACTAAGTCCTCTCTTCCAAAGAAAGGATGTGGCCACTCTGTTCAAGACTCGGAATCAGTCCAAAAGGGAGAAATCTATCTATTTACCCCTTCTTCGGGAAAGGAGTGAAATCCATCTTGTGTAACTAAGTTCTCAGCTCCTAAATTAGACCAATCTCAAAAAACGTAGGCTTGTTGAGTTGGAAATCTAGACACTCTCACTCATACTAATCAAAAGGTCGCCCTCAAAGGTAGGAGTTCTCAAAACACTCAGAATTAAGGTCATGTCACCTTTGGTCGTTTAGGTGAGATGTAAGTCTTAAGTATTAACGACGTTATGTAAGAGGTTAATCATCTCATGGTCCGGTCTTATACAAACTCTTTGTATAGGACACCCTCGCTCGCATGTCTTCACATGAATGGTCAGGATCAAACCATCTGTAGTAGTTCACAACATTTGTAAACCTCTACAAAGCGAGTCGTATCTATAGTGTCACCAAGATAAGGTATCCCTCCTTAATCCTTATACTACAGACCTTTTTAGGTTATTACTTAAGGCATGATCCACTTGTATATCTCATATGCATGCTTATGTTTACATATAATAACCACGGATCTTTGTTTATTGGATATCAGTAAATGCAAATAAAATAACTTTTATTTTATTCATAACAATTTGTACAAAGTTTACAAACTACGAGACTCCAGGAGAATTAGGACACCAATCCCAACATTGGGGTCTTTGTTGAGAATTTTATGGATATCCACTAAGTGTCGGCTTAACTTTTGTTTTAATTGTGATTTTTGGGGGTTGGATTAGGAGGTCTAAAGCTATGGCCCATTAGAGTTAAAGGTTGATTTTGGTGATTTAGTTGTTAAATCATGTTGTTTCGAAGCTTTGAAGTGGTTTTAGATCAAAGTACGTGCTGGGTAAGTTGTTTGGAGACATTTAAGTTGTGATTGGAATTGTGCTCTAAACGTTGGATTTAATTTCAGTTTATGTTTTTTACTTTATTTAGGATTCAATGTTTTGCGAAGTTGAATTGCTAGCTATTTGTACTTAATTCCAAGGTATGTGTCTTACTACAAGTTCGCCTTCTAACCAGTCGCCTCAACCGCATAATGATGTTTAGATTGTTCTATATAATGTAAGGGACTGTCTTGACTGATATTATCTGATATGTTGACTGAAGTGTTTGTGGTAACTTTTCATGAGTTAAATGGTGATGATTGGACTATTTGATTTAATGATATGAACTGGTTTGATTGTGGTGTTATGTAATGATGATTGAGGGTATTTTGGTAATTTTTCCTAATTTAAGCGACTGTGTTTATGATAGACGTTTTAAATGTGGACCGATGCATGCTAGGTATATATGGTGTATGTTAACCTTTCTATTTGGGTAGTGTACACCTTACGATTATTGTGTATTCCTTCGAGATATACACCTATGACAATTTATGTGCACATTTATGATTGTTTGTGTACCTTCGGGTATACACCTATGACTGACGTGCGCTCCCTCGGGACACATCTATGACTGACATGTGTACCTTTAGGTATACACCCTATGGCTGATGTATGTTACTTAGAGGGCCCAATAATAGGTCACTTACTGGGTGTTGTTATATTCATCATTTCTTCCTTTATGTTTTTCAGGAAATAACAGGACTAGACCGACGAATGAAAGACGGGACTCGTGACAGAGTCATATAGGGACATCAAAATCACTTTCGCTTAGTCTATGTCTTACTCATGCGAATGTTTTGAAAACTTGGATTTATTGTCAGGCAGAATATTTTATTGTCTTTGGAAATCATCTTCGTGAATATTTTAGGGGATTCCGATTAAATGTTTTTTATTTGATTCATTTATTAATTTAAAATTTTGGTTTGATGTAGTCAGCTTTGTTTCACTAAATTTATATTTTGTTGGTCAAAATGTTTGAATGAAAATATGTAGTCATGAGTAACAATCATTGTCAGAGTACTCGAATAGTTGGTTCGTTATATAGAAATTAATAGAAATCTATCACCGATAGACGCTTATAGAAGTCTACAAGTATTTATTATTATATTATTATTATTTGCTATTTTTGTAAATAGTTTGAAATTTTTTCTATCCGTAAAAATTTCTTTCCATTACGAATCATGTTAAAACGAATAATAAATATATCAAAAAATTGAACTCTATATTAGTAATAATACGTAAGCACTTAAACAAGAATAAAATACCAAAATCAAATCAAATCAACTCGAATTCACATATATATTTTCATAATGTATGATATAATATTAATAACAAAAGTTTTTATTTTTTCAGCTTAATTAAATTATTCAAACTGACACTCTTTGTACAGTTGGGTTGCTCTTGGATTAGAACAATAACTATAATACACATATTTTGCCTTGACAAGTTGATACATTTTTTGTTCTTTGGGGTTTAGTTGCCATCTATCAGCTTTGTTCCATAGAAAGGTTTGAGAGTCACAATGGCTTCCAAAAGGACAGCCAAGAATGGCAAAACCTTTGTAATTTGCTTGAAATGGTGCTTGAGACCAATCCACTTTCTTCCCACCTGATGCCCATTCTTCTCCATTCCAAATGCTTCCCAACACAAACATTCCTTTTGATGGATATCTTCCCCCAATTGCTGAGTAGTTTTTTAACACCCTTATTGGCATTCCATCTATAAACAACCTGAAATTCTCATTTGATTGAAAAAAAAAGTCTCATTATTAGAGGGTTTTGTATAATAGGGTTTCTATACATTATTCACAAATGGATGCAATTAAACAATGAACTTGTTTAGATTGGCTTTAGTGAGAAGAATGATTTTGAACACTTAGGCTTTGTTTGATAACGATTTTGATTCTGGTTTTTTGTTTTTGATATTTCTACTTAGTTTTAAGTAGTGTTTATGAGCTTGACTTTAAATAATTTAATGATTACCAAATGGGAGGTCTTAAAAAGTCAAATCCACACATTTTTCTTAGAAAAGAGAGGTATTCCCACATAAAATTGATAAATAATTAAAGAAGAAGAAAACCTCGGTGCTCCCTTGGTGGCACCTACTTTGGCGCATCCTAAGGGATTACTCAATAAAATTCAGACACATGGCAAAAAATCTTTTTTTAAATCAAAGTATTTTATTTAATATTTTTTTTCTTTATGGGTAAGAAAATGGGATGTACATGGTTAGGTACAACTAATCATTACTCATCGAAGATGGTGTCTTGGAGATTGGTTATAACTTCAATCTTGGCTCCCAAACAAGTCCCTAGTGCTAAAAAGCATATGATATATAACCAAGGTACAATTCATGCTACAAGGACTACTTGAAGAAAGATGTCAAAATTATCTACCTTATATACATGCCTTTCTAAATTGACGACAAAAACGGAGTTGCATTTAATGCATCTTAACTTTCTTTATGAAAAGCTCAAGATGAAGTATAGCCATTTAAGGAACTTAAGTTCAATTCAAGTCGTAATAAATAAACTTAAGTTCAAGTTAAGTTGCTTTGAATGAACTCAATTAAAACTATAAGACTAAAACTTAATCGTTAATAAAATAATCTCGAAACGTTCTTTGTCGTTAACTCTACATATCATTTATTTTCTTCTAAAAATTGAACAAAAAAATCTATGTATGATTAATATGTTATGATGGAGATAACTTACACAATTTGATGGGAATTCCAAAGAATTGCATAGTCATGAAAAGTTAAGGTTGGGTCAAACCATAAATGTAATCTTTGCTCTCTTCCTCCATTGTCATTTGCAAAAATATTAGTTTGAAGAACATATTGTGGCCCATCTGTCCCCAAGAACTCAAAATCAATCTCATCATGAGCTCCACCATTGTTGTCTGGGCTTGAATGTAACTGCACATCGTTGTGTACCATATTCATAATTTTTTCAACGATAATAGCAATTGATAGCATTTTTAGAAATAATAATCAAGTGTATAACATCATTTTTTTTAAAATTGCAAATATAGACAAGTCTATCACGATAGACTTCTATGGTTAAGTCTATCGGCAATGAACTTCTATCGTTTATAGACTCTTACTAGTGATATGGTCTATCACTAATATGGTCTATCATTGATAGACTATTTAAATTTGGCCATATTTGTAATTTTTATTTTACATTATATCTACTAATACTTTGGGTCTAATGACTATATTTGCAACTGTCCCTTTTTTCAATATACGCTAACATTTTCTCTTTCAAATTATACTTTTTAGTCCTTATGATTTTTAGAAAAATTAGAATTTAGTTCATATAATTCGATACAATTCTTATACATTATATTCCTTGCGGTATGATCTATTTATTTGGATTTAAGCAAACAATAAGGACGATTTCAGAGATACTATCTAGAGGCATTTGCAAATATAGCAATCAAGCCAAAAGTATTATTAAATATAGCACAAAGCAAAAAGAATTTACAAATATAGAATAATTTAAATCAAGTTCTAAAAATCTATCATTGATAGATCATATTATTAATAGGATTTATTCGCGATACAATTGATCACTAATAGGAGTCTATCAGTGATAAAATCTACCACCAGATAGATTTTACTATATTTGCAATCCTTTAAAAATTTTGCTATACAGTTACTTATTATACCTAAACCCTAGGTTGTTAACCATTTTGTTTTTAGTTTTTGTTTTTGAAAATTAAGTTTATAAACACTACTTCCACCTCCAATTTCTTCATTTGTTATTTGCTTTTTATCAATAGTTTAGAAAACGAAGCAAAATTTTGAAAACTAAGAAATAGTAGATTTTAAAAAGTTTTTTATTTTTTTTAAATTAGGCTACGAATTCAACCATTGTACTTAAAAAAAATTCAAATCGTTATATAAAAAATGATATGGTTATCAAACAAGAGATAAATATTCAACTCATTGCAATTATCCTATTATCAAAATATAAGGATTCGATTCTAATTTCAAATATAAAAAGAAAATCAAACTATACAAACCATATTTTTGGTGAATGTCAAAAAATAGTGAACGGTTAAAATGATTAGACATAAGTTATAGAGGAAAAAGAAGTAATGAAATAAATAAATAAATAAAATCTTACATAAAAAGTAGTGATGACTCCAGGAGAATGTCTGGAAGGCAGCTTTAATTTAATGTTAAAATATCCTGAACCATATCCAATCTTCGACTTGAATCCAGCTCCTTTATTTTGTTTAACCAAAAATAATACACGTCATTTAGTTATACATGTAATAGTTATTAATTCATTAACTCCTATTTAATAAATTATATCTTTAAAATAACATTATATAAATTTAAAAACTCAAGTAATTATGAATTATGATCCATAACACTACAAAAATCTTCTGACTCAACCAATGTTGGCTTCATTAGGAATCAAATGAAGTAAAGTTTTTTTTTTCCTTTTTTTTTTTGTAATTTGACACAAATTGTAAAAGTGTTAGGGGTTAAAATCCTATTTTCCAAAAAAAAAATTCACCCGTAGAAAAAAAAAATCAAATTATTTATAAAATAGCGAAACGATACTAATAAACACTAATAGACTTCTATCAGCATCTATCGCATAGTATCTATGATAGATTTCTATCCGTTTGTATTACTGATAGACATTGATAGACTTTCATCAACTTCTATTAACTTCTATCGAATAAGATTAAATTTTACTATTTTGTATATAAATTCTCTTATTTTTCTATTTTTGAAAATTCTCCTACTTTCAACTCAATACTTTAAATTTTGTTTGAATTTAAACCATTACTTTTAATAAATCTTAAAATTAATATTTAGGTTAAATAATAATAATAGTTTTTATGGAAGAAACTACAACATATGAATACGTTTTCAAAATATGCCGTAAAAATATTAATATAAAATAAAATAACTATTTTAAAAAAGTGAAAAATAAACTAATAGTAGAGAGACTAAATTTAAAGTACGGAAACTAAAATTGGTAAATTGAGAATACGTAAACTAAAATGGGACAAATTTCAAAGTATAAAGACCAAAATAATATATATTAACTAGTAGTAATGGTCAAAGACATTTTAATAGAGATTAACTAAATTATAACAATCAATTAAATATTTTAGAATGAGACCTGAAGCTCGATCAAGTGAAAGTTGAACTTCTGATCCTCCAGCTAGCGGCCAGAAATGATCTTGACCGTAGGTAACAACATAGTTTTGATCAAACTTAACTTCTTGACAAACAACGTTATTCATCACAAAATTTATAATCACAAGAAAAATAAAGAAAGGGAAGTAGCTATTGATTCCATAAAATCCCATAATTCTTCTGTATAAATTATGAAATTTCTGATTCAATTCAATTTCAATACAGAAATCAAATTCCTCTTGTAGCTATTTATAATGTATAACATATTTAATTCCCAATGTGGCAGTTTTTACTGATCATTCCAAGGCAAAACACAACTTACTAATACTCCAACAGTTAACAAATTACATTTATTGTTCACCATAAATTTAGATGCATGAAAATAAAAAGGTACATTTTGTTTTCCATATCACCTCAAATGAATTTATAGGTATTCAAATTTATAACTTTTAAGACCGACGTTACAACTATTTTACCATTCTTGCCCATGGAATGAGATGGTCATCTCATCTTTTCAATATGGGATTCTTAATATGTCCGGTCAAAATAGTGCCTCATCTTTAAACCAAATAATTGTTTGAGCTTCATGCGCTGTAATACTATATTAGATAACATGGACTCCGTCTCAAAACTAAATGACAATAGCTGGAGTAATTCATATATATCATTTAAAGATGGTAAGGTCTCTTCATCTTTCCATATGTCGGATTCTTACCAAAAAAGTGATTAGACATAATATGAAAGCTAATAAAGCCTACAACTACACATGGGCTAGAACCCAGATGAACCCATATTTTTTAACTCATTTTTCTATCGACACAATTCTAGAAATTCAAATTTCCGACTGTGGGGTAATACAAAGGATCTAAACTATTGAAAGTATAGTCAAACATTTCGTAGCTCTCAATTAGTTCATTTTCACTAATCAAATGTACTTTTTAATTAGAGTGCATTTGGCGTGCATAGTTAGATTGAGTTGAATTGGTAGTAATTGTTTGTGGATAATAATTGTTTGTATTTTAGGTGCAAAATTGAGCTAAGTTGATAATAATTGTATGTATCTAGGGTGCAAAATTGAGTTAGGTTGAGTTATAGATATATGGTGAAGTTTTTTTTAACTTAAACAAGGATACATTTTATGGGGTTTTTTTTATGTTTTTTGTTTTTGTGTTTGTTTTTTGTTTAACTTTTTGTTCCACCGTTCAACTACATACATACTTTTGTAAATTCTTAACACTCATTTGACATGTGATGTCATACAATTTTCTACCTGTAACTATTGCACTTAATAATAAGCTTATATTTAATTGCAGGACCCAAAGAAAGTAATGACCCAAAAGAGAAGAAAAGAAGGATGTTTGATGTGTGAATTTGATAAGGCCACATAGCAGGTTTTTCTATCACAGTTGCAGATGGGATTCTTCTTCTTTTCACTTTTCATTCATTCGTGTAAGAAAAGAAGGATGTTCTCAGAACTCTCTCTAATGGAGTATCTCACATGTGAAGAAAAATCTTTGCATGCATATAAAGGATGAAGGAAAAGAAGGAGAAGAAGAATTTATAGTGGTTCGGCAGCTATGGCTTACATCCACAGTGAAGTTGGGAGCAATTTTATTTGGGGATCAATCTTGAAGAAGATACAGAAAGATAAGTCTCTCTAACTCTAATTGCATTCTCATAGCTCTTTAGTTTGAAAATGGAGCTTTATATAGAAGGAGAATGAATTAATTACATGTTTAGTTATGCTTTTGTTTTCTTACAGGTTGCTTTCACAGCTTGATTCAGTCTTCTAACTTCAACAATCTCCACCTTGAAAATATCTATAAGAATGTAATTGCTCCCTCTTTTATGTTGTTCATAATTTTTCAGGTAAGTCGAAGCCTATGAGCTTCAAGCACTTCAGAAATTTGAGCTAGGATGTGGGCTTCGTTAGGATGTCTGTTGCATTGTCATTGTTATGAATTTTTAAAATTTGATTTTTCCATTTTCTATTTGATTCCTCGTGGAGTGATATTATATATCTATGTGTTGTATCTTGTTGTGATATTGAGAGTTTTTTTATCGATGAGTGGTACTTTGATTATCACAAAATATTGTTATACTGTTCTGATTAATGCCAAAGTCTTGTAATAATCCTTTCAACCATAGAGCTTCTTTGACTACCTCGAATAAGGCTATAAACTCTGCTTTTGTTGTTGATAGGGCAACAACAGACTGAAGAGTGGCCTTCCAACTCAGTAGATTCTATCCTAGTAGGAAGAAATATCATGATAGTGATCTTCTTTTATCTAAATTGCCTACATCATCTACATCAACATAGCCAATTAGTATAGGATTATTAGAGTCACACCTTTTATAGATGAGTCTGTCTCTTTTTGTGCCTTTTAAGTATCTAAGAATCCAATTAGTAGCTTCCCAGTACCTTCTCTCTGGATTGGCCATATAACAGCTGACAAGACTAGCTCCATAGGCTATGTCTGTTCTAGTTGAAATCATCAAGTACATTAGGTTTCCCACTGCATGGGAATAAGGAACTTTAGACATAGAGTCTGAGTGCTCAGTTTCATTCTCTTTAGGTGAGTTTGTTGTATAAAGTTTGAACGGATGAGCTATAGGTGTGGTAACTAGTTTAGTCCCTTCTCTATTAGATTTCTTCAAAACATTCTCATAATAGTTATGTTGACTAACGGATAGTTCGTTCTTGTTTCTATTTCTGACAATTTCAACTCCAAGAATCTTTTTAGATTCTCCCAAATCATTCACTTCAAATTCCTTTCTAAGCATTGTTTTAACTTTATTCAAGTCACTTTTAAAACTCTCTACAAGGAGCATATCATCTACATATAGTAAAAAGTAGACTTTATTTTTAAGAAAATTTGAATTGATAAAGACAGAACTATCATAGTTACTTTTCATGAATCGAATCTTTAGGATGAACTCAATCATCGAATCTTTGGTACCAACACCTACAAGCTTGTTTCAACCCATAGATTGATTTATGTAGTTTACAAACTAGATCTTCATTGTCCTGTTTAATGTAGCTTAAGGGTTGCTTCATATAGATTTTTTCTATTAGAAAACCATATTGGAATGCAATTTTAACATCCAACTGGTCAAGCTTTAAATTATTTTGAGCTACCAGGACAATAGTATTCCAATGGAGGTTTTTTTAACTACATGGGACAAAATCTTTGTGCAGTCTATTCCCTTCTTTTGTGAGGAACCCTTAGCTACAAGCCTTGCTTTGAATCTAGGTTTTTCATATTGGGGTTGATGTCCTAAATCTCATGGGTTCTATAGTTTGTAATTGTAATGTACAAACAGTTTATTTGTTTAATAAAAAATGAGCTATTTTATTTTACATTTAGTACTATTAACCCACAAAACCAATAAACTAACATCCAAGGTTATCTTCTGTAGCTTAAACATGTATGTAGAGACATAAAGATGGATCATGTTTAAGTGATAACCTAAATGATCTATAGTAGATGGATAAGGCTGGGTACCTTATCCTGGTGATACTACGAATATGACATGCTTCGTAGATGTTACAATTGTTGTAAAATTCTACAAATGATTTGTTCCTGATCATTCAATAGAGACATTTGAGTAGGGGTGTTCTATACAAAAGAGTTTGTATAAGACTGGACCACAAAATGAATAGTCTCATTATATAACGTTGTAACAATAGAGACTTACATTTCACCAGGATGACCAAAGGTGACATGACCTGAATCCTGAGTGAAGTGTGAACTCCTGCCCATAAAGGCGGTCCTTTGATATGCATGAGTGAGAGTGGCCAAGTCACCGACTCAATATGTCTATCATTTTGGAGATTCATCTGATTGGGGAGCTGGGAACACAGCTTCATAAGATGGAATTCACTCATTTCCTAATATCGGGGTAAGTAGATAAATTGCTCTCTTAAGAACTAATTTTAGGGTTTAAACAATGTAGCACCACACCCTCTCTTTCCCCGAGAGGAGTTTGATCATGGTTGGACTTTGACTTATTATTCATTAGAGAGATCAGTGACATTTAAGGAGTTAGATGTAATTATAGGAGCAAAATAGTAATTTTGGCCCAACATTACTTACAAGCAAGTTGTAAACGGTCATCGCATTGTTGACTGGTTATATCCAGTGGACACAAAAATATATTTTTAGTGCGAAGAGTATAACTGTTGGTCTTTAGTGGAGTGATAAAAAATTAATGGATGTTGAGTAATTTAATTAAAAAAGTTTAATTAATTATTCAAGTATCATTGAAGCTTCAATCTACATGTCCATAAGGTTCTCTATGTAGCTCAACTGAGATTATTAAGAATTAATTTTGGATTAATTTGAATTGTTCAAATTAATTGAAGGATTGATTATATATGATATAATTAATTTAAATTAATTATATGTGATATAGTTATTATAATATATTTGATACATTATTATCAGAGAAAATAAATATTTGAATATAATTCAAATACTAATTATATGGATTAGATTCATATAATTAAATTTAATATAAATTTGGTTTATTTAAATACCATGAATGATTGAGAGAATTCAAACTACAGGTTATATTTTATTTGATACAATATAAAACTATAAGTTATATGTTGTATTCGATATAACATATAGTTTAATATATATTATAAGATAAGTTGGTTATCATATATATATATATTAAATTTTATTTATTAAATTATTTTGAACTTAATTAAGGAGGGAGTTGTAACTCCCTCCCCTTATTTTCTCTCATTATTATTCGTGGGAGTTATAGATTTTACGATTACTTCTTTATCTTCTTCACAGAAGTTTATCACAAAGTATCTGTGAGATTTTGGTCTCAGAAGAAGTCTCTAAAAAAAATATTCCTCTCTTCAAAATCCCCCCTCTCCCAAAGTCACAGAGCCCGCAACTCCTGTTAACTCTTAGCCCCCAAGGAGAATATAGAAGGCTCACTTGTGATGGTGTCCATATTGCGGTTTGATTTTGTTCGAAATTCCAAGAGGAAGGTTCATGACCGGATTGAGGAGGATTACTGTGAAGAATTCGTTCTTCAAAGGTTAGTATAATCCAAACCATAATTCCCTTCTCTGTTTAATTGTAAAGCATGTTGTAAAATTCCTTTGATATGCATAACGTTTTTCTATAATTTTAATTCTTTGGGAAATTTACTATTGGGACACGATCCACGCTTCCGCATCGGACCTCGTAGTCCTTCAATCGGTATCGGAGGCGTTCTAGGTCCCAATTTTCATAAAAATTCGTTTAATGGTGGGTTGCATTATTCAACTGCGTTTCATGTTAATGAATGTATGATCTTGCAATTATGGATGCTTTGGGATTGGACTGTGTAGAATTTACTATTTTATTTTACAAATTTGTTTGTCAGGGCCAGTTGTTTTGCTCATTAATATGCAATCAAGTTTGCGTGACTTTTTTTATGACTTTCTGAAGAAAACAAGGCCCAAATCGGAGCAAATTTAATGGAGATCGTGATTGTACTGTAGGCAACTGTACAATAGCATTGAAACGTTGTGCCATATCATTGCAACACTACGAAGAGGCGGATGGAAAGATTTTTCCGTACCATTGCAATGTTCCAAGACGGAAAAATGATGTGGCTCAATTCGTGGTTCGGCCGGTTTGCGTCTAGTTCGCTTGGTTCGAGTGGTTCGCGGCTTGGTTTGAGTTTTTTGTTCGATTCAACAATTTTTTGTCGTAATAGTTAGTTTTTGATTAATTAAATTAATAAAAATTTTATATTACTTTAATTAATTGTTTAGGAGTCCAATCCCTATACATATATTGTTCTTTAAATTATGCATTTGATGTATAGTTTATTTTTATTTGATATGCCATATAGAAAATCCCACCATGGGTTATGCATTTAATCATGCATCATGAATATTATAAATGTTATAATATAGTTGTTTGATTTAATTTTATAGCATGCTCATGTATCATATAATATAAATGTTCTAATATATATTTACATGCATTCTTCGATTAGGCTACCACCCGAGGCTTGGTTTAGCTAAGGATGGGATTTGTTACCCGATGAGTCTCCCTACCCTATTAGGCACCTTGAGTCGTCAGTGATGGTCAGTCACTCGGAGGATTTTCTCGACCGTCCTGAACTAACCGGAATGCAACGATGAAAAGCAAAGGCACCTTGAGTCATCAGTGATGGTCAATCACTCGGAGGATTTTCTCAACCAGCCTGAACTAACCGGAATGCAGCATGAAAGGCAAAGACTAGTGTTTAGCATATGGCTAAGAGAAGACGGGGTTGTCTCTGTTACAATCGTTTATAGTCCTTGTCCTGACTTTCCTGAAAATGCTTAGTGTTTAATGACATTATTATGCATCATTACATTATAATTGTTATAATATATAGTTAACATTTTTTTATAAATGTCATTATAAATTTCATTACTTTATTATATAAATGTTATGTATGTTGAGTAATGAAATGAGAATTGCATGAAGCATGTCATTAATTTAAGTAATTTTATAATTTTCATAATTTTTCCTGTGTATGATATCAAATACAATGTATGGTTTTAATTTATTTCATTTATTTTATAACCGTTATATTTAAATGAAATTAGAAATTAAAATCAATAATACAGAGTTGCTTGTTAATTTAGGTTAAAATCATCTTTTTAAATAGTTTAAAATATGATTAACATAAACTTAAGATTACAATATTTCTAATGTAATTAGAAATTAGTTTTAATCTTTTTAATCATTTTAATAGGATTAAATTGGTTTTAATAAAATATTAAAATTGTAGCAAAATATCTATAAGAGACCTTTGTCTAAGGCTAGTTCTGTCTAAACTGGGGTATTTAAGTTGATGGAAACGGAACACTCCTACCTGGGAACTGACCTGGAAGGTGAAATAGATAAATTTATTACAAGCATGCAATTGTTGATTAAAGTTTGTTAGAATGTTTAATGAACATTAATCAAAATTGTTTAACTATGTAAAATAAGTGTTACTTTTGGGCAATCTTAAACAACCACTTAGTCTAAGAAATAGCCATATTTTTCTAAGTTAAATTAACCCTAGGTAAAACATTCAGTGGGAGGAAAATGGAGTTTTCCTTTTCACGTTTCTCCCTTATCATTCACACCGTGAGACCTATACTCGACCTTAAGGCACCTTTGATTTTGTCCCCCTGCGAGTGGTGTTTATATAACCGAAGTGTAGGAAAGGAAGCACCAAGAAGAAAAGCCCATTAATAACTAAGAACCATCGAGTTATTGAAAAGAAAAGAAGACTCCAGTGCCTTAGGTCAATACCAAGGTGAATGGAGAGAGTGTTTATAGTAAGTGGAAGCAGGACGTGTGTCAACACATCCATCGTACTCTCTCATTAGTTTGTAGTAAATATTCATGCTCAGCCTCGAGGCACCTTTGTTTGTGTCCCTCTACAGATGACATTTACATGACTCTTTACTCAAACTCCAAAAATGGATACGGTTGCTTTAGTTTTTGCCTAGTCAGTTTTTCCTTATGGTTGGCTCATTGGGGTAAAACTCTAGAATCTAAAATGAGGGGTTACACTAAAAATAAAATGTTAAGCTAGTTAATAATTTCTGGACCAAACAATGGTGACTAATATTTACAAGAACAAAGAGTTGTTCTATATATTGGTTGAGACGGTCTAATTTCAGTGAAGGGGTACTTAATCACCCTACAGTAGATCTTACCCCGCCTCACTGAAACATCATTGTAAAATAAATGTCACATAAGGTGCATTAAATTATTTTGCTAAACTTGATTGATTTTTCAAAAGTGGGTAATACATGGATTACTAATATAAATAAATTGTATGTTTCAGCAATTTATAATATGACTTCCGCAACTTTAAATATGCTCATCATTGACAAATTATCTGACGATAATTACATCACCTGGAAAAAACACAATTAATACAATTCTAATCATCGATGACTTAATATTTTCTTGGTGGATGAATATCCTCTAGTCTTAGCTCAAACCGATGAAGGACCCTGTGCAGAAACGTGGGGATCGGTCCCAATTTCATTTTTCACAAAACTTTAATTTACAGAGTAGAAAAAATATATATTAAACAATTTAAAATTACAGCATGCTACAAGAATAAATTAGGGAAGAAAATAGCTTACCCTTGAAGAAAAATTTTCTTCGCCAAATCCCTCGATCTACGAACATGAATGTTGTGATTTAGATTTTGATCTCCAAACCAAGACATCACCACTTCAGAACCCTCTATATTCTCTTCGGAAAGAGAATATGCAGGAATGGTGGGCTCTGCAAAATTTTTGGAAGAAGAAAAAGAGGATGAGAGGAAGAAGAATAATATTTTTTTTCTCTGTAATTTTCTTGGAAGAGAGAAACTAGAATGTGAGTTATAGATATATGGTGAAGTTTTTTGTAGCTTAAACAAGGATACATTTTATGGGTTTTTTTATGTTTTTGTTTTTTTGTGCTTGTTTTTTGTTTAACTTTTTGTTCTACCATTCAACTACATACATACTTTCATAAATTCTTAACACTCATTTGACATGTGATGTCATACAATTTTCTACCTGTAACTATTGCACTTAATAATAAGCTTATATTTAATTGCTGGGCCCAAAGAAAGCAATGACCCAAAAGAGAAGACAAGAAGGATGTTTGATGTGTGAATTTGATGAGGCCATATAGTAGGTTTATCTATCACACATTGTAGATGAGATTCTTCTTCTTTTCACTTTTCATTCATTCGTGTTTAGGGATTTGATGATATTTTATCTGTTCTCAGAACTCTCTCTAATGGAGTATCTCACATATGAAGAAAAATCTTTGCATGCATATAAAGGATGAAGGAAAAGAAGGGGAAGAAGAATTTATAGTGGTTCGGTAGCTATGGCTTACGTCCACAATGAAGTCGAGAGCAATTTTATTTGGGGATCAATCTTGAAGAAGATACAGAAAGATAAGTCTCTGTAACTCTAATTGCATTCTCATAACTCTTTAGTTTGAAAATTGAGCTTTATGTAGAAGGAGAATGAATTAGTTACATGTTTCATTATGCTTTTGTTTTCTTACAGTTTGCTTTCACAACTTGATTCAGTCTTCTGATTTCAACAATCTCCACATTGAAAGTATCTATAAGAATGTAATTGCTCCCTTTTTGATGTTGTTCATCCTTTTTCAGGTATGTCAAAGCCTATCAGCTCCAGGCACTTTAGAAATTTGAGCTGGGATGTGGGGTTCATTAGGATGTCTGTTGAATTGTCATCGGTATGAATCTTTTAAATTTTGATTTTTCTATCTTCTATTTGATTCCTCATGAAGTGATATTTTTAATTAAAAATATTAATTTAATATCTTAATATTAAATTAATAAAATATCAATTTCACCAACATAAATCAATTTCATAGTTAAATCATAATTTAAATATTAATTGATTTTTTAATTTTATTTAATTTCAATTAAATTAAACGTTTTTAATTATATCACATATAATCAATTGAAAACTCTAAAATTGAATTTGAACATTTCAAATTAATAACCCTAATTTCATACATCAATACTCAATTTGTTATTCCAATTTAAGAGCTGGTAGAGGGACCTAATGGACCTACAGATCATGAGCTCCAACGATTTGTAATTAATTCGTAAAACTCTTTAATCGAATTAATTACTATTCGTTATCTATCAAGGCACACCACTTTTGTTCCATAGTTGTACTCTCTTTAGTGTAGATATATTTCTGTCCATGTAAATCATAATTAGTCAGTCGATCCTTCACAAGTGTTCGTAATTACAGCTGGGTCAAAATTTTCGTTTTACCCCTGTAAATACATCTTGTTCCTCAAGTTCTCATTGACCCTCTAATGAACAATTTGATTCATAATACTACTTATGAATCATGTCCCTCTCTATTATGAGAAGGCAGGGCCCCGATTGTTCAAGATCTAGAGTCAATACTTAAGAGAACAACCTATCTGCTAACCCTAAAATAGGTAGGAGTGAATTCTATCTTGCAGGGCTATGTCCCACGCTATCCATCCGATCTTATCCCCAAAATGGAAGGCTTATTGAGCAGTGCTATTGGACTACTCTCACCCATGCAGATCAAAGGATAATCCTGAATAAACAGGAGTTTATAGCTAGCTCAGGATGAAAATTGAGTTATCCTAAGTTACTTTAGTATGAAATAGTCAGTTTTAACAGTAAACGACCATTATAAAGAAAAGTAACTATTTCGTGGTCCAGTCTATATACAAACTCATTGCATAGGATGCTCCCACTCACATTTCTCTACATGAATGATCTATGGATCACATCATTTATATTACCTATATAAAATGGGTCGCATCCTATAGGGTTACTAGGATGAGATACCCAATTTCATCCATATACTTATAGACCATTTAAGCTATATACTATTAACTTATCCTATTTCTATCACCACATGAAGTTAAAGTATTCGTACTATAGCCATGGATATGTTTATTGGATTTTCATAATAGAATGAAAAATCAACTTTTTTATCGAATAAGATACTCTAATATTTTATTGATAAATAGAATGTTTAACACAAAATTTACGAACAGCGAGTTCTAGGGCATTCCCAACGTGGAGATCTCCAAATTCTTAAGTAGCATAAACTACTTTTACGACCTCTCCATAACTCAAAAGGTATTTTAAAAACACTCTTTGAGGGAACGTTGTTCAAAATATAAATAACAGTCTCCACTACATATCCCCAAAACAAGTCAGGAAGTTTAACACAACTCATCATCGACCAAACCATGTCAACAAGGTTCTGTTTCTCCTTTCCGATACACTATTTTGCTGAGGTGTACCTGGGGCTGAGAGTTGTGACGTAATTCCATGTTCTATCATATAATTTTGGAATATTAAGTTCATATACTCTCCACCACGATCAAATCGTAGTGTTTTAATCTTTTTACCTAACAAGTTTTCAACTTCAGTCTTATACTCCTTGAACTTTTCAAGTGCTCAGACTTATATTGCATTAGGTGTAAATACCCATATCTAGAATAATCATCTATAATAGAGATGAAACATTCATACCCTCCTCGTGCTCTTATATTATCCGACCACAAAGGTCTGAATGTAGAAGCTCCAAGGTCTCTTCGGCTTTACAACCTTTTCCAGTAAAAGGTCGTTTTGTCATTTTGCCTTCAAGGCACGACTCACATACAAGTAAAAAGTTTTCTTCTAAACCATTTAGAGGTCCACTTTTCACCAATCTATCAATCCTATTAAGATTTATGTGACCTAATCTTAGATGCCAAAGAAGGGTATTTTCTTTAGAAGAAACTCTTGGTCTTTTAACAGTTTTTATCGTTTTGAACATTTCAGTATTTAGCACGACTTTTCATCCGCAGACGGATGGACAGTCGAAGAGAACAATTCAGACACTGGAAGATATGTTAAGAGCTTGTGTGTTGCAGTTCAAGGATAGTTGGGATATGCAGTTGTCGTTGATTGAATTTGCGTACAATAACAGTTATCATTCATGCATCGGAAAGGCTCCATATGAAGTGTTGTGCGGTAAATCTTGCAGGACCCCTATGTGTTGGAATGAAGTTAAAGAATAAAAATTGTTGGGTCCAGAGTTAGTCCAGCAGACCTCTGAGAATGTAAAGCTTATCGGGGTAACGTAAAAGCCGTTCGACATAGTCAGAAACGTTATAGTGATAAGCGAAGAAGAAAGCTAGAATTCAATGTGGAAGATTAAGTATTCCTTCGATTATCTCTGTTGAACGGAATTCTCAGGTTTGAAAGAAAAGGGAAGTTAAGTCCTTGATACATTGGACCTTACGTGATAATAGGGCGTGTTGGCCCAGCAACATATAGATTAGAGTTACCTCTAGAGTTATCTTGTATCCATGACGTGTTCCATGTTTCGATGTTAAGAAAGTATGTAATAGATTCCACTCATGTTTTACCTGAACAACCAGTGCATTTAAAGAAAAATCTTTCGTATGAAGAAGAACCAATGGAGATTCTTGACAGAAAAGAGCAAGTGCTAAGAAACAAGACAATACCTTTAGTAGAGGTATTATGGAAGAATCATGGCATGGAAGAAACCACATGGGAAGCAGAGGAGCAAATGAAGAGTAGATATCCTCAGTTGTTCAGTTTATGTCTTATAACAAAATTTCGAGAACGAAATTTCGTTTAAGGAGGAGGTAAATGTAAACCCCGAACCCTAATCTTCCTACTTGTTTATGTTTACATTTGAGATTAGCATGATGAGTGGTTTAATATTAGAATCATGGTCAAATTGTGGGGAAATGGGGGAAGAATAAAAAAAATAAAAGGGGAAAAATGTTTTAGGGTGCAAGTTTGGCTTGAAGGAACTCTTATATAAGAGTACCTCTGAGCGGAAGCGGATCTTTCCAAAGACATTGTGATAGAATTACGACATTTACATTCAAACATACAAATATGCATCATACTATAAAATTACCGCCATGCTTAGAACAATTAACAACAAAGAGATGAGATACATACTAGTTGAAGAACTTTTCTTCACAGCAAATCTCGATCTCTCCAAGGGAATGACTCCTCTTGCTTTCGCTGGACCGTCAAGCCAATCGTTCACCAACACCCGATCGTCTACTCACGAACGACCTCCACACGAACAGAAGAGAAAAAAGATGACAGCACCACTTAGAACCCTCAGTATTCTTGGTGTGAGAATCGAAAGAGTAGGCTATGTTAGAATTTGGTAGAGGGAAGGAGGATATGAAGATCGTATACAACGATCAAACAAGTGGGAGAATTCTTAGTCTATCGTATAGACAAAATGCTTGATCGTTTAGATGAAGTATACGATCGTGTAGGAAAAAAGCAGCAATCGTCTATACGATCGTTTAGTAAATGCTCGGTGTTAGACGATCGTTTAGTGAAACATAGGCAATCGTTTAGAAAGATACGCGAGATGCGCGTGCGCGTATGCGATTGTGTAGTAATTTCAAGCTATCGTATAGTCTCTAAGTTTACTCAACGATAGACAGCAAACACTTCGTGAGCAAATTATGTGATCTCTTGCAAAATGAAACAATTTTCATTTTATTCTTCAGTTACGAAAACTTATTGGAACTTCCCACTAACACAAGGTTATGAAGAAAATGTCGGCCAATTATCCTATAGTTGTCAAATTAATAATGATAAATATAATAATATTATATTAATTAATCTATAGTTTAATATCACATATAAACCATAGTGTTTTCTCCTCCACTAGATATAAATCATATTTCTATCCATTTTCCTCCAAATTAATGTATCTCATACATAAAGTCAATTATATCATATATAATTAACCAGTTCAATCATATCATATATAATTGAACTCCCTCTTGTCAATTTGAACATTACAAACTGACCCAAAAACTAATTTTCAACTAGAATCCATTGAACTACCAAGGGGACCTTATGGACCTATGGCTCGAACTCATTCGGTACGTGAATAATTGACTAAACTCTTTAGCCACGAGATGCACCATCTGTTAACTGTCAGGCATTCCACTAAAGACTGACAACTGAACTCTCCTTACCATAGATATATTTTGTTGTTCATCGGATATAATCAATCAACAGTACGATAACCCTTCATAGATGCTCGTAAGTACAGCTGGGCCAATTTACCGTTTTGCCCCTGTAATTACATCTAACTCCTTAAGTACCATTGATCCCTCTAGTGAACAATACAACATAGTCTTACTATGTGTGGACACCTCTCGGGCCATGAGAATGTGTGTGGGGCCACAACGTTCAAGCCCCGGGATCAGCCCGTAAATGAGCAATCTATCTACTTACCCTTGCTTTAGGGAAGGACTGAATTCCATCTTGTGTAGCTGAGTTCCCAGCTCTCAAATCAGACGAATCCCCAAAGTGGTAGGTTTGAGTCGGCGACCTGGCCACTCGTACCCATACAAATCAAAGGACCACCCTTAAAGGCATGAGTCTCCAATTCACTCAGGATTGAAGTCATGTTACCTATGGTCATCCCAGTGAAGTGAAGTCTCTGTCATGAATGGCAGAGACGTTAACACTTCGTGGTTAGGTCTTATACAAACTCTTTGTATAGGATGCCCCCGCTCGCACGTCCCCACATGAATGATCAGGATCAGACATCTGTAGCAAGTCACAATACTTGTAACTATTCCACAAAGCTAGTCGCATCCTTAGCGTTACCAGAATAAGGTTTTCTTCCTATATCCATATACTAAAGACCATTTTGGTTATCACTTAAGACATGATCCACTTATATGTCACCACATACATGCTTAAGTTACTTAACGACAAACAAGGATTTTAATTTATTAGTTTGTGGTAAAGAAAATAAAACATCTAATGTTGAAAGATAAGTAGTGAATGTATAATGCCATATTTTCTATTTCTAAGTGGTGATAAAGAAGTAGGTGGTGTTTTGATTTAGACTTTCCTATACGATGGAGTTGAACGCGGAGTGATTGAAAGCGTAGAGTTATAACAAGTATGCGATGAAGGGGTTGAGAAGAGATTGAGCTAACATTTCTCAAGATTGTGTACAAGTCATGCGATCATGCAATACACAAACATTAGTACTGCATTTCTCAATGTATAATGCCATATTTCCTATTTCTAGGGTGCATGCGATGTGTATGGAAATCTGTAGATAGAACTTATTTCTAAGTTTCTACTCTTTCTTATACGATCTAATCCGACTCTCTCAAGCCTAGATTTTATCATCAGACTACTTCCTCAAGTACTTCCAAATGATGAATGACGCATACATAAGATAAGATGATTGCATAAAATGCATAGCTTAAGTCATGCTAGCTAAGTACTTCTCAACTCATTCACAAATTTAGTTACTCATGCATGGTGTGGAGAGACTGAACATAAATCGAAATGAAGTTTCCATTTTTGCAAATAAAGTGTTGAGTACAAAATAACAAATGGATTGAGAAATAACAAGCCAGGTAAGCAATGTCTTGCTTTCCGTGGCTTTTACACTACTCTTTATCACTTCAACTTTGTTCCAGTTCGCGGACTCTTGCTCTCGCAAGGGGTTGGACTTCTCTCCTTTGTATTGTTTTTCGGCAGTCTCTCGATCTATCCGTAAAGTGATTTCTCTTGGCTTCACCTCGTCTCCTTGCTCTCTCTCCATGTCTGTATATCCTCTCTCTCTGGTAGCATTGGGTATTTATAGATTTCAAAGCGAAGCAGCTCTTCTTACTAATGATTACAACGATGGGCAGCATTAATTTCCCTACTCTGTTGCGCCGTCTAAAAGTTACCGAAAGTTCAATGTACTTGCAACAGTATGGTTTTTAACGGCTTGTCAACTGAATTTTGAGATTGACGGTTATCGGCTTTACGTCCCATCATGATTTATTATGATGTTGCCTTGATGCGAGGTCTTTATACGATCACTTTTGAGAAACCTTTCACGATCGCATGACTTACGATTGCAAATTCAAGCGCGTTGTCGCTTTGTGCCCTTGTATCGCAATTTCATATGCACCATCGCATTGTACCTGCACAAAATAGGAAAATTAACTTCTTTTATGCGATGAGCATTAACGATCGCAATTCCTTTTAGTTTGGTGCTTTCAAACATAATATTGCTTATTTTACCATCGCTTTCTCCTATTGTTTTACTAATTTGAGCTGTAATAACTTGTATTTCTACCAATTATCACACCAAATTTAAAACAATGCTTTTCCTCAAGCATAAACTAAAGATTTTCTTTAAGATTTCAATCGCCTTCACCCTACTTAGGCTTCTCAAGGTGCCTTATTCAAATTGCTGAACCAATGCCCTTTTAACTTCTATCCTAATCTCTTCTTAAAATATTTCTAATCTTAAGAGACCGCGAGCTTAATCTTCAAAAAAATCTTTACTCGTTTCCAAGACATCGCATGATTTATTTCAAACTTTATCAAATTGGGGTGTTCAAGTGATTTTTGACCCTCGCACGATTCATATATTCGTTTTGTGATCTTGCGCTGATCCGAGTTCCTAGCCTTCGCTTTGGCTTGCCCCCACGGGTGTCATGCAGACATCCAACTATGAACAAGGTGCTCTTTTTCAGTCAAAACTCATGCCCATCTCTTTATTTGGCAGCGGAGTTGCGATCACTTGGTTTCTGCATTGATCATGATTTCCACCTTCGTTTTGGCTTGCCCCCACGGGTGTCATGCGAACATTCAACTACGAGCAGGATCTGATCTCAATGTTATATAATTTTTTTCGATATTATTATTTTTTTTTATTTAAATCGAAGTTTCTAAAAATAACAAGGTTGAAAATAACATTACTACCCCCAAATTTAACACGCAGCAATGTCCTTATTGCTGAAAGACAGAATAATTCATGCGATGGACTCAAGAAATTTTGTAAAAATAGTTTTGAAGGAAAGTTGGTAGACCGCTAAATTTTAGAAATGTTTCATGAATTGATTGTCCTGAAATTAATTTGACTCTAGTACATGCAGTAAGAAAAGAGGCATAAATTTCATCATTGAAGTTATAATGGGCAAGGGGTGAATGCGGCGACCAAATAAAGCAATAAAAAATTCAGGATTGAGTCAAACGAAAGAGGATGCGATAGTAGAATTCCGCAATATTAAATTGAAATTTGAGAAGTGCAAAAACTGAAATAAGATGAGGCAAGAAAGGACACAACACCCAAATTTAATTTTTCGCCCGCATCATTTTGATCGCATCCTTTCCTGTGGTGGGTTGATTCTTTGATTGCAATGGGTTGATTGAATCGGTTGAGTGTTTTGAGGTTATCGCATTGCTTTATTGCAATTGTTTACTACGATCAATGTGATGAATATCAAGAAGATAAAAAGTATGAAAGAAAGAGTTGATAATTATAAAGAGCAGTAACCATGAAAAACTTAAGATAGATTCATGAAAGAAAAATAAAAAAGGATACTAAAAAAGGATATACTTCGTCCCTGATGAATGTGTGTCGCTTATCATCGTAGAGACTAAGTGTTTCTTCTTTATCCTGGCTTCCCCAAGTCCACGAAGGATTTCTCACGTTGGAAATCTCCTCCATGATACATCTTCACTCTTTGCCCATTTACTTTAAATGCATTGGTCCCATCTTCGTTTGTCAATTCTACCACTCTATGCGGGAATACTTCCTTAATTATGAATGGTCCAGACTAATGCAATTTCAATTTTCCCGGAAAAAGACGCAACCTAGAATTGAACAGTAATACTCTCTAACCAGCCTTAAGATTTTTCTCACACAAACGCTTATCATGCCATCGCTTGGTGCGTTCTTTGTAAATTTTGGCATTCTCATACGCCTGTAGTCTTCATTCGTCCAGCTCCAGTAGCTGAGGTTTTCTCTCTTCCCCTACAGCCTTAAGATCAAAGTTAAGCTTCTTAACTGCTCACATCGCCTTATACTCTAGTTCCAACGGCAGATGACAAGCCTTTCCAAACACCAACGCATACAGTGACATGCCTATGGGTGTCTTATAAGCAGTCCTATATGCCCACAAGGCATCATCAAGCTTCATGGCCCAATCCTTCCGCGATGGATTCACCACCTTCTCTAAAATCAACTTGATTTCCTGTTAGAAACCTCCGCTTGTCCGTTTGCTTGGGGGTGATATGCGGTGGCGATCTTATGGTGGACATTGTATTTGATCAACAGTTTGTTAACAATACGATTCACAAAGTGGGGCCCTTCGTCATTTATTATGCCACGTGGAGTGCCAAAACGAGTGAAGATATTCCTCTGTAAGAACTTAGAAACTGTTGCCACATCGTTCGCAATGCATGAAACAGCTTCAATCCATTTGGAAACATAGTCGATGGCCAATAGAATGTATTTATGACCATTTGACGATGGAAATGATCCCATGAAATCTATACCCCAGACGTCGAATAGTTCCACCTCCAATATGGTGTCCATTGGCATCGCATTTTTTTTCTGAAACGCTTCCAATGCATTGGCACTTATCGCATTTCATGGAATATTCTCGTGGTTCTTAAACAGAGTGGGCCAGTAATACCCACATTACAAAACTTTTGCCACTTTGCGCTGTCCACTGAAATGCCCTCCATAGGATGATTCATGACATTGAAAAATTATGCGCTAGAAAGCAGTCTCTGGAACATAGAGTCTCAATATCTGGTCTGGTCCCCTTTTGTAGAGATTTGGCTCGTCCCAATAGTAAAATTTGCATTTATGAATGAGCCGCTTCTTTTGATGGGATATGTAGTTTTCAGGAAATTGTTTTCAGACCAAGAAGTTTACAATATCTGCATACCAGGGTAGTTCTTCAATCTTAAGCAACTGCTCGTCAGGGAATGATGTGTTCACCTCCAATTGGATGCGATCCACTTCAGGATTTTCTAACCTCAATAAATGGTCAGTGACCTGGTTCTCTGTTCCCTTTTGGTCGATTATCTCCATATTAAATTCTTGGAGTAAGAGAACCCATCGGATTAGTCTAGGCTTCGAATCTTTTTTGGTCATTAAATATCTTATCGCTGAGTGGTCGTTGTGGACTACAACTTTTGATCCCAACAAGTAAGGTCTGAATTTTTCAATCGAAAAATTACCGCTAAAAGTTCCTTCTCGGTAGTGGTGTAATTCTCCTACGTGGAGTTCAATGTTCTACTAGCATATGCGATGGGGTGTAACATTGTCTTTACTTTTTGTGCCAAGACTGCCCCCCTCACATATCCGCTGGCATCGCACATCAGCTCGAATGGCTTTGCCCAATCAGGTGCGATCAGAATTGGCATTGTAGTTAAGGCATCCTTTATTGCTTTGAATGCAGTGAGGCAGTGTGGATCAAAGTCAAAAGGTCTGTTAGCTTCCAACAACGCATTCAACAGTCGACCTATTTTGGAGAAGTCCTTCACAAATCTTCTGTAAATCTCGCGTGTCCTAAGAAACTCCTTAAAGCTTTCACATTTGCTGGAGGTGGAAGTTTTTCTATGGCTTCAATTTTTGCTTTATCCACCTCTAGCCCATTCTTCAGAACCTTATGCCCAAGCACAATTCCTTCTTTAACCATGAAATTGCACTTTTCCCAGTTCAGCACTAGATTAGCCTCCTCACATCTTTTCAGTATTCGCTCCAAGTTTTGCAGATAGATTTCATATGTTTGCCCATAGACTGAGAAATCATCGATAAAGATTTCAACTGAGTCTTCAAGGTACTCGGAGAAGATTGCCATCATACACCTTTGAAATGTGCTGGACGCATTGCATAGTCCAAAAGGCATGAAATGAAAGGCAAATGTTCCATATGGACAAGTGAACATGATCTTTTCTTGATCCTCTGGTGCGATCATAATTTGGTTATAGCCTGCATACTCATCAAGGAAACAGAAATAGTCATTCCTTACTAGTCGGTCGAGCATTTGATCAATGAAAGGTAAGGGGAAATGATCTTTCTTTGTCGCCGTGTTGAGTTTCCTGTAGTCCATACAAATCTGCCAACCTATGGTAGTCCTCATGGGGATTAACTTGTTGTTTGTGTTAGAGACTACTGTCATCCACTCTTCTTGGGAACACATTGTACGGGGCTAACCCACGTGCTATCGGCGATAGGGTATATAATGCCGACGATAGGGTATATAATGCCGCATCCAACCATTTGGTGATTTCCTTTTTAACAACCTCTTTCATCGCAGGGTTCAATCTATGTTAAGGTTGTATCAAGCCTTTCTGGTTTTCTTCAAGCCGAATTCGATGCATGCAATACGTCGGGATAATACCTCTGATGTCTGCGAGCGTTCATTTGATTGCTCTAATATATTTCTTTAGAATACCGAGCAGTGCAGTTTCTTTTTCTTCTGGTAACGCAGAGGATATGATGACTGGTAAGGTTTCATTCTGGCCAAAGAAAACGTACTTCAAGTGGGTTGGTAGAGTTTTTAGCTCCAGTGTAGGTGGTTGCTCGAGGGAGGGTTTCTATGTTTTTTTTTCTTCATCCAAATTCAACATTTCTTCATTGTTCACTGTCTCTATTATTGCATGACAGGTTTCTAAGGATGCTGTCGCATCCTCTCTTTCTTCATTTTCTTCCTCGGACTCCAATCTTCAATGCAAGTGTGTTCATCGTCGGAATCTGATAAGCCTTCCTCTTTTAGGAACTTCATTGCCTTGATAATATTAAACCTGAGCTTTTTTCCATTGATGCTCATTGTGATTTCTCCCTTGTGCACATCTATTTGAGCAAGACCAGTAGACTAGAATGGTCGTCCCAATATGATTGGAACATCTTTATCTACCTCATAATCTAAGATAATGAAGTCTGTAGGTAGAATGAATTTGTCTATTATTACCAAGACATCCTTTAATTTTCCTTTAAGGTGTACTAGGGACCTATCTGCAAGTTGGAGAGTCACCGTTGTGGGTATTAGTTGTCCTACATTCAATTTTTTTAAGATTGAAAGGGGCATTAAGTTTATGCTTGCCCCAAGATCGCATAATGCTTGACCAATGTAGATACCTCCTATTGAGCATGGTATTGTGAAACTGCCTGGGTCGCGCATCTTTGGTGGGATTATAGTATTTGATTCTTGTGTTAATGCCACCGTGGTGAATTTTCCTGTGCTTCTCTTCTTCGAAACAATGTCCTTCAAAAACTTGGTATACACCAGTATCTACTCTATCGCTTCTATCAATAGAATATTGATGTGTAATTGTTTCAATATTTCCAGGAAGTGATGATACTGACCTTCATTATTTTGTTTCTTTTTCAGTCTTTGAGGAAATGGAGGTAGTTGTACTTTCACTATTTCATGGTCTGGAGGCTTAGAGCTGATCGCATCTTCAGGTTCCATGGTCTCGGACTCTTTTGACTTAGTTTGCGACAATGGTTTCTAGGATTCAATCGCAGGTTTCTCTTTTGAATCGGTTTTGCTAGGCTCCTTCCTGACTGCTATCGTCGCCTTTCCACTTCTTAGGGTGACTGCTTGGCAGTGTTCTTTCCCTGTATTCCCTGGATTGCGTGGAAGCTCAGTTGAGCTAGGCAATGTCCCTTGGGGTCTGTTTTTTAGCTCTCCCGCAATTTATCCTATTTGAATTTCCAAATTGCAAATGGATGTAGCTTAGTTTTGAAGGTCTGTTTCATTCTTTTCGATGTATTGCTTTAACAAGTTTTCCAGGGATGATGATGGTGGTGTTTGAGAGCTGCTAGCTTGCTATTGCTGTTGTTCATTAGTTCTTTGGAAAAATCCTGGTGGTCCCTCTTTCTGAGCCATAGGCTGACTGCCTTGTTGTTGGTTGTTTTTCCAAGAAAAATTAGGGTGATTTTGCCACCCGGGTTGTAAGTGTTTGAAAAAGGATTGTTTTTGACAAAGTAGATTTATTGAGGATTTCATGGACACTCTTCAACAGAATGTGGTTCTTCAAATGTAATACAGCTGGTGCTTGTTTGCTCTATCGCATTGATTTGCCCACTTCGAGTTCCTGAATTGTTTATTGTGATGCCTTGCAACAAGTTTATCATCACATTCATCTGATTTTGCAATGATGCGATGGCACCATTACTTGCATTTCCTTCTCTAGGTTTTGATCGTTAATTGCTTTCTTGCCAGAGATGCGATCAAGAATGTTCTTTGCCTCATCATATGTTTTGTCTAGCAAACCTCCTGTTGTTGCCACATTGGCAACTGTCTGCGATGCAGAATTGAGTCCATGATAGAAAATCTCCATTTAGAGGCAATCTGGCAATCCATTGTGTTTGCAGTCGTGTACTAGTCTCTTGAATCTCGCCCATGCGTCACTGAGCAATTCATCTTCTTCTTGTTCAAAATTGGTGATCAATTTCCTCCTTCTGGCATTCTCTGTGGGAGGGAATACTTCTTCATAAACTTTTCCACAACTTGCTCCCACGAAGTTATCTCTCCTGGTTCGAGAGAGTAAGCCCATTTTCTTGCTTTATCGTATAGTGAAAATGGAAATAGCATGAGTCGAGCCTCTTCTGGGGAAATATTAGGGAACATAAAAGTGTTACAAATTTCAATGAAGCTTCGTAGATGGGTGTGCGGATCTTCACCACGCCGTCCTCCAAACTATCCTGCTGTTTGTAAAATTTGTAAAATTACTGGCTTCATCTCGAGCCTTGATCCATCCAATGTTGGTCTCATGATTCCTGGAGAAAAATCATGCAGGTTTGATGATGCATAGTCCCATATGGGTCTATTGCGATCATTTGCCAGTAGGATAGGATTTGTCATTATGTTGTTTTCATTTACTACTCATTCCTCAGGTTGTTCAGCCATTCTGCGAACTCTTCCTTGTGGTTTACGACTGTTTTTCTGTCTTCTGCGAAAGGTTTTTTTCGATCTTTGGGTCGTAGTTGGGCTCAGAAATGTGTCCTTTGCTCATACGACGCTTGCTTCTTCCTTTACAGATGGAATGACAATGCGACAAAGGTCGAAAGCTACAAAGATCAAAGAGGTTTGATGTTAGCGAAATCTATACTGTAGTCCCCGGCAACGGCGCCAAAAACTTGATGTGGTGGTTTATCATGCGATGATGTGTGTATGCGATGATCATACAAGTTTTCCTAACAAAGCCCAAGTATAAGCCTTCTTAGGTTCCTGGTAAGTCCAGGATCGAACACAGGGACTAAATAAATAGATATGCGATGGACTCTCCGATTCTATTGCGGTAGTGATAAAGAAGTAGATGGTATTTTGATTTAGACTTTCTTATGCGATGGAGTTGAACACGGAGTGATTGAAAGCGTAGATTTATAACAAGTATGCGATGAAGGGGTTGAGAAGAGATTTAGCTAACATTTCTCAAGATTGTATACAAGTCATGCGATCATGCTATACACAAACATTAGTACTACATTTCTCAATGCATAGTGCCACATTTCCTATTTCTAGGGCACATGCGATGTGTATGGAAAGTAGTAGATAGAACTTATTTCTAAGTTTCTACTCTTGCTTATGCAATCTAATCCGACTCTCAAGCCTAGATTCTATCTTTAGACTACTTTCTCAAGTACTTCCAAATGATGAATGACACATACATAAGACAAGATGATCACATAAAATGCATAGCTTAATACATGCTAGCTAAGTACTTCTCAACCCATTCACAAATTTAGTTACTCATGCATGGTGTGGAGAGACTGAACATACATCGAAATGAAGTTTTCATTTTCGCAAATAAAGTGTTGAGTACAAAATAACAAATGGATTGAGAAATAACAAGCCAAGTAAGCAATGTCTTTCTTTCCGTGGCCTTTTACACTACTCTTTATCACTTCAACTCTGTTCTAGTTCGCGGACTCTTGCTCTCGCAAGGGTTGGACTTCTCTCCTTTGTATTGTTTTCTAGCAGTCTCTCGATCTGTCCGGAAAGAGATTTCTCTCGGCTTCGCCTCGTCTCCTTGCTCTCTCCGTCTCTGTATATCCCCTTTCTCTCGTAGCATTGGGTATTTATAGATTTCAAGGTGAAGCAGCTCTTCTTACTAATGATTGCAACGATGGGCAGCATTAATTTTCCTACTCTGTTGCGCCGTCTAAAAGTCACCAAAAGTTCAATGTATTTGCAACAGTATGGTTTTTTATGGCTTGTCAACTGAATTTCGAGATTGACCGTTATCAGCTTTACATCCCATCATGATTTATTATGTTGTCGCCTTGATGCGAGGTCTTTATATGATCAATTTTTTAGAAACTTTTCACAATCGCATGACTTACGATCGCAAATTCAAGCGTGTTGTCGCTTTGTGCCCTTGGATCGCAATTTCATATGCGTCATCACATTGTACCTATATAGAATAAGTAAATTAACTGTATTTATGCGATGAACATTAGCAATCGCAATTTCTTTTAGTTTGGCGCTTTCAAACATAATATTGCCTATTTTACCATCGCTCCCTCCCATTGTTTTACTAATTTGAGCTGTAATAACTTGTATTTCTACTAATTATCAGCAGCCACCATGGAAAAACTTTGGAAAGTGACGTTTCAAAGGTTTGACGATAAATATATATATCAGAGATTCCTAGGGGAGAATCCAAACGGCGAAGATGAGGGAAGAGAGAAGGAAATGAAAATATCACTGGGTTTTAAGGTTAGTATTGAGTGCGTAAAAATGGTGGGTTTAATAATCCACCGTTTTTCTTTATGGGCTTAACAAACATGGGTAATAAATACTCATCTAACCCAACAGCCCATATCCATTTATCAAACACCCCTTTAGTGGTTATCAACTTTGATTAGATATCAAAAGTTATTAGTTTAAGTCGATTAGCTTTAGACAATGCTCTCCACTACTGCTTTATCTCATGTTGGTTTCTCTTATTACAACGACATTGATTATAAATCTTTGAATTTTTGAATTTGATATTAGTATTTGAGTCTCAATTTCCTGCTTGTGAGAATTTAAATATATATTTCTTTAGACATTGGTTCACTTCGAGAATGGGTTTTTAGTTAAGACTGAATTTTGGAGAGTTATGGGTCAAGAAGAAGTTGAAAAAACATTTGAAAATTAAGCCTATTTTCTTTCCATTTCTTATAATAATTTTCATTTTTATCAAGTACAATGGTGGAATTATTAGCCAAATTTTAAAAACAAAAACAATTTTTAAAAGTTACTTTTTTTAGTTTTCAAATTTTGGCTTAGTTTTTTTTTAAAAATTATTGGTAAAATGTTGATACCTAAATAATAATTTTTGAGGTGGAAGTAATATCTATAGATTTAATTTTAAAAAACAAAAAACAAAAAACAAAATGGTCACCATGACTATTTTGTTTTTTGTTTTTGTTTTTAAAATTAAGCATATGGACACTTTTTCTATCTCAAATTTCTTTCTTTGTTATCTACTCTTCACCAATAGTTTAAAAAATGGGCCAAATTTTGAGAGCTAAAAAAAGTAGCTTTTAAATTTATTTATTTTTTTATTTTTTTAAAAAAAAAATTTGACTAAGAATTCAATCATTGTGCTTAAGAAAATGCATATCATTGTAAGAAATATTGATGAAATAGGCTTAATTTTCAAAAATAAAAACAAAAAAATCAAATAATTACCAAATCAATCTTAAATAATTTACCAAACCAAACGAGGTCGAAATCTTCTTCTCTTTTTGGAGAACCAGCTGCCAACACCCCTCAAACCCCCTCAGGCCCTCACCCACACCAACGTAAGGAAAGAAGAAGACTACAATTTTATTTATTTATTTTTCCTTCACTCTCTTCCCCGCACAATACACTGCCTCTTCGACATTCGGACTTCAGCCAGTCATCGCCGTCGACGGGATTTCGTCGGAGAAAATAGGAGAAAAAGTGAAAGATAGGAGGATGATTCAGAGAGAACAGAACGAAGCTATGTGTGTTGTGTATAGAAGAAGAAGACTGTACAAGCGAGGGGAAATTTGGAAAAAGAAAAAAGTTACTAAGTTGACTGATCAAATTGTGCCATATCTGCAAACTTTACTTTTATGTTTGTGCTATATTTTCTAATTTTAACTCAAATATTGCTATTCATTATAATTTTTCAAAGAATTTCGTGCATTCTAGTCTACACTCGTCTTTTGTGCAACTCAACCTACCTCCTATAAAAATATGTCAAGTGGCAAACTGTTTTCAATTGATTTTTTTATTTTATTTTTACTATGTTAAAAACCGTTCAACATCCAATTAGGTGCAATCTAATCTATATGGTTTGATTTTTTATGGATAATTTTTGCACAATTTTCCAAGCTTTAGATTTACTCTATATTGGACTTCCAACATTCAAGGTATCTATTATTTTTATTTTTTTAGAGTTTCAATTTTTATTTTTCAGTCTTGGAACTTAAAATACATAATTAATTTGGTCTTTTATATTATTACATCACTTAACATTTGTCCAACCAGTTATGCATATATATATGTCCAATCAATACTAACTTTATATAACTTCAATATATGTCTACAATCACATATATTAATATACACTTTTTTTTTTCACATTATCCGAACGACATAATAATGAGTGAGAAAACATAAGAATTTTCGGGGAAAAAATCATTGAAAACTATAATTTAATAGACAGAAAGGGATAATTTAGACCTTAAATATGTTTATTTTTTTAAAAAAAAAACATTAAAATATGTCTATAATATTGAGTAAATCACTAAATGATATGGAATTATACCATATTCTTACCTTAGCTAAAACGGGCATATCAATGCCCACAATGGACCTTTTATCCAATAGAAAAGAAAGGGAAAAATAAAATTAAAATAAATAAATATATAAATAAAATATCATAGTGATATTTTCAATGCCATTCATGGCCAGCTAATTTCTAAGTTAAAAGACAAAACTTGGAATAATTTTAATTTCATCGATGCTATCTAGGGCTTTCTCTCTAAGCTATAAATAAACATTCCCTCCCTTATTTCATGAAAAAAAAAATTAAAAATAAAGAAACAAAATGTTCTTCTATAAATTGATTGATTATTGTAATGTTGTAAAGTTTGTTGGGTTAAATAATGTAAACATGAGCGTTAAGAGTTTTCATTATTTGAAGGTTGGGTTATTCATTGTTACAATCATATTTCTTCAAATTTCTTCGATTCATTCATTTTCTCAATCGCCTGACGATTCATCAAGTTAGAATCCCTTTCTTCTTCTTATGTTTTTTTCCTCTTTTTGTTGTTCTTTTGTATATTTAAATAAATATGATTGGCTATATTCTCTAATTAACTTTGTTTGAAAATTTTAAATTTAGGAATTAGATTTTCGAATGTGTTTGACTATATTAAAGAAGATTATAGCCTGATAAAGTTAAATTGTTCTTAGGTTGATATTACATTACATTTTATTCTAAATAATATGAAATGTTTCTTTTCTGGTTAACTTTTGAATTCAACACCATGTGTAGTGAGAGATTCAACATTTTAACGTTATAGTTGAAAGTATACATTTTAACCAGTTAAGTTATATGTTCAACTTAGTAAAATAATATCTAAGACTTGATACTTTCGGTACTCAACATAAAATATAATTATTATGAATTTTCTACATCTTTTGCCAGGCTTATTTCTTAGAATAATAAAAGAAAGAAGAATGTTACTATAGTTATTATAAACGTTCATGTTAAATTGAAAGTGTTATTTGGAACAATGTTGATATAATTAAATTTATTATAACTATTAAGTTTAAGATTTAAGTTTTGTTGGGTAATTTTAATAGATATCAAAGGCATAAATTCTATATTTGAAATCTAAAATGTTAATTAATATTGGTTTTGACTTCTATAAATTTAAGTGACTCCAAGTGTGTTAAATCTGTTGTAGTAGTTAAATTTACCCTAATTTTGTAAGCCTACAAGCATGCTTTTCACTCAAACTATCGAGTTCTTAATGGTTCTAACAGTATTTTATATTATAAGGGTTGTTTTCAAATATAGAAAAATAAATCAAAATATTTATAAAATATAACAAAATTTTAGAAATATCAATAATAGACTCCGATAGACTTCTATCAATAACATTGATAGACACTGATAGAAGTCAATAGAAGTCTATCAGCGTCTATCATTGATAATTTTAAAATTTTGCTCTATCTTGTAAATATTTTCAACAATTTTACTAATTGAAATAATTTCTCTTATAATTATTAATAGACATTATCATCTGACGGAATGGAAACTTTAAAGTAAAAACTGATACATGTAACTGATTTCACAAAAAAATTATTTATTTTATTTCTCTGGATTGGAAGACTTTCAGTTCTAACCTCCCCATTCATATTTTCACATTTTCATTATATCCTTACATGCTTATTTTGTTACAATTAGTCAAATCAAAGTGATTAGTGAATGGAGTAATCTATTTTTCAGTATATGAGTGTGATATGGACCGTTAAATCTAATTGTAGGCATATGTTTAAACACAGAATCATTGAAAAAATTTTCTTAAATTCTTATTTTGGTCATCAAATAGTACAAATATTCATATCAAATAATATAAAAGGTTATTGCATTATTTGAACTTTTTTCAATATACTAAACTAAAATTAGAATTTTGTGCTATGGGCTAATAATTAGGGTGTACACGGGTTGAGTCGGATCGGGTCGAGATTGAGAGTTTTTTGGACAAAGCCAGTGATTCCACAACCCGATCAACCCTTATTAGAGAGAGTAGTCTAACTTTTATTTTCGAGATAGACCCAGTCGGGTCGAACAACAAACATAGAGAAGGAGATGAGTAGAAAATAAAAACTATTATAGTAGAGTAAATAATGAATTAAAACTCTAAAATAGCATTTCATAATAGTCCAATGATTAGATGCGACTTAAGCTACACCTAACACATCTCCTATTCCTTTTTCATTGGACTACACAAGAACCTAATTATTTTCCTTCATAATTTCTAAGGATGTAAGAAAATATTAAATAAAAAAACCCATATGCAAGTAAAAGTCGACTTGCTTATACTTCCCATCCACAGGCAACTGCATACTGAACTTCACAGCATTCCCTTACGAGCCAACAGGCGAATGCACAAGCAACGACGATGACCGACTATCCTTATGGAACGCCATATACACCACCCGCTGCTGCCGCAATGCTCTCAATGCCGCCGCCAAGGCTTTAGCCCTAAACCTCAAGGCCCACAATGGCACCACATCCCTATTTCTTTCTCAGCAGCAGTGGGACAACTGCACAGGCCCCTTCTCCAGGCAGCCCTCCGTCTCCCTGATGGGCTGCGGCCTCCAGAATATGTACACCACCGGCAGCCGCTGCTCCACGCTCCTGTTCTTGCCAACGCTTCTGCAGAGCAAGGTGTACGAGGCGGCGGTGCAGAACTGCTCTGGGTTTGCAGCGGCGGAATTTGATGGGGTTTGTGGTGGGTGTTTGGCGGCGGTGGCAGAGTTAAAAAGAGCAATGATGGATGATTTACAGGTTCAGAGTGATGATCAAAATGAGAATAGTGCTTGTGGATTTGCTGCTGTTGTCGCTGTTGCCGCTGGTAGGATTGGGAATCGCTCTGATTTTGATGCCATCTTCCAATGCTTGCCGGCTTTGGACATTTTGAGTAAGTTGTCAAAAAAAATTTCTTCATATTTTACTTAAAATTTAGGGTAATCCAACACTTTGCATGATAATAATTATGGGTAATTACAATGGATAATATTTTTAAAGATAATAACAAAGTGTATAATATTATTTTTAAAAAATTATAAAGATAGTAAAGTTTTGATAGATTTATATTGTTGATAGACTCTTACTAACGATATGGTCTATCATTGATAGACTTCTACCAACGATATGGTATATCACTAATAGACTATCTAAATTTTGTCATATTTATAATTTTTTTTATATTATAATATATTTGTTAATACTCTAGGCTTAATTGCTAGGGTGTCTAGGGCAAGATCACATTTTTAAAATATATGGAGTTGTAAATTTTTTAGGCCCACGATGTAAAGAGTTAAATATTGATGTCTTGTAGTTATGGGCTCACGAACTTATTGACACGTGGATAGAAGTGGATTTCACAATTCCACACTTCCCAACTCCTACTTCCCAAAACCTTAACCCAAACACCCATTAAGTGTAAAACAAATTTTTCAAAGAATTTGCACATAACAAAATTAATTATTGATAGACTTCTACTGGCGATATAATCTATTATTGATAGACGTCACCTTGAGAGCTAGATCTTAATTTTGCTATATTTGTAAATTCTTTTGTTGGGTCATATCGGCTAATACTTTGGCCTGTTACTATATTTGCAACTACCAAATTTAACAATTATTTTAGTTCGAAAAAGAAATTAAATTATAAATTTTGTCCTCATAGTTTGATGAAAGAATTTAGTCTCTATGCTTTATATTTAGAAATTAGTCTTTATAGTTTTGATAAAACTCTCATAATCATCCAAATTATTTCTTAGAATTTTGTCGTATCATAAAAATTATTCATGAGGTTTTATCAAATTATTAAAACTAAATTTTAAATTTCTTCAAATGACAGGGACAACAAAAACTATTATTATTATAATAAATAATGGTCTTATTAATTTGGTTAAATTTTAATTTTCTTCACATTTTGGTATCCACAAGGAATGGTTTAAAATACTTCTCTTCTATAGATTTAAAGCTTTTTTTTTTTTTTTTTGTGAAAAGGATCTGTAAGATTTGAAGGTTTCTAATCCTGTTTCTTCTTTGTTTGGCTCTAGTATCAGGTTCCGGCTACTTGAAAATCAAAGGTATGATTGGAATTTGCATTATTATGTATGGATTCTTTCTTCCCATAAATATACATGTTCGATATAATCAAAAGATTAAATTTACATAAATTTAAGTTCAACTCTACAAACTAAATTTCTCTAGAAATCTCTCATGAAACTAATTAACAATTAGTAGCATTAGTGAAATAGAAAATGCTACCTTATTATCATGAAAATAAAATGTGTTTAGTAACATTGTCGAGGAGATGTTGACAAAACCATAAATGACAATTTAAAATTTTAAAATGCTCGGTCAAATGGCCTAAATTATAACACCTAAATTGAAATTAAACTAATTCAAACTATAAAATTTGAATTGAGACTCAATTAAGAACATAACCTTATTAACCAACAATGAAGAAATGAACATGAAAAGATGACACATTCATTTCAAGTCCTTTAAAGCCCGTCATAATTGCATTGTTCTACCCCTTCAAATAATTTCCTACGAATCTAAAAACATGACAGGTTCAGTAGCGAAAGCCATAGTGGCCGCCATAGTGGTGGTGGTGGTTTTGCTACTCATCGTCCTCCTAGTAAGGAACGCTAGCAAGAGGAAGAGGAAGACCAAACCATCTCCCTCGAACGACACGTCAATGTGGTCAGGACTGTATCAGTTCGCGAAGGAAGAGATCGACAGGGCGCTTGACTTCGGGAGCGAGAGGACGAGCCTAGGGAGGGGCAGCGCTGGGCAGGTGTACAAGGGGATACTGCCAAGCGGGCAGCAAGTCGCCATTAAAAAGATATTTCAGAGCAACACGTCGGACTCGTTCCTTAGAGAAATTGACGGGTTGTCTAGGGTTCGGCATCCACATTTGG
This sequence comes from Benincasa hispida, assembly GCF_027475165.1. NCBI lineage: Eukaryota > Viridiplantae > Streptophyta > Magnoliopsida > Cucurbitales > Cucurbitaceae > Benincasa > Benincasa hispida. The sequence continues at coordinate 41,433,871 of NC_143479.1, forward strand.
TGTCCCTGTTGGGATGCTGCATTGAGAATGGGGAGCAGTATCTTGTGTATGAGTATTGTGAACAAGGCAACCTGGCTCAGCATCTCTTGAGTAAATATTCTTCTCATCTCCTCTTTAATTACTTGCCTTTTTTTTTTCACCAATGGTTAATGTTTACCTCAAACTTTCAATTTGAAAGGTAAAAAAATAGGAGATAACGCAATTTGTTAGCAACATGTTTTCGTTTGTATTTTTTCTTGTTTTCAAAATTTAGTTTGGTTTTTTAAAACCATCATTAAAAGAAATATAACTAATAAGATTGTCGAATGAGACCTGAGAAATTTTAGATTTTTTTTTTTCATGTTCAAAGTTATAAACAAAGGTGGTAAACTTTCAATTATCTAAACATAGAGTTACATTTTGAGAAAATTAAAGTTTGAGAGTAAAAATGATTAATGATACCAAGTTGAAGGGTAAAATTTGATTTTTTTTTTCTCACTAATTGGGTTTTTATGTAAGAAAATTACAATTAACGCCACATTTACTCATCAGAAAACGTAATCAATCAATCATAATATGAAAAGTAGTACCCATTTAAATAAGTTTATATAAAACTAGTTAAAAATATTTTGTGAATTATGAATAATAAAAAATAAATCATCATAATATTTTAGGAATACTGTTCGGATGTTTTCAGGAAAAGACACAGTACTAACATGGAATTCAAGAGTACGGATTTTGAGAAATTGTGCTCTTGCACTGAGGTATCTCCATCAACGTGTAGATGGCTGCATTGTCCATAGAGATATTAAGGTAACATCTTAGTCTCATGCTAATTTCCTTATTTTTAAAATTTAATAAAAAAGTAACATAACAATAATAAAATTAGAAATTTAAAATTCGTTTTCGTAATCATTTAGATTCTGTTTGGTCACTGTTTGATTTTTAACAAATGTACTTCTTTTCTATCAAATTTCTTTTTCATCTTTCATATATATGTATAGTTGTGAAAAACTATTTTTTTTTTTTTTTTCTTTTTCCAAAACTTAGATTGAGTTTTGAAAAAATTGATCTAACACTATAAAATTAAATTTACTTTTGCTCTTAAGCTTAAACTTTTAGGTCCATTGATGATTTAAGATAGTATCAGAGTAGATTGCACTTGTTGGGTTTTCTTCATATTTCAAGTCCATAAGTATTGAGGGGCGTGTTAAATGATATGATATATTAAATTTGCTTTCACACATAAGCTTGGGTGAATCGGTGATTTAGGAAGAAAGAAATCTCGAGAAGGAAGATGTGTTCTTAGGCTTAATGTAATAGCAACAATTTCTAATACTATAAGAATTCCAGACTTTAATGTCGGTTTTAAACCGACATTAAAGGGCTTTAATGTTGGTTAACAACCGACATTAAAGATAGTGTTATTAAAGTCCTTTAATGTCAGTTGTCTTAATGTCGGTTTTAAACCGACATTAAAGGGCTTTAATAACACTATCTTCAATGTCGGCTGCAATCGACATTAAAGCCCTTTAATGAAATTTGCAACCGACATTATACATTCGAGACCACTATTTTCAACCGACATTGAATCCCATAATTATTGTAGTGTGAATAAACTACGTGTAAGTTTAAGTTAATGGTACATTTACCTTTTTTTTTTATAGTTAACCAACATACTTTTGAATGAGAAAATGGAGCCAAAACTATCAGATTTTGGGTTGGCAAGGATGTTGGGAATGGATGAGACAAAAGCATTCACAGATGTTAGAGGAACCATTGGTTATATGGATCCTGAATACATGAGCAATGCCAAACTCACTTGTGCAAGTGATATTTATAGTTTTGGCATTGTGGCTCTTCAGCTTTTATCTGGTCAAAAGGTCATTGATTTGGATCTTGATGCTAGAGATCAATTAACAAGAAAGGTTAGTTTTCAATAATCTCACCATTTTCATATCCTTCAGTTCCCTCTACTTATCATATTCTTGTTTTTCTTTTTATTCTTTTTTCTCATCTTAATTCACAATTAAATTTAGTTTAGTTGAGACCATGTTTACATACTCAAATAAATATTTAGTAAAAGTGTCATTCTTAAATATTTTTAGTCATGAATATTGATCTCTTATCTTATTATGAAGTCGAATTATTTTTTTTCAACAATATGTGAGGTGGGAGAATCGAATCTCTAAGACATCATGCCGGTTGAACTATACTTATTTTAAGAAAAAACAAAATAAAACAAAAAGAAAAGAGTTAACTATTTAATTATAGATATCAAGGTAAATATAGATATTGATATTTAAGTGTTGTCATGTACAATTTTTTTTTTCTAGAATTAAACTAATATTATTATTTTTTGCTATTTCATACAAAAGGTATGCATGATATAAATACATTTTGGACGAATGGTAATGAAGTGGGCCCCACATTATTATTCCCAAATGATTGTTTTTGTATGTGTTTAACACATTAGCTTACATATTTATTTCTAAATGAATCGGTGAATTTTCCACTTTGTATCTAGTAGTTCCTCAACTTTAAAATATGTCAAATAAGTTTATAAACTCTTAAAATTTTGTGCGGGATTAGATTTTCACAATAAGGTCGCTTCTTCAGTTTGAAAATAAACCTTTTTTTTTTTTGTTAAAAAAATGGATTAAGAAACAAAATCCAAATATCACATAGACTAGAGACAATATAAAGATCTTTGTAATTAACTAGGTAAACAAATTCGAAACCCTAAATGAAATATGAAATAAAAATAGTTAGATGTATGTTAGATTGCACTTATTTGTTTATTTAATTTATTGTCGAACCAAAGTTGATGCTACGACGAACTCTTGCGTATAGCCTAAAATTCACATAAATATCTATAGTTCGTATGAAAAAATTGTTAGATTTGGCTAATTTATATTTACCAATAATTAGTGAAGATATATTTTTGATGTGTAGTAATCAAATCAATAAACTTTAGGGGATTGAAGATTGAATATTTATTATATGGTATGATTTCAGGCAAAAGATGTAAACATGGGGTTAAGAGCATTGAGTGATTTTGAAGATCCGAGATTAAAAGGAAACGTAAATAAAGCAGATTTTGAATCCATTTTACAAGTTGCTGTTCTTTGTGTGGCAAAATCAAGTAAAGGAAGACCCACAATAGACATTGTCTTTGAGGAATTGGACAAAGCTTGGCAAAATACAGTCGCTAACGAGGTTAGTAATTAATAATTTTACTTACCATTTTTATTTTCACTAATACTAGTTAGGTTAAATTCTTAATTGGGTCCCTACGGAAAAAAAACTCGTCTATTTTTTGTTTTTTTTAATAATCGCAATGGGTAATACTTCTTAATTAAGTGTATTGCAACGTTTTTAAAGAATTGTAAAAATCAAAATTTATTAGTGATAGACGGTTAGAATATTGTATCAATTTGTACTCCTGAACTTTGGGTTTTGTATCAATTTGTACCCCTGAACTTTGGGTATTGTATCAATTTAAACCCTAACCTAATAGTTGTATCAATTTAAACTTTGAACTTTTGGAATTGTATCAATTTAAACCCTAAACTAATAATTGTTGAATTCAAACTCTGAACTTTTATAAGTGCATCAATTTAAACCGTGGACTTTCATAATTTTATCAACTTAAACTCTTCATTATGTTTTATTTGGATACATTTATGAATGTTCGAGATTAAATTGATATCTTTATGAAAGTTTAGAATTTTGATTCATATATTTATGAAAGTTTAAGGTTTAATTGATTAAATTGGGTTTAAATTGATACAAATCTCAAAGTTTGGAGTTTAAATTGATACACCTCCAAAGTTTAAGGTTTAAATTGATATAATTCTTAGCTTAAGGTTTAAATTAAATTGATAATTGCCCTTTTTTATATGTATAAAATTTTTTGTATTGTATTATATCTACTAATAATTTAGATATGGTCACTATATTTGCAATTGTTGTTTGTATTATTAAAATATGGTTCGATAAAATAGAAATTACTTTGGCATGGAGTGCTCAAACTACCCCGGATTGAAATTCTATACAAGGGTCAAAAGGTCTTATTTTTTTCAACTGATATGTTCATGTGTATTTATGCGTTAATGAATTAGTATTTAAATGATACAAAAATTCGGTTGAAAATTGTAAGGGAAAAAAAAGTACACAGACCAAAGTAGGATTTAAATTAAAGTTATTTTAGTTCGTATATGATTCTTTTTTCTAATAATTGTTATTAAGTTAAAATATTATTTTTGTTGTTGTACTTTCTAATTCATTCCATTTTATCCATGTACTATCAATCTTTAGATTTTTATCTTATACTTTCAATAAATCTTAAATCTAATCTATCAAAACTAGTCATTCTTTATTAAAATGGATTAAATAGTTATCACAATAATTTTCTTACGATATAAGATGAATATATTTTCATAATTTATAAATGTTAATAGGTACCAACTTTAAAACACCGATGAAACTATACAACTTATTGAAGGCATTACAAAGAGTAGAGACAAATCAAACAAAATAAACACCAATATGGCCATGATTGATAAATTAAGGATGTGTTTGATTTAATTTTCAAGTATTTAATTTTAAAAATAAGTCATTTTAGAAAATATTAAAATGTTCGACAACTCTTTAAAACAGTTATTGAAACACTTTCAAAATATATTTTATACTCTTTTTATCAAGAGTTTAAATAAAGAAAAATTTTATACTCTATTAGCGTCTATCAATGATATAAATTGATAGAAGTCTATAGCTGATAGAGGTTGATAAAAATCTATCAGTGTCTATCAGTGATAGAAACTGATAATCTAAAATGATTAAATTTTGTTATTTTATGTAAATAGTTTTCCCTATTTTTCTATTTGTGAAAATTCCCGGTAAATAAAATATTTTTTTTAAAAAAATACTTCTTCTCTAATCAATCCAAACCGGTGGTATAAGATTCAAAAAGAAAGATTAATTTATAAGTCATTACTTGATGAAGCAACCAAACAAAATATCCTACATGGCTTCCATAGTAAAACTATTTATTTACCTCAAAATCTTTTGTACTAAGAAACAAATGAAATTAAACAATGACATTATTGGTACCATCACTAATTGTTGTTATATTTACATTTGGAGGGCAGAGGGCACAGCAAGAGATGAACTCACCAGCAACCTCATTGTCCAAGCCATGGGAGGCTGTTCCAGTGTGACATATATATCAATATTATCAATGTTGAAATCATAGAGTTAAAGGAAAAAAGTAGGATAAAGTTTGTCCACAAATTGCTCCTTTTGATAGAAATAGATTTTGGGATACAACACTTTTATGCTAAGGAAAACAATGTACATATACTATTAATCATATGTATGCATATACAATATAATCTTTACCTTTATATCTATATTGAACAAAAGATTGGAGATGTAGGTTGGGCAGTTGTTTTTGCAAGAGAGGTTCTTATAGAATTTTTTTTAGGGTAATTGCAATTGGTAGCATTTTTAAGAATAATAACCGAGTGTATAACATCATTTAAAAAACTTGCAAATATAGACAAATCTATCCGCGATGGACTTCTATCGTTGATAGACCCTCAAGTCTATCCGGATAGACTTCTATCATTGATAGACTCTTCCGAATGATATGGTCTATCACTAATAGACTCCTATCAATTATATGGTCGACACTGATAGACTATTTAAATTTTGTCATATTTGTAAATTTTTTTACATTATATTATATCTACTAATACTTTGGATCTAATGTCTATATTTGCAACTGTCTCTTTTTTTTATATATCTAAGTGAATTTATGACAAAACATTAAACATCTCCTCAATGAACAAATACATATGCGTTTTATACTTAATTTGATGAAGAAAAACATCTCAAATTTACTATCTCATTTAAAAGTTAAACATCTATAATAACTAGTAGTTAATATTAAAATTTCACAACAAAATCTTTCTACAAAATAGAAACTTCATTGGTGTTGGGATAAATTGAAATCAAAATCTTCATTATTATAATAAATTAGTTTTTCCTAATCAAAACTAGATAGTAGTTGATATTTGAAGACCATATATCTTCGTGAAAGTAACAATAATATAGTTTTCACCAAACAATTTTGATTTTAGATGTCAATTTTAAACCAATATCGCATATGCATGAAGACGGAGAGATATTGATTATAATCTCAATTAGTGGAGAGGATTCTATAAAGAGTTTGAGTTTCAATTCAATGTGAGATTCGAGGAAGGCTATGATTAGAAACATACTTTGTGTATTGATTATATGCCTCACTTGGATAGGAAAAAAGGTCACCTTTAAGAGTAATGGTGGGGTGTACATGAATTGGATTGGGTTGAAGATGTTTTTTGGATTAGCTTAAAAATTCGAGTTGGTTAGATTGACAACACAAAGAACCTAAATAAAGTCTCTAATTCAACCCAATCCAACCCTTAAAATTTGGATTGGGTTAGGTTAGGTTGTTAGGTTATAACTTGTTTTTTTCTTTTTAATTAAAAAAATGTAAATTTATATATAACACATAACTAATAACTAAAATCTTATAAAATTCAAATGCTAAATACCAAATATCTAAGATATTTATTGGACACTTCAAATAAATACAAATATCATAACAATTTTAAAAGAAAAATATTTAAAAATCATAAATTGATTAATACAAAATAATCAAACTTTAAACCAACAGAAATATATATAGTATATTTTATTTATATATATATAATTCGGGTTGGGTTGGGTCAAGTCAAATTTTTTTTTAGTCAATCCACGATAAAATCCAACCCAACAAAAATAGAAAAGATTCAACCCTACCCAACCCAAAAAACAAAACTAATCCAACTCAACCGTTATATTTTGGGTTGGATAGTCTGAATTGTTCGAGTTATCGGATTATTTACACCTTAATAATAACCTTAGTTGAGGTAAGTGTGTGGGAAAGAAAAGTACTAAAATAAAAGTTTAGTTGTGTTGGAAGACAAGGTGAGATTATTATGTCAAGACTACAAGTCTACAAATATGGTTTGGTTTCGTAATACGTGAGTTTTGTGTTTTCAAGTCGTTGAATTTTTGTATAGGAACTCTTATTAATATTCACAACTTTGGACTGTAGTACGTGATGGTTAAAAGGTGTTGTATGAGTTGATGGTTTGAAGTTTTAGCTTCAGTTTGTGCTTGAGTGTTTTCTTGAAGATTGGATTGTCCATAATGTCTAATGTTTAGATTTGCAAGTTCAAATGCTTTTGAACGTCAACTAGCAAGGTCTGAGCTTCTTTAGTAAGATTCGATAAGGATTAATTGTTGCCATAATTTCCTTTCCAGGATTGAATGTAAGTGTTTGAATGATGTTTTGAACCCTTTGTTAGCCTCTAATGGTATGTTTAGAGAATTTTAAAGTAATTGAGTAAAGTATGTAGATTGGTTTGTGACATGAGGGAGCGTGTTATTTGTACTTTTGAACTAATTTGGAGTGGTTTATGTTGGCTTCAAGAGTGATAGTTGGCCAAGGATCACTCAGGGTGGGCATCTATCATGTGTCCAAAGTATATTTCAAGGTGACTCTTTTGACATCGACTCTAAGACCTAGTGGTTATGAATGATTTTTTATTGATTACCTACTGCGTGTTGGTGTGTGATATTTGATATGCATGTATATGTCATTGTTTCGGCTTTGTTCATACATGTATGGTGTTTGGAAATTGATGAAGTGCGATGACAAATATTTTACTGGTGCATGCATGCGATTTTACATTGTTTTGTTTGCAAGCCATGCACATTACTTCTTTGTGTGACATAAATATGCATGATTGAAACCGATGCAGTGCGATGATAAATCCTTTACTGGTGCACACAAGCGATTATATTTTGTATACATGTGTGTTGCTGACATGAGGGTTTAAAAGACTAGTTGCGCATAGAGATGTTTGAATACTAGTATGATTTGAGTATTTTATTGTTATTGGAGATCATGCTGAATCTGAGGATGATGAGATGCAAACGTATGTTATAGAGCTATGATGAAGAGATGTATATGTATGTTATAGAGCCATGTTGTGATATTTGTGATGTTGAGATTGTGATAGTGTCCTCACTGATTAGTTAGATACCCACCAGAGGTTGTGTTTCCTTCGGGATTCACCAGGGGTTATGTTTCCTTCAGGATTCCCCAGGGGTTGTGTTTCCTTCGGGATTCACCAAAAATTGTGTTTCCTTCAGGATTCACCAAAGGTTGTGAGTCCTACGAGACTTACTAGAGGTAGTGGGCATACTTAACTACAATAGGGCAGAAATCAGTTTTTTTTCATATATGTACGTGTCCCATGAGGACTAGAGAAGTTTATATGTTCCACTAGAGGTAGGCTTCTAGAGGACATAGATGTCTAGCCTGACCCCAGTAGTGGGGTTACTTACTGAGTAATTTATACTCATCCTTTCCCATGTTATTGTTTCAGGTAAAGGAAGAGATGCACCAACGATTGACAAGTGAAATTCGTGATCAAGCCACTGGGACCAGTTTTATGCTTCTGCTCATGATATTTATATTTCTTTTCATGTTTTTCAACTTTCAGTTTCGATGTTTGAAACTTACTATTAAGATTTGTTTTCAGGCCTATTTATTATCATTTATGATTTATGGGTACCCTATCGTCTGTTTATAATATTTGAATTTAATGAAGGTCTTTTGAATTTACCTTATTTATTTAGCATTTATTTCACTGAAAAATGGTGTCGTTTTAGGTTCCATGCATGTATGTGTTTGATAAAGGCCTAACTTGAATCTTAGGGGGTCGGGTCGTTACATGGCTAGCCGTCCAATTCCAAATGAAAGATTTAGGAGAGGCGTAGTTTGTTCCGGGGATCCAAATCATAAGGGATCGTAAGAACAAAAGTTGGCCTTGTCTCAGGCATCGTACATTGACAAGATGTTGATCAGGTACTCGATGTAGAATTCCAAGAGGGGTTTATTACCTTTCAGGCATGGAATTATTTTGTCTAATGAGCAGTGTCCTAGGACACCTCAAGAGATTGAGGAAATGAGACGGATTCCCTATGCATCGGTTGTTGGTAACCTTATGTATGCAATGTTATGTACTAGACCTGATATTTACTATGCAGTAGGGATTGTCAGTCGATATCAGTCCAATCCAGGATTAGATCACTGGACGACTGTCAAAACGATTTTCAAGTATCTTCAAAGAATGAGAGACTATATGCTCGTGTATGGAAATAAGGATTTGATTCTTACAGGATACACAGACTCTGACTTTCAGACAAAGATTCTTGGAAATCAACATCAGGGTCAGTGTCCACTCTGAATGGAGGGGCTATAGTATGGCAAAGCATCAAACAAGGATGCATTGCGAACTCCACTATGGAAGCTGAATACATAGCCGTCTGTAAAGTTACTAAAGAGGTTGTTTGGCTTAGGAAGTTCCTTACCGATTTGGAAGTTGTTCTAAATATGACTTTGCCGATCATACTCTATTGTGATAATAGTGGGGCTGTGGAAAATTCTATCAGAGTCACCGACGAGGAAGGCATATAGAGCGAAAGTATCATTTGATCAGGGAGATTGTGCATCGTGGTGATGTGATTGTCACAAAGATCGTGTCAGAGCACAATGTTGTTGATCTGTTTACAAAGGCTCTCACGGCTAAAGTGTTCGAGGGTCATCTGGAGAGTCTGGGTCTATGGGATATGTGGCACCTTGTCTAGGGCAAGTGGGAGATGTTACTGGGGTATAGAGTATGCCCTAGTTTATTGTATTTTGTACTGTTTTGTATTGTACATTAGTCTCCCGAGGCATTAGGACAAGTGGGAGATAAGTTACTCATTTACTCATTGTGTAGTCTCTCTATGCTATCGTTTAGTAAAATACTTTTACTCGATAGCTTTTCTATGAGATTAATTCGAATAAAAAAAACAATCATCATTATTTTTAGAAAACCATTTTTCTTTTATCTCACAGTTACCATAACCGTTGAAAACCTCCCACTCAATTCGGTTATAAGAGAAAAATAATAATTAATTATCACATTACTAATATATTATAAATACGCACAATAACCAACTTATCATATTATATTTATAACCTATAGTTTTAATATTTCATCATATGAAACATATAAACTATAGTTCTTTTTCTATTTTATGATATTTAATATAAATCATATTTATATTAATTCCTCCGATTAATAATATATCAAATATATCATATCAATTATATCACCTATAATTGAATTTCCTCTTGTTAATTTGAATACTTCAAATTAACTAAAAATCTAATTCTCAACTTGAACCCATTGAGCTACCAAAGGGACCTTATAGACCTGTAGCTTAAAGCTCCAACGGTACTTGAATAACTAACTAAACTTTTTAATCACGATATTCACCATCCGTTAAATATCGGACATGCCACTAAAGACCGACAGTTACACTCTTCGCACTACAGATATATTTCTATGTCCATTGGATATAACCAATCAACAATGCGATGACCCTTCACAAATCGCTTGTAATTATAATTGGGCCAATTTACCAATTAGCCCCTGTAGTTACATCTAACTCCTTAAATATCGTTGATTTCTCTAATAAACAATATGTCATAGTCCTACTATGACTAAGTCCTCTCGGGCCAGGAGAAGGTGTGACCACTATGTTCAAGACCCGAAATCAGCCCTTAAGGGAGCAATTTATCTGCTTACCCTTGCTTCAGAGAAGGAATGAGTTCTGTCTTGTGTAACTGAGTTCCCAGCTCCCCAGTCAGACGCATCCTCAAAATGGTAGGCTTATTGAGTTGTCATTCTGGCCACTCTCGCCTATACAAATCAAAAGACCGTTCTCATGAATAGGAGTTTCCAACTCACTCAGGATTAAGGTCATGTCACCTATGGTCATTTTAGTGAAATGTAAGTCTCAATTATTAACGGCGTTATATAAAGAGACTAATCATTTTGTTGTCCAGTCTTATACGAACTCTTTATATAGGATACCTCCACTCGCATGTCTCCACATGAATGGTCAGGATCAGACCATATATAGCACTTACAATATTTGTAATATCTACAAAGCAGGTCGTATCCGTAGTGTCATCAGGATAAGGTATCCCTCCTTTATCCATCTACTATAGAGCATTTAGGTTATTACTTAAGGTATGATCCACTTGTATGTCTCCACATACATGCTTAAGTTACATAAAATAACCTCAGATCTTAGTTTTTTGGATTGAGTAAAAGCTTATCAAATAACAGTTATTTTATTAATAACAATATGTTTACAGAATGTTTACAAACTACGAGACTATCAGGAGAATTAGGACACCAATCCCAATAACATCAAAATCATGCATGTTTAGAACTAACAAGGTCACATCTAATGTATGATTTTCTATTTCTACTTGGCATGCCTTTATCTTTTCAGTAGCTAACATGATTTCTCCTGATGGAGTAGAAACTGATAGAACATACAATAAGGGTTCTAATTCTAACATGGCATATTTTATAAATGCTAGTGATATAAATGAGTGAGACGAACCGGAGTCAAACAAAACCAATGCTAGTATCCCAAGATTGGGAATGTACCTATCACAACGGCGTTGGACTTCTTGGCCTCCTTCGGGTGGTGGAATACACTCTACCCTGTTGTTGCTGATGGCTTGAACCACCCTAATTCGAGCTCGCAGGCTAGCCTCTATTATCATATGCATTCCTCTTGAGGCACTTCTCCGACATGTGCCCTCTCTGGCCACATCGAAAACAAACTTCAATACCAGCCAAACATCGTCCCCAATGACATCTACACATGTCTAACAAACCGACTTATATTCCTTAAAAGCTACAGATTTGGAGTCCTGTTTCCCCTATTGTCATGGAGTTTTGTCTATGCTCTGACTTGTTTATGGAGGCTCTGGAGGCCTCTGGTCTGCCTTCCTCTTCTGACCTGAAGTGGATCCTGCTCCCTATGATCTCACGTTTCCCTCTTCTGTAGTGGAATCTATTCTCTGGCTGCTATACACAACATTATTGCATAACTGGTGGGTTCATGGGCAAGTACATAACCTAGTTAATCCTTCAGACCCTAGATGAATCTTTCTATCTTATAAAACAACTCTCGTGCCTAAGAACGTGTGCCTTGTGATAAAGTTTTCTTTCAGCATCACCAATTTTGTTCTCTTAATGCAATGCTTAATACTATTCCTTATTGAATTTTCAACTCACGTACCTTATTCTACGGCTAAAACAATTACATCCTTCCAATTATTTAATCAGTTTAAAATCACATTTTCCAATTGTAGGATCTAAAGGCAACACCAGAGGGGGGGTGAATAAGGTTGACTACCAATTTTTAAAAAATAATTTTATCTTCAAACAATGCTCAATAAAGTTAACCCACTAATTTGATTAAAGAAAATTTATGCAAGATAAAACTTAAATCATGCAAGCTATGATAACTTCAAATTTAAAGGCAATTTAATCAAGGATAAATTTAAATAACATACTAAAAATTAAATCATGCAATTAGGAAAGATTAAAAAATAACTAAGACAAGAAGCAAAAAGTTGAAAACCAGAAATAAAAGAGAGAGAGGAAGAGAAAATACCGGGAATTATAGTGGTTCAGCAAATTGCCTACTCCACTCTCCAAGACTCATTCTTGGGTATTTCACTAAGTGATCCTCTTGCAGGTGAGGACCAAACCGACACACGACCCTCTTTTTCTTAGGCTAAATCAATTTCTTTTTCTCACAACCCAAGGTGTACCCACACCTTAATACAATTCCCAACAATTAAAAAAAAAAAAAAAAAAAAAAAAAAAAAAAAACCCTCACAATATTATCTCTTGAAGGTTAAATACACAAGTTGAACACTCAAAAATAACTCTAGGCCAATTTAAGAGCAAGGAGCACAAGAATTTGAGAGTAGAGAGAATTGAGAGCTTAAGACTTGATAGCTTTTGGTGTGTCAATGAAGAGTAAAATCAAGTTAAATTTATAAGCGAGGAAGATAAATTTTGGTCATTGGAAATGATTGCAAATGAAGGGTGGAGATTGAATAAAAATAGAAAAGGAAAGGATTTGAAAAGAAATTTTGAAAGATTGGAATTATTGAGATTTGGAGAATAAAAAGGATTTGAAGAATGACAATTTAGGAAGGAAATCAAATTTGAAAAGGCTGAAAAATCTTAAACCACGTCACGTGTTGCCATACTATTGATCTGCGCGTCAATTAACGATTTCTCCTCCTTTTCCTTTTTTTTTTAAATATCAGCTGCCACTTATCATTATCTTATTCATCCACGGTTGCCACATCACTGCCACATCATGTGCCACATCATCGTCACGTCAACAAAAAGTGACTGGTTGGAGTGCCACATCATCTTCCACGTGTGCCACATTAGCAAGGTGCCACGTGTCATTGCCACGTTGGATTTCCTCTCCAATCTTTTTTTGCTTATAACTTTCTCGTTTGAACTCCGATTTGAGCGATTCAAATTCCGTTGGAATCGTCTTTCCGAGCTCTACAAGATAATAACTCTGAAACACTGAAAATGTTAGTACAAAAACTTTGAGTTTATTATCATCAAAATACTTGGTTTGATTGAAGCCTTAAAGCTAACAATCTCCCCCTTTTTTATGATGACAAACCACCATAATACCAAAAATACTTCTCCCACTTTTGTTATCGTCAAAAAGATATACAAGTGATTTTTCTCCTCCTTAATCATACAAATAATGCTCCCCCTCAATAAATTATAACATAAATTCATAGAAATATGAATAATGCTCCCCCTATCAAACATAATTAGGCAATTCTAATAATACCAAGTGCAAGTCTATTTTTACAAAAGGCTTCGTCATTTAATGCCTTTGTAAGAATATCTGCTACCTGGTTCTTAGTATTAACATAATTAATGACAATATTCTTATTTTGCACATGCTCTCGAAGAAAATGTTGTCTAATATCTATATGCTTTGTTCTAGAATGTTGAATGGGATTTTTAGTTAAATTAATTGAACTAGTATTATCACAAAAGATTGGTACTTGTTCAAAATTTAAACCAAAATCACGCAACGTTTGTTTCATCCATAAAACTTGAGAACAACAACTAGCAACAGCAATATATTCAGCCTCAGTGGTAGATAATGCAATAGAATTTTGCTTTTTACTATACCAAGATACTAAAGAACTACCTAGAAAATGACATATTCCACTAGTACTTTTTCTATCAGTTAGACTACCAACAAAATCAGCATCAGAATATGCAACCAAATCTAAAGATGCATTTTTAGGATACCATAAGCCTAAATCAACGGTACCAAGCAAACATTTAAAAATTCTTTCTACAGCATGTAAGTGCGATTCTTTAGGACATGATTGAAATCTAGCACACATGCATACACTAAACATAATACCAGGCCTACTCGCAGTTAAGTAAAGTAAGGATCCGATCATACCTCTATAAGCTTTAATATCTACGTTTTTACCTTTTTCATCCTTATCAAGCTTTGTAGTGGTACTCATCGGGGTCTTTGCTACATTTGCATTATCGAACTTAAACCTTTTGAGTAGATTCCTTGTGTACTTCTCTTGATTTTGAAGATTCCATCTTCAAATTGTTTAATTTGAAGCCCAAGGAAGAATTTAAGTTCTCCCATCATGATCATTTCAAACTCACTATGCATACACTTAGAAAATTCTTCACAAAGTGAAGAGTTAGTAGCACCAAATATAATATCATCAACATAGATTTGCACTAATAAAATATCATTATCTTTAATTTTGATAAAAAGAGTAGTATCAATAAGTCTCATTTTAAAACCATTTTCTAGCAAAAATTTACTCAAACGGTCATACCAAGCTCTAGGAGCTTGGTTAAGATCATAAAGTACTTTATTTAATTTTAAAACATGATTTGGATTATCAAAGCTTTCAAAACCAGGAGGTTGTTCAACATACACTTCCTCCATTATGAAACCATTTAAGAAAGCACTTTTTACATCCATTTGAAATAAAGTAAAATTCTTATGAGATGCAAATGAAAGCAACATGCGAATAGATTCTAATCTAGCAATACGAACAAATATGTAACAACCCAAATTTGTACGCATACACTACAGAAAATTAAATGTCAAATGTTAATCAGGACGAAATTTTATTTAAAGGGGTGGTAAATGTAATACCCTAACCCTAATTTAGAAGGCAGAAAAACAAATAAAATATATAATTAAGAATGAAAAATATATAAATTTAATAGGAAAATCGGGTGAAAATTTAGAATTGAAAAAAAATAAGAAATTTATTAAATATCCAAAAATAATGAATAAGGGGGCAGAATCAGGGAGGATTAATTAGAAGTTGGACGCTAGCTAATTCGGGAAACAAAGGGCAGTAGATAACTTTTTGTTTGAGCACTGCTCATTTGAAGAATTGGAGATAAATTAATTATACGGTTAAAATTTGAAAGAGTTAAAAAAAAGGGAAGTGGAATCCACGTGTCACAAGCGGTGAAGGAAACCCATGCGTGAAAACTAGCGAGATTGGTGGAGAGAAACCTGGAGAAAGCAAGATTGGAGAGAAATAGTGGAGAGAAATATTGGAGAGAAAACTGGAAGAGAGCAAAGTTGGAGAGAAAAGATGGAGAGAAAGAAGGAGAGAGCCACACTAGCGAGATTGGAGAGAGCAAGATTCTCAACGAGAAAGTGGGAGAGAGCGAGAACCACGAGAGTAAAATAAGCGAGAGCGAGAGCGAGATTCTCAGCGAGAAAGTGGGAGAGAGCGAGAGCCACAAAAGTAAAACCAGCGAAAGCGAGAGCGAGAGTGGAGAGAGTGAGATTCTCAGTGAGAAAGTGGGAGAGAGCGAGAGCCACGAGAGTAAAACTAGCGAGAGCGAGAGCGAGAGCCACGAGAGCCAAACCAGCGAGAAAGCTGGAGAGAGCAAGATTCTGAGAACAGAAAGAGCGAAATTTGGACAGAAGCATGGATTATGCGTTGAATTTGGCCACGATCTTATAGATTATACGTGGAGAACCCTAAAAGTAAATATAAACAAAGGTTGAAGATGTAAAGACAAACGTTAGCCAAAATTAGGTGTCTTATTAAGAGAAATTCTTAAACCTAAGTAATTTTAAAGAAGTCATTTGTAAGATGAGTTGTTACATAGAGAAGAGCTGGAAACGGCTATAAATAGGAGGCTTTGGGTTGAAAATTAAACTTAGTCTCAAACAAAACTCAGTAGTAAAAATCATGTGAAAAGGGCGAAGTAATTCTGCTAGTTAGAAGGAGGAAACGCGAGGGAAGTACTGCCCAAATTTTCTTCTGGTTTAAGAGTGAAAGCTCTACTGATTAAACTATAAGGAATAATAAGGAATAACTAGGATCGCAGTCAAGGTAAGTAGTTATCTCACCCTCTCTTTAAGTGTTTCATGATAGTGTACCTTTAATATGTTGCATAATTATGTTATTGTTATGTTGCATTACATATTTAAAATACGTTTATCGATAAGGGACCCCATGCATTATGTTTGTTCACAACGATGAAATAAGATTAAATTTTAATTAGATAAAGGTTATGCTTCTAGGGCTAGCAGGGCATGCATTGTTGCACCCCTCTAGACCCAATTTTATGTCAAGATTATGCTAGGAACTAACAGGGTATGTATGGTTGCACCCCTCTAGTCCATGTTAATGGTTGATGTTGGATGTGACTCTGACCCTACTGACTACATGCCCCGCTAATCATCAGATGGGTTAGTTTCCGCCTAAGTCCTCATCTTTCTATCAGGGAGGAGAAATTTACGTTAGAAGCATAACCGACCACCACATGTCATTATATGTTTTCGGTCCCAATCATATGTTTTCAGGACATGTTGCATGTGATTGTGCATTTGATCACTACTGTATGTGAGAACTACTTACTGGGTATATTATATACTCATCCTATTTTTACAGACTTTGTAGGTAAGAACACAGCGTAGGTGACAAAATTGGACGTCGCTCAAATGGCCAACCATCAAACTCACTATTATAAGCATATGCATTTTTGTATGACTACGCTAATGTTTTATGGATCCTGGTGTTTTGTAAAATAAACTTTTTATATAGTTTTCTACCTAATTAATAAAATCTTAGATATGTTCTTTTGAGATTTTTGCCAAAACTCATCTCATATAGAAAAGTCTAAGTATGCATGTCGTAGCGGTCGGACCATAATATGTAAGGATCCGATCGTTACAGTTTGGTATCAGAGCATTTGAGCCAATTAAGCTCTACTAATTAGAAGAGTCATGGTGTTTGATGGTTCGGCTTGTTAAGTGATGCCCACAGTTATGCTAAATACGCTGGTAAGTGAAATTTTCAAACAAGTAATTTAGTAAATAATTTAGTAAACATAAGGTATGAGTTTAAAAAAATTAAAATTAGATTGCTTCCTTATTATGAAAATAAAATGTGTGTACCAGATGCCACCACAAAGTGCTCCAACACAACGAGGCAGACCTCGAAGTGAATCCACAAGGGATCAAAATCAAGGACATGGACAGACGCCTTATGTGTTACTTACACCAGATGCGTTACAAATACTAATACAAAATATGAGTAATGGAAACACAACCTCGTCCACCACACCAATAACCAATAATACAAATGACTCGAAGATCATTCAAGAATTCAGGAAGTTCAATCCTTCAACATTTGATGAATCATCTGTGGATCCAATTATAGCAGAGAATTAGATAACAAAAATAGAAACTATTTTCCGCCATATGAACATCCCAAAAGAACAGAAAGTAAATTGTGTCACCTTCATGTTAAGAGGCGATGCAAGGTTCTAGTGGGAATCCACACAAAGAACAATCAAAGGTTCAGTCTCATGGTAGCAATTCAATCAGGCTTTTTACAACAAGTATTTCCCTTTGACAGTGAGATATCAAAAGGAAGTGGAATTTCTTAATCTTCGTCAAGAGAACATGTCGGTGGCAGAGTATGAACGAAAATTTGATCGCTTGTCCCACTTTGTCCCTCGACTAGTGGACACAAAAGAGATGAAGGTGGAAAGGTTTATTTGGGGATTAAGAGAAGGCATTCGAGGCATTGTTACTGCTTTTCGACACAAAGAGTATGCTCTTGCCATCGAGTCGGCCTTACTCATGGAAGTAGATTTTGCTATCAAAACCTCAACTTCTGAACGAGGATTCATGCCAAATCAAAAAAAGGAAATTCACCCAACAAGGCTTCCAACGTTCATAACGGCAAGCAAAAATTTCCCAAAGCACTCAGGGCGTACAGTCACAACAGAAGAGTCAAACATTCACATATCCTAAGTGCAGAAATTGTGGAAAACACCATCAGGGGCAATGTCTTCAGAACTTAGGGGTGTGTTTCAACTGCGGCCAAACGGGTCACTATGCAAAGGCTTGCCCAAAGCTCATCAACCAAGTATCAACTGCCCAGACCACACAGCCTACTAGTAACAAGGTTACCTAACAACAGAAAGGACGGGTGTTTGTTGTTACATGTCAAGAGGTATGGGATCAAGATGTAGTTGTTACAGGTACATTACCCATCCTCGGGTATTATGCCTTCACTTTATTTGATTCGGGCTCTAGTCATTCATTCATCTCTACAACATTTGCACAACATGCTCAATTAACATCAAAGCCCTTAGGCTACATTTTATCCGTAGCTACTCCTGCCGGAATATCTATGTTGGCCCACTCAGTAGTAGAAAACTGTGAATTGTCAGTATTAGGACATAAACTAGGGGTGACCCTCTTCATCCTAGACATAAGTGATTTCGACATAATACTAGGTATGGACTAGTTAGCAGCAAACTATACAAGCATAGATTGCCATAATAAAGAGGTCATATTCATCTTTCCAACTGGAACCAAGTTTAAGTTTAAGAGTTCTAATACACAATCAGCCCCAAGAATAATTTCAGCCTTAAAAATTACACATTTGCTCAACCATGGGGCTTTGGCATATTTAGCAAGTATAGTGGATTTATGAAACCAAAAGGATGAAATTAAGGTCATTCCTGTAATAAGAGAATTTGAAGATGTATTCCTGGAAGAGCTACCAGGTTTACCACCTAGTCAAAAAATAGAATTTTGTATAGATTTAATTCCCAGAGCTGAACCAATATCTAAAGCACCATATAGAATGGCAATTGCAGAATTAAAAGAACTCAAAATACAATTACAAGAATTGTTAGATAAGGGATTTATACGCCCTAGCTTGTCTCCATGGGGAGCACCTGTCTTATTTGTTAAGAAAAATGATGGATCAATGCGTTTATGTATAGATTATCGGGAGTTGAATAAGTTGACAATAAAGAATAAATACCCACTTCCATGCATTGATGACCTATTTGACCAATTACAAGGAGCCTCAGTATTCTCCAAAATAGACTTATGATCTGGATATCATTAACTACGAATCAAGGAGTCTGATATACCCAAGACTGCTTTCCGAACAAGATATGGGCATTATGAATTCGTTGTAATACCCTTTGGATTAACGAATGCCCCAGCAGCCTTCATGGACTTGATGAATAGAATTTTTAAGGACTATCTTGATAACTTCGCGATCGTATTTATAGATGATATTTTGATCTATTCCAAGTCTGAGGCAGAACATGAAAAACATCTTAGGGACGTCCTTTCCATATTAAGAAATAAAAAGTTGTATGCCAAATTCTCCAAGTGTGAGTTTTGGATGCAACAAGTTTCCTACCTAGGGCATATTGTAAAGCAAGAAGGAATCTCAGTGGATCCTGCTAAGATTGAAACAGTTAGCAAATGGCCTCGCCCAACAACAGTTAGCAAAGTATGAAGCTTCCTTGGATTAATAGGATATTATAGACGATTTGTGAAGAATTTCTCAAATATAGCATTACCCTTAACTAACCTCACCAAGAAGAATAATCCTTTTGTCTGGAACCAAGAATGTGAGCAAAGCTTCTAAGAACTAAAAGAACGGTTGACCACAGCCCCTATTCTCACTATACCTGACGGATCAGGGGGTTTAATTATGTACAGTGACGCATCGAAGAAGGGGCTTGGTTGTGTATTGATGCAACATGGAAAGGTAATAGCATATGCTTTAAGACAACTAAAACCTTATGAACAAAATTGTCCCGTTCATGAATTGGAGTTAGCTGCCGTAGTCTTTGCCTTAAAGATATGGAGACATTACTTATATGGGGAAAAGATCCAAATTTTTACAGATCATAAAAGCCTTAAGTACTTCTTTACCCAAAAAGAGTTAAATATGAGGCAACGAAGATGGTTAGAATTAGTCAAGGATTATGACTGTGAGATCCTCTATCATCCAGGAAAAGCTAACATTGTTGCTGATGATCTTAGCAGAAAGTCAGCTCATACAGCAGCCCTAAGTACCATCTCCAAACACATAATGGATGACCTTGAAAGAGCTGAGATCTCACTAATACCAGAAACCTTCACAACTCGAATAGCACAGTTAATTACAAGACCTGCATCAAGGCAAAGGATAATTGATGCATAACAAATAGATAAATACCTAAACAAACAACTACAATCAGAGAATGGAGAAATCAGTCAAATCTCTATAGCCCCAGACTCTGCACTTCTCTACCGTGGACGTCTATGTGTACCAGATGATGAAGAAATCAAGAAAGAACTACTGAAGAAAGCTCATGAATCATGCTTTTCAATACATCCTGGGAGTACCAAAATGTATCAAGACTTGAAAGCACATTACAGGTGGTGTAACGTGAAAAAGGATATAGCCGACTATGTAAGTAAATGTTTGGTTTGTCAACAGGTGAAAGCTCTACGGCAACGACCACAATGACTTCTCCAGCCTCTAAATGTTCCAAAATGGAAATGGGAGCATATTTCTATGGACTTCATCTCAGGACTCCCCAGAACTGTTAAAGGCCACAACATGATTTGGGTGATTGTGGATCGACTCACCAAATCGGCCCACTTCCTACCATACAAGACTACTTACACTATGGAAGCACTAGCTCAAATGTACTTAAAAGAAGTCATCCGGTTACATGGAGTCCCAGTATCAATTATTTCAGATCGAGACCCTCGTTTCGTCTCCAAGTTCTAGAAAAGTTTGCAAAAAGCAAACTCCAAGTTTAAGTGTTTCATGGTAGTGTACCTTTAATATGTTGCATAATTATGTTATTGTTATGTTGCATTACATGTTTAAAATACGTTTATCGACAAGGGACCCCATGCATTATGTTTGTTCACAACGATGAAATAAGATTAAATTTTAATTAGATAAAGGTTATGCTTCTAGGGTTAGCAGGGCATGCATGGTTGCACCCCTCTAGACCCAATTCTATGTCAAGATTATGCTAGGGACTAACAGGGTATGTATGGTTGCACCCCTCTAGTCCAATCTTATGTTTATGTTAGTGGTTGATGTTGGATGCTACTCTGGCCCTACTGACTGCATGACCCACTAATCATCAGATGGGTTAGTTTCCGCCTAAGTTCTCATCTTCCTATCAGGGCGGAGAAATTTACGTTAGAAGCATAACCGACCACCACATGTTATTATATGTTTTCGGTCCCAATCATATGTTTTCAGGACATGTTGCATGTGATTGTGCATTTGGTCACTATCCTATGTGAGAACTACTTACTGGGTATATTATATACTCATCCTATTTTTACAGACTTTGTAGGTAAGAACACAGCGTAGGTGGTAGAACTGGACATCGCTCAAATGGCCAACCATCAAACTCACTATTATAGGCATATGCATTTTTGTATCACTACGCTAATGTTTTATGAATCCTAGTGTTTTGTAAAATAAACTTTTTATATAGTTTTCTACTTAAGTAATAAAATCTTAGATATGTTCTTTTGAGATTTTTGCCAAAACTCATCTCATGATAGAAAAGTCTAAGCATGCATGTCGTAGCGGTCAGACCATAATATGTAAGGATCCAGTCATTACAAAATTCCCCATAATCTATTCCTTCTTCTTCACTATAGCCTTGAGCAACTAGTCTAGTTTTATTTCTAACAATATTACCATATTCATCCATTTTATTTCTAAATATCCATTTAGTACCTATAACAAGATGATCACTAGGACGCGGGACTAGTTCCCACACATTATTTCTTTCAAATTTGATTTAATTCTTCTTGCATAGCAATTAACCAGAACTCATCAGATTCAGCATCTTTCAAAGACTTTGGTTCAATTTGAGACACGAAAACAACATTATCTAAAGCATTTAAAGAAGAGTGAGTTCTTATCCCTTGATACATCACCTATTATTAACTCCTGAAGATGGTGAGTAGAGAATCTCCAATCCTGAGGGAGGTATTTTTCTGGCTCTTTCTGAGATTCATTTGATACTACTTCCATATCTTTAATACTAAGATCTTCAACAGGTATATTTAATTCATCACTAGCAGAAACTTTATTAGTGGCAACATGTGTTTCATCAAAAACAACATTCATTGACTCTTCAAGTATATGAGTTCTTTTATTAAAAACTCTATATACTTTACTACATGTAGAATATCCTAAGAATATGCCAATGTCCATTTTTTACTCAAACTTTCCAAGTTTCCCTTTGTCTTTCAAAATAAAACATTTACAACCAAAAACTTTGAAATATCTAATATTTGGAGTTTTATTATTAAAAAGCTCATAAGGAGTTTTATCTAAAACAGGTCTTATTAAAACACGATTCATTACATAAGATGCAGTATTAACAGCTTCAGCCCAAAAAGATTTTGGTAAATCATATTCATTAAGCATGGAGGTAGCTAATTCTTGTAAAGATCAATTTTTTCTTTCTACAACACCATTTTGTTGAGGTGTTTTTGGAGAGGAAAAATCATGAGAAATTCCATTTTCTTCATAAAAATTTTCAAAAGAAGCATTTTCAAATTCTCCTCTATGATCACTTCTAATTTTCGAAATCATAAAACCTTTTTCATTTTGAATTCTTTTAAAAAGCTAATAAAAGATTTTAAAGCTTCATCCTTATGAGATAAAAATAAAACCCAAGTAAATCTTGAAAAATCATCAACTATAATAAAAGCATAATGTTTTCCACTTAGACTTGCAACTCTAGTAGGTCCAAAAAGGTCCATATGTAACAGTTGCAAAGGTCTAGAAGTAGAAACCATTTTCTTTGGTTTGAAAGAAGACTTAGTTTGTTTACCCATTTGACAAGCATCACAAACTTTATCTTTTTCAAAGTGTAATTTTGAAAGACCCCTAACAAGGGATTTCTTAGAAATATTTGAAATTAAATGCATGCTAACA
Source organism: Benincasa hispida (assembly GCF_027475165.1). Lineage (NCBI taxonomy): Eukaryota > Viridiplantae > Streptophyta > Magnoliopsida > Cucurbitales > Cucurbitaceae > Benincasa > Benincasa hispida. The sequence continues at coordinate 41,457,173 of NC_143479.1, forward strand.
TGACCTAACCTTCTGTGCCATAACCACGAATCATCATGCAATGCAGATAAACATTTATTTTATATTATAGGACAATCTAATAGATCAATAGTATAAATATTTTTATCTCTATTTCCTACAAAGAGAACTTTTCCATCACATGCATTTTCTATTGTACAATTTTTATCACTAAAAATTACTCTATATCCTTTATCACATAATTGACTAATACTTAATAAATCATGCTTTAAACCATCAACCAAAAAAACATTTTCAGTAAGAAAATTCAAACCATTACTAATATTACCTTTGCCAACAATCTTACCCTTTTTATTTTCACCGAATGTAACGTATTCTCTATCTTTCTTTTCTAGGTATGTGAATTTTGTGTGGTCCCCAGTCATATGTTTTGAACATCCACTGTCCAAGTACCACTTATTCTTTATGGATCTCAAACATACCTAAGAGAATTAATTCTCAAGATGTAACCTTAGGTACCCAAATTTGTTTGGGTCCTTGAGGGTTAGCTAACAAAAATTTAGGAATCCATCTCTTTTCATTCATAATATTGATTTTCTTAAATTGCATGCATAAGCTTTATGACCATATTTTCCACATGCATGACAAATAATAGAACCTTCTTTGACAAAGTAGTTTGTAAATTTATTTTGTTTTTGGTGAGGTTTATAACCTAAGCCACTTTTATCAAATATGCATTGTTGCTTACCCATCATGATATCTAAATTCCTTTTCCCATTTGTAAACTTTAAAAAAGTAGCTGAAATATCTTCTTTTTTTTTATTTTCAAAAATTTATACTCTTCTTTTAAAGCATGCAAATTTGATTTAGATAAATCTAGATCTTTTCCTAATATCTCATTTTTCTCTTTTAGATTATCTAGCTCAATTAATAAATTATTATTTTCAAGAGCTAATTTAGCATTTTTCTTCCTAAGAGACATATATTTGCAACCTAGTTTTTCAAACTCAATTTTAACTTCATTATATGCATCAATGAGCTCATCAAAAGTAAGGTTTTCAGGACTTACCTCATCATCGTCGCCTCGCTTTCATCGCTTTCGTCCCAAGTAGCTTTCATGGCCTTCTTGTTCTTCTTTGAAATGGCTTTTCTTTGAGGACAGTCTCACTTCACGTGTACGGGCTTTTTGCATTCATAACAGATGATTGTATCTTTGTTGCTCTTTTCTCCTTTTCTTTCTTGATTGTTGACTTTCTTTGAGAAGTTCCTTTTCCTAAAATACTTTTTGAACTTCTTGGTCAAGTAAGCGAACTCCTCATCATTTAGTTCAGCTTCAGTTTCAGAGTCCTCTTGAACTTGAGTGGACTTTAATGCTAGGCTCTTCTTCTTTTTGACATCTTCTAACACATTGGCCTTCATGATTATCTCATGTGTCATGAGAGATCCAACAAGCTCCTCCAGTGGAAGTTTTGAGAGGTCTTTTTCTTCTTGGATCGCCGTCACCTTAGCTTCCCAACTCTTAGGCAATGATCTAAGAATTTTTCTCACATTTTCAGAGGTGGTATAAGATTTTCCTAATCCCTTCAAAGCATTAACAATATTAGTGAACTTAGTAAATATTTCAGACATAGTTTCATATGCATCCATTTTAAACGATTCATAATTATGAACTAACATGCTAATCTATGACTCTTTAACTTGATTAGTTCCTTCATGAGTTACTTCAAGCGTATCCCAAATTTCTTTAGCAGAATTATATGCAGAGACTCATTAAACTCATCAGGACATAAAGCACAAAATAGACAGTTCATGGTTTTAGCATTAATAGAAAACTTCTTTTTATCTTCATCATTAAACTCTTTTTCTTCCTTAGGAATATCTTTATTATCAACTATCTTAGTAGGAATTAAAGGACCATTAGAAACAATTTTTCATAGATTATAGTCAATAGAAATTAAATAAATTCTCATCCTAGTTTTCCACCATGCATAATTATTTCCATCAAACAAAGGTGGCCTAGTTGTAGATTGACTTTCACCATACCCATTTATTCTAGTAGTTGCCATAAGCTCGAACAATTAAGTTTTTCGAAAAAGGAAGAGAATATAATAATTTTTTAAAATATTTTTATAAAGAGAAATACTTTTCCAAAATTTAGATTTTAATCAAAAATATTTCAAAGATTAAGTAGTAGAAAAAAAATAATGGTGTTAATAACCAATTTTATAAAAAAAAAATCTAATGAAAATGGTTTTTAAAACTCAATTTTTCAAAATTTTTGCAAAAATTAGAAAATTTTCAGATTTAATAAGATTAAAAAAACCGAATGTAAAATCAAAAAAAAATTACAAAACCTTTTTGAAATAAGAAAACCGAGCTACCCGCTCTGATACCAATTGTAGGATCTAAAGGCAACACTAGAGGGGGGTGAATAGGGTTGACTACCAATTTTTAAAAAATAATTTTATCTTCAAACAATGTTCAATAAAGTTAACCCACTAATTTGGTTAAAGAAATTTTATGCAAGAAAAAACTTAAATCATGCAAGCTGTGATAACTTCAAATTTAAAGAAATTTAATCAAGGATAAATTTAAATAACACACTAAAAATTAAATCATGCAATTAGGAAAGATTAAAAAAATAACTAAGACAAGTAGCAAAAAATTGAAAACCAAAAATAAGAGAGAGGGGAAGAGAAAACACCGGGAATTATAGTGGTTCAGCAAATTGCCTACTCCACTCTCCAAGACTCATTCTTGGGTATTTCACTAAGTGAACCTCTTGCAAGTGAGGACCAAACCGACACACGACCCTCTTTTTCTTAGGCTAAACCAATTTCTTTTTCTCACAACTCAAGGTGTACCCACACCTTAATACAATTCTTAAAAATTAAAAAAAAAAAAAAAAAAAAAAAAGAAAAAGAAAAAAAACCTCACAATATTATCTCTTGAAGGCTATATACACAAGTTGAACACTAAAAAATAACTCTAGGCCAATTTAGGAGCAAGAATGACAAGAATTTGAGAGTAGAAAGAATTGAGAGCTTAAGACTTGATAGCTTTTGGTGTGTCAATGAAGAGTAAAATCAAGTTGAATTTATAGGCGAGGAAGATAAATTTTGGTCCTTCGATATGATTGCAAATGAAGGGTGGAGATTGAATAAAAATAGAAAATGAAAGGATTTGAAAAGGAATTTTGAAAGATTAGAATTATTGAGATTTGGAGAATAAAAAGGATTTAAAAGATGACAATTTAAGAAGGAAATCAAATTTGAAAAGGCTGAAAAATCTTAAACCGCGCCACGTGTCGCCATACCATTGATCCGCGTGTCAATTAACGATTTCTCCTCCTTTTCCTTTTTTTTTAAAAAATATCAACTGCCACTTGTCATTATCTTATTCGTCCACGGTCGTCACGTCACTGCCACATCATGTGCCACGCCATCGCCACGTCAGCAAAAAGTGACCGATTGGAGTGCCACGTCATCTACCATGTCAGCTACCACGTCATCAAAATTTACCGCTTTTGTGCCACGTCGGATGCCATGTCAACAAGGTGCCACGTGTCACTGCCCGTTGGATTTCCTCTCCAATCTTCTTTTGCTTATAACTTTCTCATTTGAACTCCGATTTAAGTGATTCAAATTGCGTTGGAATTGTCTTCTCGAGCTCTACAAGATAGTAACTCTGAAATACTGAAAATGTTAGTGCAAAAACTCTGAGTTTGTTATCATCAAAATACTTGGTTTGATTGAAGCTCTAAAGCTAACAACCAGAGGTGGTGATCTCTTTTGAGATTTCACCAAAGGTTCATGTTTTCTTCGGGATTCACTAGCAGTTCGTGTTTCTTTCTGTATTCACAATAGATGGTGATTCCCTTCAGGACTTCACTAGAGGTTTTTGTTTCCTTCGAGATTCATCAGAGGTTTGTGGGTACATCTAACCTACGATATAATGGGTTCAACTAACCATTAGTTAGTCATCCAATGGAAAGTAGAGGTTTACGCACGTCTCACTAAAGAGTGACATCTAGAGGACATAGATGCTTAGCCTAAAATGTACATCTCAAGTTTTGAATAAATTGGAGTTAATTATCTTAAATTGTTGGGTTTTAATTTCCTTTAGTTTTTGGATTTTAGAGCCAACTTAAAATAATTGAGGAGATAATTAATTTTATGTGGTTTTAAATTGATTTAAATATTTGGAGGAATCTAATTTGTATCAAATTGATGGATTTATGCCTTTAATTTTGGTTTTTGAAGCCTAAATTAAGGTAATTTGAGAAGTTAATTGATTTATTAATTTGATAGGATATTTGGAGATTTTGAAGGTATTGTAATAAATAATTTGATTTATCATTTTAAAATTTGAAAAAAAATTAATGAATTAGAATATTTGAAATTAAAGGAGAGTGAAAAGAGGCAGAAAATCGGAGAGAAAGACAGTAGTTCGGTTTTTCAGTTACAACTTCCACAAAATTTCCAATTGTCAATTTGAACCGTTGGATTATGCTAAAATTTGATCGGTCTGTTCGGGATTTATAGGGTCTCTTTTTGGATAGCTGGATCGTTGTTTAGATCTCTGGTTTATCCATAATCGCTGTTGAATATAATCTGTAAAACTGGAAAACCCCTTCTCTTTCATTCTCGCAAACCCTCCTCATGCAAGACCCTCATTACCAGCCGCTAGCCTAAACAATTTACGCCGTCCAACAGCAACGCTTGTTGCCTATCTATGGTTGTCACTGCCGCCACTGCTGCTATCGCCATTGTCATCGAGATTGATACTTTGGGTAAGTTATTTGGTGTTATATGAGTTTTCTTGGAAGATCTTGAATAACCATCAAAGTTGGTTTAAGTTTTGGCTTACCCATATTGTTTTTATGTTGAAATTGGGTTTTAAAGACTTTCAAGGTACTATTCGACAAGATTAAAATAGTTCGACATCCTTTTTTGTAAGGTTTGGGGTCTTTGTTGAGAATTTTTAGATACACACTAAGTGTCAGCTTAACTTTTGTTTTAATTATGATTTTTGTAGGTTGGATTAGAAAGTCTAAAACTACTGCCCATTAGAGTCAAAGGTTGATTTGGTGATATAGTTGTTTGATCATGTTGATTTTGAAGTTTCAAAGTGGTTTTGGATCAAACCACATGTTGGGTAAGTTTTTTGGAGGTGTTCGGGTTAAGTTATGATTGGAATTGTGCACTCAATGTTGGACTTAATTTTGGTTATGTTTTTGGATTTATTCAGGATTCAAAGTTTTGCGAAGTTAAATTGCTAGTCATTTGGACTTAATTCTAAGGTAAGTGATCTTACTACTAGAACTGCCTTCGTGTCGGGCGATAAAATTAAGGATAATTTTGAAGGTCTAAGACTATGTGAATCATGATGCTTGATTAGAAAGGAAATATGAACATATGTCTGTCCTGTTTGAAGTATGTGATAAGTATGAGCATGAAATTGTTTGATAAGATATTTTACAAGAATGTATGAGCATGAACTAGATTTTATTTGACATGTATGAGGACGTATAAGCTTTGTGTTATGATTCATGTGTGGGACTCTATTTTATGATGCATGACATTTATGGTAGTGATAGTTACCCTTACCCGTAATCATGTACCCACTAGAGGTTTGTGATCTCTTTCGAGATTTCACTGGAGGTTTGTGTTTCCTTCAGGATTCACCAGAGGTTAGTGACCTCCTTCAAAATTTTACAAGAGGTTAGTGATCTCCTTCAAGATTTCATTAGAGGTTTTTGTTTTCTACGGGATTCATTAAAGGTCAGTGTTTCCTTCGAGGTTCACCAGATGTTAATGATCTCCTTCGGAACTTCACCAAAAGTTAGTGATCTCATTCAGGATTTTACCAGAGATTTGTGGGAACATCTGACTGACAGTAGGTCGGGTTATTTACTGAGTATTTCATACTCATCCTTTCTTATGCTATGTTTTTAGGTAAGAGCAAGAATATACCGGCAAATGATAGAATAAATATGTGACCGTGTCATTGGGATCAAAGAGATGCTTTTACTCATGTTTTCATGTTTTAATATTTTAAATTCCAGTCTTGATGTTTTTTAACTTAGAGTTGCATTGTTTAAAAAGTTTATTCATAAAGCTACATGAAAATTATTTTGAACTTATATTTTGGAGGGTTCCAATCAAAACTTTCCAGTTATTTAGATTTTACAAAAACTATTTATTGAATAAACTTTTTTTTTATTTTAATTAAAATTTATGAGAGTCGTTTTGAGATTTATGCTTGCATGTAATAATGACCTAATATAAGTCCTAAGAAGTCGGGTCATTACAAATTAATATTATATAATAAATTTCATATTAATTATAATCTAATACTTACTCATTTTTATTTAATTAAGTTCGACATTAATAATTTAAATTTTAATTAATAACATAAGAAAATATATTTTAATAAGTGTTGTTTTTAAATATAGTAAAATGAACCAAAATATTTACAAATATAGTAACATGTTACTGCCTATGAGTAATAAACATTAATAGACACTGATAGACTACTATCGTCTGATGAATGTTTATCAGTGTCTATGATAGATGTCTATCAATGTCTATCAATGTCTATCACTGATAGACTATGATATTTTGTTATACTTGAAAATATTTTCAATAGTTTTACTATAACGACCTATCTTTCTAGGATAGTTACAAGACCTTACTACATACATGGATAAATCTTAAACGACTTTTTTCACAAAATTTAACTAAAACCAAAAGAATTTCATAAAATAAATTTTTAATATAAAAGAACACAAATTCATTGTTCGAGTACCCCCAACTCCAATTGAAAAATGAATTAAATGAGTAATTGAATAACAACAATCAAAGAATTTAAATATTTGACTCCTAAACTAAATCATGAAAATATGAGGAAAATATATGCGAAAGCGATATCAAGTCCCAAGGTTTAGTAAAAAATTCTTCTTGTCATTCGACGATTTGTTCTTACCTTTACCTGAAAAAAGGCAAAGATAAAAGAGTGAGTACAAGAATACTTAGTAAAGTGACCCACTACTAGGCCTACTAGATGTACATATTAGCCTTTCTATCGGTGTGCATCCCAAACATAGGCATAGGCATAAGCATAAGAGACGAACTCGAAGGCACGCTTTCATAGGCATTGATCCTGAAAGGTTACAATCATAAACATTGGTGGTGATCCCATAAGAACACCGAAACATACACAGGGGATGTACACAGTCGTATGTAGTGCTAACAATCATCATCAATCTAACATGCAGCATACGACGTCCAAATTCGTATCAAGTCATAACATATTACAATAATTTTAATAACATAACTCATGAGTTTCTAGAACAATCTCAACAGTCCATCCATAAGTCAATCATGGCAAAAGATTTCATCACAATAGAAACATGCTTTCAGTGTATTCACAATTTTAACATCAACTTGGGGTTCGAGGGTAAACCACTAGTAAACCACTTACCGAAGATTTAAGCCCTAATATAGTAATCAAGCTAAGCAATCTCCTTTTACCTTAGGTAAAATTTTTTAATTCTCCTCTAAACATAAATTAAAATTGATTTGGGTACTTTAGCTTAAGACAAACACAAAGTAATAGTCTCCAAAACTAATCCAATTAGTGGTAAGCAATTCAAAGCTTCAAAATCAGCACCACCCAAAAGCTAAACCCCCCAAAAGTTAACTTTTAATTTTGATGGACAGCAACATTAAACCTTCAAATCTCTCCTAAACCCAGGTACATCAAATAATTAAGCCAACACTTAGTGTTATCCAAAAGACCCTAAATCTTACCAAAATCCGGTCGGGAAAGGTCTCGAACCAAGTGGACAGCACCTCAGTTACTTCCGAAAACTCCAAATCAATCTTCAAACATCAAGAGCAAAAGAACTTAGACCAAAAACTTGTTGGACATTCAAGAACCAACATGAAAACTAAAATAATAGAAACTCACTCTAAACGGCAGATCTGCGACGATGGAGGTGAATGGTGGTTGGGCAATGGTCGTCAGCATCCATGAAGACTGGGCAACGGTCGGCTGGCTGTGCGATGGACGGTAGCAAGAGAGATCTGCGAGAGAACTGGCGGCGCGACAACTGTCTGCAGGACGACGACGGAGCTATACCCACGAACGCGGCGGATCGAAGAAGAGAGACTGAGAGATCGGGAAGACAGATTGACGGAACAGGGGCTAATTGGCGGCGAGACCACACTCGGCGTCAGCTGCTAGGCCACGGACCTTCGATGGCGAGTGCTGACCGGTGAGCTACGGGCGTTGGAGGACGACAGTTTCGTGTGGCCCAGAGCGGTGGCATGCAGCGCGTACTACCTGAAGAAGAAGATGAAGAACTGCGGGGGTTGCACACGTGAGGGAGAAGGGATACATTCTCTCTCTCTTTTTTTTAATATATATATATATTCAAAGCCGTAAATTGGTGGGACTTCAGTCCCCTCTCCAAATTCTAAATCATTTTAAATCTTTCAAATTTCAAAATTCAAAACCTTTTATAACATTAATTAATTATCTTTTCAAATTACCTTACTTTTGGCTTCAAAAATTAAAATTAAAAGAACATAAAATCTAATAAATTAAGATAATTAATTTGAATTCACTTAAAATTTCATGACGTTACATTTACCATTTAAAACAATTTTTCTAATATATATATTTAAAGTATTTTCTTTTAAAACTCCCACGTGTGTCATTCTTCCAATGCTCCACCTGTCTTTCTCTAGGTGAATCTAATTTGATGAATAAGTTGTCACGTCATCACTTTGGTATTTTTCTATTAAACTTGTTTCAATTATATCATTTTTTTTGTTTGAGCTTTGATTTGAGTTATTCAAATTGCATTATAATTATTATTTTGAGTTCTACGCAATGGACACTTTAAAATACTAAAATGGTTTGAGAATAGAAGTAAGTTTATTATCATAAAAAAATATTAATTAATTAACTAAAATTGATTAATTTGAGATTAAAGATCAAAAAGCCAACAACCTCCTCATTTTTTATGATGATAAACTACTCAAGAAAAATGAATTTTGGTCTATGATATTAGTATGAACTTAAAGCAAAATCAACAACACATAAATAATTTTAGTTAACTTGAAAACAATGAATATTCATCAATCACAATTCTCAATTCAATAATAACACTGATATTCAATATCAACATGCTTTCATTTTTCTTATTACCTCTTTCTCTTTAGGAATCAATCAAAAAAGAACAATTAAGAAAAATAAACAAAAAGGCATGAAAGTTTTTAAAAACATGACCACATAATTTTGCATTTCTTTTCCTATTATTATGCTTTATAAAAACAAGCAACATTGTAAATTCAAGAGGCATCACATAAGAAAAAGCTAATTTCTAGGGTAGGACAATCAATCATGGTAGTGACCAAGATGATTAATACATAATATTCAATCATAAAAATACTAAAGGGACGTTTTGGGCAAAGACTATCTAAGACTATAATAACCACCTCTTGGTACAGTAAATACTATTTTGTAATCACCGACTAGCTATAGTTAACACTATTTCAAAATCCCCTTTTATTACACTATTACAGTTTTTACTATTTTACATTCATCATTTTTTTATTATTTGCTACAATATTTACTATTTTCTTCTCAAACTAAAATAGTTTACACCTCAAACACATACTATTTTAACCCAAACTAAATAATCTATACCTCAAATACAAACTATTATAATCCAACCATAATAATCTATGATTAAAATAACTAACTCCTTGCCCCAAACGCCTCCTAATTTTATCCCTAAAGATCTAAAAGGTATTTTAGATGTAAATTAGTCATTCACACCTTATTATGATAATAGTGGTACAAAGACTAATATCAAGAATATTAGGAAGCATTAAGTTCTAGGGTAAGACACTCTATGAGAAAACATCATCGTGTTGGGATTTATGCCTTAAAGCCTCGTAATTATTTGACATAATAATTGATTACTTTAAATATGCAATAATTAGAGTTATTCATTAAGGGAAAATCCAAGTTTATTTCATGAGACTTGAACAGTATGTAGTGGACATACAGTTGGATTATGTTTCAAGTAATAACCTAAAGGGTCTATAGTATATGGATTAAGCTTAGGTGCCTTATCCTAGTAATACTATGGATACGACCCATTTTGTAAGTGTTACAAACGATATGATCCAAATTGTTCATGTGGAGACATGTAAGTGAAGGTACCCTATACAATGAGATTGTACGAGACCGGACCAAGAAATACTTAATCTCTCTTTATAACACCGTTGACTAAAGAGATTAATATTTCATAAGATAACCATGTAACTCGATCTCAATCCTGAGTGAGATATGACTTCTATCTATGAGAACTATCCTTTGATTTGTACGGGTGAGAGTGACCCAAGATGCCAACTCAATAAGCCAACCATTTTGAGGACATGTCCAAGTAGGGAGTTGAAAACATAGATGCACAAGATGAAATTCACTCCTTCCCACTTTTAGGGTAAGTAGACGAGTAGTTCTCTTAAGTGTTGATTTCGAATATTGAACAAAGGGTATATGCCCTCTCACTAGCTCGAGAGGGACTTGGTTGATGGTAGGACCATAAATAGATTATCCATTAGAAGGATCAGTGGTACTTAATGATAAGAGGTAATTATAGAGATAAAACGATATTTTGACCTAACTGTGATTATGAACAACTTGTGAAGAATATGAAGATATCGGACCCCGCAGCGGAAGCGTTGTGAATGTCTTGCATCGTGCAAATCGATTTTTACATAAACAAAATCAGAAAACTAAAACAAAATATACGTAGAACAAACATGTAAAATAACATGCTGTAGGGAAAGGATAGAACTATTCTTACCATTGTAGATTCCCAAGCTCCTAGAACGATCCTTTCGATGTTCCAACGAACAACTTCTCCAATGATCTTGAACACGAACATTTCCTCGAATAATCTTGAACATGACCACGAGAGTAACCTTGTTATTCAAAGATTCCAATAGAAGGATATGTGATATCCAACTATTGTGTCTTAGGTAAAAAAATTACACAATGAATGCTTTGTGGCTTAGGAAAAATTTTTGCATGGGTATAGAGGATTTATTTTGTGGCTTAGGTTAAAAAATTACACAATGAATGTTTGCAATTCTGTTGTGTTTTGTGTGTCTCCAAAAAGGCCATAAGGAAGATTTTATATAGAGAATGGTCAACCCCTTCTTCTAGTCTTTTATCAATTTTCCATTGTGCACAATTAATTAAATGACAATTATTTAATTAATTAGCACATTAATTAAATAACTATTTATAAATTTAACATAAATATATTTAATTATCATAAATATCATATGTATATGTGCAAAAACTCACCTCTCTATTAATTAATTCTTTATGAATTCAATTCACTATAATTAATTTTTTGAATCTTATTCAAATGTTTCCTTCCAATTTAATTTGAATTATAGATCATATCCATCAATTACATATTAATCATATTAATATACAATTTTCTCAAATTGATTTGAACAATTCAAATCATCACTCTTTAATATCCTTTAGTGAGCTAACAATGAGACCTAATGGACTTGTAAAGCAGAAGCTCCAACGATATGAGATTAATTGGCTAAACTCATTAACCAAGTTAATCAATATTCGTTAACTGTGGATACACTCAGCTAAAGACCCACAGCTACCCTCTTCTTACTACAAATATATTTGTGTGTCCACGGATATAGAATAATAACAGCAAACTAGTCCTTCACGAGTGTTTGTAACTCCAACTAGTTTAAATTACCGTTTTACCCTTGGGTTACCTCTGACTCCTTAAGTACAAGTGCTTCTCTAATTAACAACATGTTTATGGTCCAACCAATAAACAGAAACTCCTTCGAGCCAATGAGAGGGTAGGTCTTTTGCTCAATTCTCGGAGACACCACTTAAGGGAATACTCATCTACTTACCCTGAAGACAGGAAAGAGTCTATCTTGTATTATTATGTTCCCAGTTCCTCACTCAATTTTATCCCCAAAATGGTAGGAATATTGAGTCGGTGAACTGGCCACCCCCACTCATACAAATCAAAGGACAATCCCTCGTGAATAAGAGTTCATAATATACTCAGGATTAAAACTAAGTTGCCTAGGTCATCCTATTGAAATAGAAACCTAACTAGTTAACAATGCTACATCTAATGGTTACTATTTCGCAGTCCGATCTTATGCAAACTCATTGCATAGGATACCCCCACTCGTGTGTCATCTACACGAACGCGTTGAATCATTGCGTTTGTATAATTAGAAAATGGGTCGTATCCATAATGTTACCAAGATAAGGTACCCTGCCTTATCCCTATAATATAGATCCGTTAGGTTGTATCTTGAACATTGATCCTTGTATATCTCCACATACAATTCAAGACTCATAAGACAACCTTTGATGTTAGTTTATTGGAAATTAGAGTTTATGTATCCTATAAAGATCAAATCTTTAACTCCATACACCAGCTTATAGTCCCTCGTTCTCCTAAGATACTTTATGATGTTCTTAACTACAGTCTAGCAGCTTAACCCTGGATTGGATTGGTACCTACTGGCTATTCTCACTGTATAACAAATGTCTAGCCTAATGCAGAGCATAACATATATTAAGCTACTCACATCTGAGGCATAGGGAAACGTTTCATATCCTCAACTTCTTGAGGTGTCTTAGGACACTATTTCTTAGACAAGTAAACCCCGTGCCTGAAAGATAATAAACCTTTCTTAGAGTTTTGCATTGAATATCGATTCAACATTTTGCTAATATAAGTTGTTTGAGACAGAGCCAATGTTCTATTCTTGCAATCTCTAATAATTTGAATCTTAAGTACATATTGCACCTCTCTCAAATATTTCATTTGGAATTGGGCTTCCATCCATTCCTTAATGTTAGTAAGGTACCCTACATCATTCCCAATAAGTAGAATATCATCCACATAAAGTACTAAGAAAGCTACTTTATAGTTGATGATTTTCTTGTAAATACAAGATTCATCAACATTTTGATCAAAACCAAAGGATTTGATCGTTGTATCAAACCTAATATTCTAAGATCTGGATGCCTGTTTCAACCATAAATGGATCGATCCAACTTGTAAAGTTTTCTCCTGACCTAGGACTATGAACCTCCCAGGTCGAGACATAAAGATATTCTCTTTAAGATTGTCATTCAGAAAAGCTGTCTTGACATTCATTTTTCATATCTCATAGTCATAATATGTGGCTATGGACAAGAGAATTCTTATAGACTTAAGCATAACAATAGAAAAAAAGTTTCCTTATAATCAACCCCTTCCCTCTTGAAGGAACTCTGTTTACAGAGAATCTTTGAGTGGAAGCGGATCGTCCAAATCCCATTGTGATGAAACGCAGACATTTACAGTCATACAAGAACAAATTATGCATAAGTCTTAAACTACAGCATGCTTTCGAAATGAAAATAAAGGATCAAGAGACTATACCTTTGAAGAATCGTTCTTCAAGTAATCCCTCGATCTAACTCGTTCACGAACGCGTCGAACAAGTTGTGAACTCCCTTGAACAGCACGAAGTAAAAACTCGATCCTCGAACCAACAGGACAATACCACTTGGTGACTTTGGTATTCTCGGTGTGAGAATCTAGGAGTAGTGGTCTCTGGCTAATTTTGGTTAGAGGGGAAGTTTAGAGTTTGGAGGAGGAAGACATTGGAGTAGACGAACAACATTATCGTGTAAACAAACAAGTCTATCACATAGACAAGTCTCTCGATCGTGGTGATAATGAAGGTATTGTATAGTTTCTCAAGCAATCGTGTAGATACTCGATTGTTAATTGTGTCTGTACTTGGAATTATGAAATCAAATTTCATTTATCCGACTTTTTCCATGAAACCAAATAACTATCCACTAAGGGTGATTAGAGAGAAAAAGGATAATTATTAAATAATTAATAAATTATAAATAAATATGATAATTAACTTATCCTATTATATTTATAACCTATAGTTTTAATATTGCATCATATATAATATATAAACTATAGTTTTTTTTCTCTATTTTATAGCATTTAATATAAATCATATTTATATTAAATTTAATAACTATGAATCTAATTCATAGAAAATATATTTGAATCATATTCAAATATTTATTCCTCCAATTAAACAATAATATATAAAATACATTATATCAGTTATATCATATATAATTTAATTAATTTAATTATATCATATATAATCAAATCCTCTCTTATTAATTTGAACATTTCAAATTAACCAAAAAACTGATTCTCAACTTAAATCCATTGAGATACCAAGGGAACCTTATGGACCTGTAGCTTGAAGCTCCAATGGTATGTAAATAACTTATTGAACTTTTTAACCACATTATACACCATCCATTAACTGTCGGGCACTCCACTAAAGACCAACAGCTGCACTCTTCGCACTACAGATATATTTCTGTGTCCATTGGATATAACCAATCAACAATACGATGACCCATCGCAAATTGCTTGTAAGTCAGCTGGGCCAAATTACCGTTTTGCTCATGTAGTTACATCTAACTCCTTAAGTACCAATGATTTCTTTAATGAATAATAGATTATAGTCCCACTATGAACAAGCCCCTCTCGGGCCAAGAGAGGGTGTGGCGCTACATTATTCAAGACCCAGAATCAGTTTTTAAGGAAGCAATTTATCTACTTATCCCTACTTTGGGGAAGAAGTGAATTCCATCTTGTGTAGCTGAATTCCCAGTTCTCTAATCAGACGAATCCCCAAAATGGTAGGCTTGTTAAGTTGGCAATCTGGCCACTCTCACCCATGAAAATCAAAGAACTGTCCTCATAGGCAAGAGTTCACAACTCACTCAGGATTAAGTTCATGTTACCTATGGTCATCCTAGTGGAATGAAAGTCTCAATTATGAACGGCGTTATATAACAGGACTAAACATTTTGTGGTCCGGTCTTATACAAACTCCTTTGTATTGAATATCCCCGCTCGCATGTCTAATACACAAATGATCAAGATCAGATCATTTGTAGCACTTTACAAAATTTGTAACACCTACAAAGCGGGCCATACTCGTAGTGTCACCAGGATAAGGTACCCAACCTTATCCATATACTACAGACCATTTAGGTTATCACTTAAATACAATCCACTTATATGTCTCCACATACATGTTTAAGTTACAATGACAAGCATGAATCTTAGTTTATTGGTTTGTGGTTAATGCAACTAAAATATCATATATTTCATAGACAATGTGAATAAAATATCATATATTATAAATCACAAAATGTTTGTTCATACAAGTATTTTCAAACTACAGGACTCTACGAGATTTAGGGCATCAACCCCAACACCTCTGGGTATAATCCTTTGCTACAAGTCTAGCTTTGAAGGTTTATACTTTTCCCGCTACATCTCTCTTTCTTTTATACATCTATTTACACCTTATGGATTTGACCCCTTTAGGTGGATCTACAAGCTCCCATACTAAATTAAAATATACAAACTCCATTTCTAGGTCTACAGCATTGACCCATTGGTCCTTGTCTACGTCATTCATTGCCTGTTTATATGACAATAGATCCTTAACACCATCATCTAGTATGAAAACTTAAGTTTCAGTTAAACCCAAGTAACGGTCAAGTTGTATCACAACCCTTCCCCCCTCCCCCCTATTGCGTCAAGGTACTTTCAACGATTGAGAAGTACGAGACTAACCTAAAGTGTTGGCTTCTTCATTAACTCTTGATGAAGGACTAGCTGCATTAACAACCCTTGTTGATTCTTCAATAACTTCACTTAATACTATTTTGCTTCGTAGTTTATGATCTCCCATATGGTCTTCCTCTAAAAATATAGCATTTTTCAATACAAACACCTTATTTTCTTGAGGGTCATAGAACAGGCCACCTCTCATTTCCTTAGAGTGTGACCAAAAAATTGGCATAATCTTAAATGTGGTTCAAATTTCTTAGGATTTGTCACTAACACACGTGCAAGACAACCCTAGATTTTAAAGTAATGTAAACTCGATTTACGCCCCCTCCATAACTCGAAAGGTATTTCAAAAACACTATTCAAGAGAACATTGTTCAAGATGTGATACACCATTGAGCATAACTTATTATAGAACGAACCATATCTAACTTATCATAGAACGAACCATATCTAATAAGGTTCTATTTCTTCTCTCTGATACACCATTCTGCTTAGGTGTAACAGGTGCTAAAAGTTGGGATTGAATCCCATGTTCTATGATATAGTTCTAGAATTCTAAATCCATGTACTCTCCACCCCAATCGAGTCGAAGTGTTTTAATTGTTTTGCCTAATAGATTTTCAACTTCAACCTTATACTCTTTGAACCTTTCAAAAGCTCTAGACTTATGTTCCTTTAGGTATAAATAACCATACCTCGAATAATCATCTATGAAAGAAATGAAGTATTCGTACCCTCCTTTAGCCTTTACATTCATTGATCTACAAAGATCCCAATGTATGAGCTCTAAAGGCTCTTTGACTCTATAACCTTTTCCACTAAAAGTTCTTTTGGTCATTTTTCCTTCAAGACAGGATTCACATGGAGGTAATGAATCATCTTCTAACTTGTTTAGAAGTCCATTCTTTATCAATCTCCAGATCCTATCGAGATTTATGTGACCTAATCTCAAATGTCAAAGATATGTGTTATTGTTACTTAGAGAAATTATTCACCTTTTTGTTTGAGTATTTGTAGTTTTAAACATCTCATGATTTAAAAGTGCATTTGATTCAATTGGCCTTAACACATATAAGTTGTCTTCTAGTAGCTGAACAAATAGTCACACCATTTTTTATAATTAACACTTCATTAGAAGAAAAGGAACAGAGTACGATTGTTCAATTAAATAGGAAATAAAAACAAGGTTTCTCCTCATTTTGGGAAAAACGTTCAAGATTTCTAAAAAACAACTTAGCAACTCCGACTGAACGAGTCGAAATGGTGTCTCCCGTTCTAATCTTGAGCGTCATTTCACCCTCTTCGATTTGTTAGAAGAAACTAATACCCTATAAAGAATAACGAAACGTGATCAGTGGCTCTTGAATCAAATTCCAATCATCAAGGACATTTTCCACTAAACAAGTTTCCAAAACTAGTAAATCATATTTACCTTCCTTCTTTTTCTTCTTCTCAGCAAGGTACTTGAGGCAATTGTGTTTCTAGTGACCACCCACATTATAGTGGAAGCATTTGCCCTTGTCAACTACCTTGGCCTTACCCTTGCCTTTCCAACAATGGGATCCTTCCCCCTATCTCATTTTTTTTTCTAGATCTTCTATGAATAAGCAGACTTAGTTTCTGAGGATGAACCCTTGTGGAACTTTTTGAAATGGGCAACATTTGCCTCTCCTTCTACTAGTTCTTTACCTTTCATAAGGGACTAATAAGTTTGTAACTCATTAAGAAGGGTAGTCATGGTGTATTGTATTTTGTTCATAACTGCATTTCTACAGAATTGAAGGAAACTCTTCAAAAGAGATTCCAAAATAAAGAGCATTTGACTCTACTCGTCAATGACCACACTGTTCATTTCACTAACAATGAACTGGACCATCAGATCGAGTACATGTTCTCTCACTGACTGGCCTTCCTTCATGTGCGTATTATAAATGTACTTGAGGGCCTCGTGCTAGATCTGAATGTACGGTTGTCCAAAACATCTCCTGGAGGGACAACATGATCTAACATGCAGACATCATGGCCTCATACTTCTTGGTAAGAACATCAGGCAGACTTGCCAAGATGTAGACTCGAGCCTTGTCATTGGCCTTCGTCCAACAATCATAAGCATCCTTCAATCATTGGGATACATTGCGAACGGGGACTGGAGGACATTCCTCCGTCAAGACGAACCGCAGATCATCATTAACCAGAATCGTATTCAAGTTAGATTTCCACGTCGCATAGTTTTACCGGCTAATTTTTTGTTTTTAAGCAATGAAATGATTGTGGAAGACATGCTGAAACGAACAATAAACAATTGACCGTATTAGTTATATTTGTCTTAGCCCATTACTTAATTATCCAATCAATTTAGCAAAAACACATGTAATCGTAGAACCTTAATTAAATTATTTATTCTAGTTTTTGCAACGATACTTCAAAGGTTTAGAGCAACAGCCACCGAAGAGTGATCAACTACTCCTCCTATGAATTGAGACAATCTCAGCCACTCACTAATACCAGAATAACTCTTATTCCTATAATTTTTAGCTACTGTTGTTTCAGTCGAGGTTCATTAACTAGCTTAATTCATCCTGTAAGTGTAACCCCTCATTTTCGGATTCCAGAGGTACGCTTCAACAGGCTATCGAAAGAAAAGACAACTATTGAAGATTAACCTAAAAAACCTTATCCATTGCTGGAGTTTGTGTTGTTCCGATTTTAATGATTAAGACCTTCAAGGGATGGTCGCTTGAGGAAAACATGCAGGCGGACCATAGAAATCTCTTCGTGAAACCTAAGGGAGGAGACTATAGGATATATTAACATGTGCCCCTCTCCCACTTACTAAAGACACTTTCTCTATTCACCTTGTTATTAACCCATGCAAACACTTTTTGAAGGGAGGTCGTGCCTAGGGCAACACGAAGCCGAGCATGAATCTCACGGTGTGAACTCTTAGAATCGTGAGAGCTGAAATTTGATATATCACTATGCCAATTTCCTTCCACTAATGTATTATAATATTTTTAAGGATTTTTTATTATACTTAGCTAAAACCTGGCTAATGAATTTATCTAAGTCCTTTTAATTTGCTCAGTATAACATTTGTATTGAATGATTTAACAATATTTGATTTCATTTATTAAACTCTTTAATAAAATCAATCACTTATTGCATGCTTATAAAATATTTGCCCAATTCACCTTCCAAGTCGGTTTCCAGGTGGAGATGTTCCATTTTTGTCAGCTTAAATACCCCCTTCTAGACAGAACGTTCCTTAGACAAAGGTCTCTTACGGGCAATTATTATAAATGTATCTTTTGATTAAATTCATTTTAACACTATTAAAGCAAATTTAAAAGATGAACCTATTCCTAATCTCATTAGAAATTACATAAGTCTAGGTTGATGAATTTTAAACTATTTAAAATTAATTTGGACCTATGTTTGCATGTAACTTTTGATTATAGATTTTAATCTATCTCATTAAAACTATAACACTTATATTTTAATGCTTTATTAAAACCTATAAAATTTGCATCTAATGACATCAATTAAATACAATAATTATATTTATCTAAGTAATGTCATGCTCAATGCAAATTTCATTTTTATTTGATAAATAAAACATTTATATAAATCATACATGAAAAACAAGCATCACATATATCATTCCACTATTTATTATAACAATTTTAATATATAGCATGATGCATGGACATGCTTAGGGTAATCATATATCATTATAACATAACACTTACATCATGATGCATGAGCATGCTAATTTAATCATGCATCCATAAAATATAACCCTTATATTTAATTATGATGCATGTACATGTTTATCCTAAGGTGGGTAATTTTGAATCTATATGACATACAATATGTAATATGAATTCAAATATTAATCTAATATACATCCAATGCATAATTAAATTAATTTAAACAACAAAAATTGGATCAATTTTGGCACCCTAATACAAAATTATTAATTAAATTAATATAACTATTATATTAATTTTGTTAATTAATATTATTTAATAATTACGAAAACAAAACTAGGTGAAAAGAGGACTTCAACCGCTGTCTTCTCCCGTGCGTGCCACCAAGACTCCGTCAAACTTTGGAGTGTTGCAACACTGAGGAGCAGCATTACAACGCTACGAATCTGATGCACTGTGCCTCGTCTTTCAGCGTTGTCACAGCATCACGACTCTGAACAACAGAATGTTTCTATTCTGCTCATTTTCGTTTTCGAACTTGCCCCGAACACCTTAATTTCTTCCAATCTCTTCAGCAACTATTGCTCTTTCGATCGACACAGACTTATAGACTTGAAGCAAGAATTAAATTGCCCAAAAAATACAACAGGCCCTTATATTTTAATCATATTAAAAGTAATCCAAGTGTCAAAATTGAAAACATCTCTAGTACCAATTGAAGGGGTCAGATCCCGCAGCAAAAGCATTGTGAATGTCTTGCATCCCGCAAATCGATTTTTACATAAACGAAAACAGTAAACCAAAAATAGAATATACGTAGAGCAAACATGGAAATAGCATGTTGTAAGGAAAGGATAGAACCATTCTTACTATTGTAGATTCCCAAGCTTCTAAAATGATCCTCTCGATATTCCAACAAATGACTCCTCCAACGATCTTGAACACGAACGTTTCCTTGAACAATCTTGAACACGACCATGAGAGTAATCTTGTTATTCTCAGAGATTCCAATAGAAGGATAGGTGGTATCCAACTATTGGAAGAGAGTGAGGAGGAAAACTATCATTGAAGTCTAAATCATTTTGAGTTCCAGACAAAAACTAAGGTATGGAACAATTGTTTGATTATTGATCAATAACCACAACATGCTACCTTTTTAAAACTCAATATTAATAAAGGTCAATAGTAATATTTGTAACTTTCAAATGAATAGGGGTATTTTGAAACAAAGATCAAAGTTCAAGTGTACTTTTATAATTTAATTAAATTTATATTAAAAAATAAAATAGCTTAAAATAAGTTTCAGAGTGAAGGCTTATATTTGTAAATTTTGAATAGAGGTACTTTAAGAGCAAAGTTCATGTGTTTTTATATGTTAATCTATTTTAGATTAAAAATTTAAATAGCTAAAATTAGTTTTAGAATAAAAGCTTTCATAACTCAATTGGTTAGAGCACTTGATTAGTAAGCGGGAGGTCTTGAGTTCAACTTTCAATGAAAGCAATTTCAATTTTTCTCAACTTGCAAACTTACTCCATTTGATTTGATATGTTATAGCAAGTATAGATGGTTCATTTAATTTTTCGATAAAAGAAAGTTACACTTTCGGTCCTTTAAATTTAGTTTAGATTGCATATTACAACATTCTTAGCCCATCTATCAATTTTTCTGTCAATAATGCTAATGTAAATTTGATGTAAATTTTGTTTGTTTTATTTTATTTATTTGTTTATATATCTTTCCCTCTACTTTTCTTTATCGTTCTTATCCTTCCTCACATCAATGCTTGTCATCGGGTGTGGTCGACTACATCTTTTTTAAGTTTGTTCCCTTTGTCTTATTCATTTTCAGCTCATTGTTTCGCTTAAAAAAAAATAAGAAGAAGAAGAAACCTTAACTGTCAGAATAGAGAGGATTTCTTTTGTGAATTAGAAAAAAAAATTGAACAATGAATGCTTGCAATTCTATTGTATTCTGTGTGGCCCCAAAAGGGTCATAAGAAAGACTTTATGTAGAGAAGGGTCAACCCCTTCTCCTAGTCTTTTTCCAATTTTTCGTTGTGCACAATTAATTAAATAACATTTATTTAATTAATTAGTATGTTTAATTAAATAACACTTACTTAATTAATTAACACATTAATTAAATAATTATTTATATATTAAATCCAATTTAAAGTATTTATATTAAATTATCATAAATATTATATGTATATGTATGACACCTCTCTATTAATTAATTCTTTGTGAATCTAATTCACTTGAACTAATTATTTGAATCTTATTCAATGTTTATTTTCAATTTAATTTGAATTATAGATCATATCCATAATTAGTAACACATTAATCATATTAATATATAATTTCCATGAATTTATGTGAACAATTCAAATCATCCTTCTTTAATATCCTTTAGTGAGCTAACAAGAGGACCTGGTAGACCTGTAGATCAGAAGCTTCAACGATATGAGATTAATTGACTAAACTCGTTAACTAAGTTAATTAATACTCGTTAACTGTAGGTATATTCCATTAAAGACCCACGCTGCACTCTTCTCACTATAGATATATTTCTGCATTCACGGATATAAACCAATAACGGCAAGTTAGTCCTTTACGAGTATATGTAACTCCAACTATATCAAATTACCATTTTACCCTTGGATTACCTCTAACTTCTTAAGTACCAGTGCTCATCTAATGAAAAACTTGTTTATAGTCCAACTAATAAATAGAAAGCTCTTCTGACCAATGAGAGGGTAGGACTCTTTGTTCAAGTACCAGAGACACTACTTGGAACACTAATCTACTTACCCTAAAGACAGGAAGGAGTTGATACCATCTTATATTATTATGTTTCCAGCTCCCCACTCGGTCTTGTCCCCAAAATGGTAAGCATATTAAGTCAGCAAACTGGCCACCCTCACCCATACAAATCAAAGGACAATCCCTCGTGAACAGAAGTTCATAATATACTCAGAATTAAGACTAAGTTGCCTAGGTCATCCTATTGAAATAGGAACGTAACTACTTAGAGTATGTTCTATGGTACATGTCCTCCTGACTTTAATGCAAGTGAAAGATTGTTGGTGTTTATACCTTAAAATCTTGTAATTAATTTATCATTTTAAAAAAATTATTTAATTTAATTATTAAATATGTGATATTAAATTATCCACTATTGTAAAAAACCAAGGTTATTGATTGAAATCTTGAACAATATGTAGTTGATATAGGGATGGATCATGTTCAAGAAATAACCTAAAGATTGGTGTCTTATCCTAGTAAAACACTATGGATACCACCCCTTTTGTAATTGTTACAAAGAATCGATCCAAATCGTTCATGTGAAAACATTGAGTGATAGTATTCTATACAAAGAGTTTGTATAAGATTGGACCGCAAAATATTTAATTCATAAATCCGTTAATTGAAGAGATTAATATTTCAATCATATGTGATTCGATCTTAATTTTGAGTGAGTTATAAACTCCTGGCTCGTCATTTGATTTGCATGGATGAGAGTGACCCAAGTCATTGACTCAATATGCCTACTATTTTGAAACTTCACCAAATAGGGAGTTGAATACGTAATTTCACAAGATAAAATTCATTCCTTTTCATATAGAGAAAGTATATGGATAGTTCTTTTTTTAAGTACTGACATCAAGATTTGAATAATGGGGTTCCACTCTTTAGGAATTTTTTATGATTGAACTATAAACAAGTTGTTGAGTCAAATTTGAAACTAGAAAAACTAAAATTCAACCAACTACAAAGTATTAGGAAATTGGACTGAAAACGACCAATTAAACACTAGGACAAAAAATTGACACAAACTATAATTTAACTCTAAGCAAACGAAATTTAACTTCAATTGGGGTTTTGGTGACAGGGCGCGGAGGATTTGGCCATCTCCTCTCCAGTAGAGTGCCCAAAACTCGGAGCTTGAAGAAAAAAAAAAAAAAGAGAAAGTGGAGAGACAGGGGAACAAGTTCGCTCACATTTGCACTTTAAATCTCTACCGTCCCTAACCAAAGTTCCCCTTTTCTCCCTTTAATGCCTCTTCTTTTTCCCCTTCATAAAGAAGATGAAGAAGACATGTAAATAAGAGAATCTCTGTTCTACTGCGACCTCCAAATACCCATAATCCCAAAATAGAAAAAGCCCATTTGCTGCTGCTTCCTATCTCCCTCCATTTCCACTCGTAAGTCTCTCTCTTTCTCATTCTTTGTTCTGTGATAGGTTGCTTAATCTCTTTGATGCTTGCTTTTTAGAGCTTTCTCTCTTGTTTAGGCAGATGGGGTTTTAGGAAAATTGATTCTTGTGGCTGTTACTTCAGGGTTTTAGGGAAATTGGTTTGTTTCTCAGTGATGGACCAGAGATGGACTTTAGGGAAATTGATTCCCTTTTCCTGTTTGAGGGTTTTTTGGGTTCGTTCTTCAGTGTCAGGCCAGAAATGGGGTTTTTCTTTCTCTCCTTATAAGTTTCTTGATTGCCATGCTTTGTTGCTCTTGTTCTTGTTGATTCTTTGCTTAAACCCTTCCCAATCAGTGGAGCTTGACTCTGAAGATGGGGCCTCTCTTTTGGCGTTCAAATCATCGATTCAAGACCCTAATAAGAATTTGTCAAGCTGGGTTGGTTCTAACTGTTCAGATTGGACTGGAATTGTTTGTGAAAACAAGACTGGGAGAGTGGTTTCCATTGAACTGATTGATATGAACTTGTCTGGTCAAATTAACCCTGGATTCTGTAACCTCTCATTTCTTGAGCACCTGGTTTTGTCTCAGAACAACTTTTCTTGCTCCATACCGTCGTGCTTGGGCAATTTGATTCACCTTCGTTCTGTTGATTTGAGTTATAATCGGTTTCGAGGCGTTGTGCCTGAGACATTGATGAAGCTAGAGAACTTGGAGGAGCTTGTCTTGGTTGGGAACCAAGACTTGGGGGGTCCTATTCCTTCTTGGATTGGGAACTTCTCTGCAAAGCTACAGAAACTTGACCTGGGTTTTAACTCTTTTAGTGGTGAACTGCCTGGGAGTTTGTTGAATTCGACGTCTCTGAAGTATTTGGATCTTCAAAATAACTATTTGAAGGGAAATGTGTATGATTTTCATCAGCCTTTAGTTTCGCTCAATCTCATGTCGAATTGGTTTTCTGGAACTCTACCTTGTTTTTCAGCTTGCACTGACTCGCTCACAGTTCTGAATTTAGCTAACAATTCTATCTTTGGAGGAGTGCCCACGTGTATTGCGTCACTTCGTGCATTGGTTCAGTTGAACCTATCATCCAATCATTTAACATACAAGATGTCGCCTAGACTCTTGTTTTCGGAGCAGCTGCTTGTGTTGGACTTGAGTAACAATGATCTATATGGTCCTCTTCCGAGCAAGATCGTGGAGACGATAGAGAAATCAGGGCTTGTCCTGCTTGACTTGTCTCACAATCGATTTTCGGGTG
This sequence comes from Benincasa hispida, assembly GCF_027475165.1. Lineage (NCBI taxonomy): Eukaryota > Viridiplantae > Streptophyta > Magnoliopsida > Cucurbitales > Cucurbitaceae > Benincasa > Benincasa hispida. The sequence continues at coordinate 41,482,075 of NC_143479.1, forward strand.
GAATTCCATCAAAGATCACAGAACTGAGAAGTTTGCAGGCATTGTTCCTTTCACACAATCTCCTTGTAGGGGAAATTCCTGCAAGGATTGGGAATCTGACTTATCTCCAAGTCATTGATCTCTCATATAACTACTTATCGGGCTCGATTCCATTGAACATTGTCGGATGCTTTCAACTACTTGCTTTGATACTTAACAACAATAATCTTTCTGGTGAGATTCAACCTGAGCTTGATGCATTGGATAGTTTGAAGATATTAGACATTAGCAACAACATGATTTCTGGTGAAGTCCCACTGACTCTGGCAGGATGTAAATCATTGGAGATCGTTGATTTTAGCTCCAACAATCTCTCGGGAAATTTGAACGATGCTATAACAAAATGGTCGAACCTGAGATATCTCTCCCTCGCTCGCAATAAATTCATAGGTAATCTTCCCAGTTGGTTGTTTGCATTTGAAGTAATTCAGCTGATGGACTTCTCAAGCAACAAATTCTCTGGCTCCATACCCGACGTCAACTTTAACATTAGCTCGAATTTTAACAGTGGTGACATTAGTAGGCCATCAAAAGAACCATTCGCAGCGAAGAAAGTGGTGAATTTTAAAGTTTCTACCGTTGTAGATATTGGCAGTGAATTACAATTCAACTATGATCTGTCTTCAGCTGTTGGAATCGATTTGTCGAATAATTTGCTACATGGGTCGATCCCTGAAGGTTTATTTTCACTCGAGGGTCTGCAATACTTGAACTTATCATATAACTCTCTTGAAGGTCAGGTTCCTGGGCTAGAGAAAATGCAGAGTGTAAGAGCCTTGGATTTGTCCCACAATTATCTGTCTGGTGAGATCCCAGGAAATATATCCATCCTTGAGGATTTAACTCTTCTCGATCTGTCGTATAACTGCTTCTCGGGTTTGGTTTCGGAGAAGCAGGGATTTGGGCGGTTTCCAGGTGCATTTGCTGGGAATCCAGACCTGTGTGTGGAGTCTTCGGGCGAAGGGTGTCGCTCCAGCGGTATTCCAACTGTTCCGGGGAAGATATCAGATGGCGAAACAGAGGGGCCGATATCGGTCTGGGTTTTTTGTTTGAGTGCATTTGTAAGTTTCTACTTTGGTACCGTTTCTCTTTTGTGTTCTGGTAGAGCAAGAAACTACTTTCTCCACACAAAAGCTTGATGAAGTTAGGAGTGAGTTTTGCAATATTGCTCTCTTGTATATTCCTTTTACCTCTTGAAGCTTTTTTTTCTCCCTCTTTTTAATAGAAGGAAGAGAAATCTTCCAATGAGACAAGAACTCTGAGCATTGTAACCTTTGACATATTTCAGAGTTAGTACTTTCCTAGATTAATGAAACATATTGTGTATCATGTTTATTTTTCCTGTCTTGAGATAATTTTTCTCTCTCTAAAAGAAGTAATAGTTCATCTGTTTTTTTCTTGCTTTTGTTTTTTAATATTGAATATGCAACCACACTTTAAAGAAATCTCGAAATTTTGAAGGGTTCGGATTTTTTATCGCCGAAAATTTCGTTTTCCCCCAATTTAGACAAAATTTTGAGATTTTCAAAATTTCAAGAAAATTTCGAGAATATTTCGATTCTATCTATTTCGATGAGATTTCGAGATTTCTAGAAATTTTGACATTTTGAGAAAATTTTGTTTTTTTTTAGAATTAATTACGTTAGCCCAATTCAAGTTTTCTAATTTTATAGTTCTGATTATACCCAATTTTATGGTTTCACACTCCAATGTCCTTTTCGATAAGGGATTAAATCTTTTTATGTGCTACGTTTTCTAATTTCTAACTTTTGTAAATTTGTAGCTTTATTTTCGATCTAAAATTTTCATTTCTAAATGAAATTGAATTTGAAAAAACCACCAAAAATAGCTTATATTTATTTTAACCTCATTCAATTTTTTTCATTAAATTTCACACCATTTCACTCCAAAATTGAATTGATATAAGTTCTTTTTTCTTTTACCATTTAAAATTTTCATAATTTTCACATCATTTTACCTCAAAATATTTCAAACTTTATATTTTTTTAGTTTTTCATTTCTTTTTTAAATTTATGCTATAGCATCAACATTTACACATATATTTACAATAAACATTTAAATGCTTTCTTACTTTATATAAATTGTGATTGAAAAAGGTCAATTATAGTCTAATTAAACCACAATGAAAGTTTCATTAACTAGTTATAATAATTTTCATTCCATAATTTTTCTCGAAATTTCTATCGATATCGATATTTTCATCAACATTGATATTTTGAACCTTATAAGCAACTTCATAGGTCCCGTTTTCTAATCATTTCATTTTTTGTTTTTGAAAATTAAGTTTATTTTCTCCTCATTTCTTACAATGATTTATAAATTCTAAAAACAAAAACAAGTTTTTAAAAGCTATATATATTTTTTTTATAAAAAAAATGACTTGTTTTTTTAAACTATTGGTAAAAAGTAGATAATAAAGAAAAAAAAATTGGAGGTGGAAGTAGTGTATATAGACTTAACTTTAAAATACAAAAACAAAAAACAAAAAACCAAATACTTAAGAAATGGGCTCATAGATTTTAAAAACTTGTTTTTATTTTTGGAATTTAGCTAAGAATTCGACCATTGTACTTAAGAAAGATGCAAAACATTGTAAGAAATGAGGAGGAAATAAACTTGATTTTTCAAAAACCAAAAATAAAAAACGAAATAGTTATCAAATGAAGCCTTAATTATTGAATTACAAAGTGGAACGTGGAACCAAACATTCTTTTTCGTACATAATAATAATAATAATAATAATAATAATAATAATAATAATAATACAAAAAGACACATATAAGGGAAGTTTCTCATGGTTTTGAATTTTACTAAAATGGTATTCCTTTCAAAATTTACACAAGAAAAGTTTCTCTAAAAATTTGAAAATTGTTTCTCTCAAATGAAAGTAAGAAGGGACAAGAAGTTTTGGAGAAAACAAGGTATATTTGATATATACAACACAATATATTTGTTATATATTTGAATTTTATAGAAAAAAAACTAGGATACATTTGATAAGTGCTTGAACAAAACAATTATATTTACATTTTTCAATATACTTGTAAACTCACCAAAAAATAAACCATGGTGTATGTGATCTATATTAATATACCAGTTTATTTGACATATACTTGAGATCCCAATGGAGATGTGATTGATTCTCATTTAAAAATATGAAATGAAAATAAATAAAATCTCTTAAAATGAAAGAAAAATTAATTTGAAATATTTTGTATAGAATGAATATCAACCGAAATTAATAAATAACACAATAAGTCAAAATTCGAAAATGATGTTTACATAGAAAGAAATAAAATTTTCAATATTTTTGAAATAATAGTGAAAATATTAAATTGGTCCAAATTAAAGCTAAAAGTTCTTAACAAAATATTTTAAAATCTAGGACATTTATAAAATATATGGAATAGAAAGGATTTTTCATGGAAAAATCTCGGTTTCTTATAACCTCCAAATGAAACCCTTTGACCTTCTTAAAACATTTCAAGAGTCGGAACCTTCATACTCTGCACTTGAGTTCATTAATCCCAATTTGGGACTAAGTTCAAGAATATAGTGAATTTTTAAAATAATGACAAAAATGGGGTATATGGGAAAGTATTTTTAAAAATAGATGGGAGCGGAAAGTATTGACAAAAATAGGGTAGTTTTGATGGAGAAGGGAAATCGTGTACCTGGTACACGATTAGGCTTTAATCAAGTTAGCACCACGTCAACACAGTTTGTGGACTGGTCAAGCACGTACTTGTGGATTGGGTCCACGATTTCCACGATTACTTTTTCTTTTCTTTTTTAATCAATTTAACTATTTATTTTCTAGTATTTAAGTAATAAATTTCTTCATTACTAAACTTAATTATATATTTAATTTTCAATGAAAACTTAATTATTCTGTATTCATATTAAAAAAAATTGTGACTTCAGTAAGTAGTACATCTCTCTACAAATAAATAAATAAATAAAGATCTCTTGATACTAAAGAAGATTTATAATTAGTTCATTAACTTGAAAATAGAAATTTACATGAAATTTAAAGATGACCCCCTGACCCTTACCCCACATGGGGTTGTCTTCGTGTGCCTATAAATTAGCTTCGTCATGTTGTCGTTATCGTCTACAACGAATATGTCTTCGATCAGTGTCAGCAACATTGAGTCGTCTTATTGTTGAATAGTAGTTTCTATGTTGACCATGTTTGGTCACATATTGAACCCAACTCTAGTAAATCGTGTTGTACTGAATATTGTTGTACTTCTTTAATAAAATTATTTTGTACGATGAAAAAAATAATATTAAACAATATTCATATCATATATTTAGGAAATGTTTGATTTTAAATCTCTTACCATGTAGTAATAGTAAGCGCCGTTAGGTGTGATAAATTGTCCCATGATTGAATCATACTAGGAACCGTCGTCTGATACAGCTGGTCTATTTTTTATTTCTCCCTGTGCACAACAATCATGTCGTGCATGCCAGTAGAATATATATTCAGCATGAATTCGACGCCAGTTTTGATCGTGCTTACCTCTCAAATCAATCTGGAGTAGCGCTGGAAGTGTATAGCACAACGAAGGCACCGTTTGTCGCAGACCGAATTGTCTCAACACATGATCTGAATGATGCCATTCTATTATATGGAAGCATATAAGAGGGCTAATGGTCAATCAGATGTCTTGACCATCACGACGGTAATCAGGTAGTGATGACCAAATATCTTGCGTGTATGACGTTCACTTAATCTGACAAAAAACGAAAAAAAAAAAGAATATGATTATATACCCAACTAATCTCACCAAATGTTTTAAATATTCATTTATATATACATTTGTTACCTGATTGTGCATCAGTCTGTCAAATATTTTTCGGTATACTAGCAACATATTTGTTGAGTGTTTAGAGGCAGTTAATACACCACTCGATCTAAAATTATAAAAAAAATAATTAATTTATATTCTTACATAAAATTATAACAACATAAATATATAAATGAAATAATACCTGGTACTAGGTGGACGATGACTTGGGGCCTGTAACTGAACTTGTGATGCTATAATTTGAAATCTATTATAAGCCCATACTTGTAGTAGTATCAGTGACCCTGCTATTTTCAATGTTTGCGCATTGGTAGCCTGACAAAGTTCTCTATAAAGTCATGCAAGACAGGCACCACCCCACGAGTATGTACCAATATCCTTGAAATCAGACAGTAGAAGGAAAAACATAAGATGTACTAGATTGTTCGACTTGTTAGTAAATAAAAATCCTCCAATAAGCTGCATAATGTATGCTCGTGCATACCTATGTACGCGGATGTCATCGACATCGGGAGGTAATTCTGGAAACTGGGACATCAACCACGGGATACTCAATCTCAAGCCTTTTAGATCATTTGGTATAATGCCCAAGAGCTCATCACAAACAGTTTTCCAATTATATTGTAATGAATCTGTCAAAGGTTCTCCATCTACTCGTAACCCAAACTGAATGGCAACATCCTGCAACGTAATTGTACATTTCCCACAAGGCTAGTGAAATGTGTGAGTTTCTGGTCTCTAATGCTCAAGTAAAGTAGTAATGAGGTGCCAATCAAGTAAGATAAATTCAATCTGTGCAGCCCCAAGAAAACTAGCCTACTCAACATAGGGAATAGTACGTGGATCAAATGGGATAGTATATTGTGCAGATGCCTCCCTTCTCCAACAACTCAAAACTACAATAGAAGAACTATCTCATATTGATTGTGAACGATGAGTATTTTGTTAATATATTGTAGAGGATTAGAAGGACTGGGTTCCATTACCTAAGAATTTCAAATTACATTAGATAACAAAATCCATTACATAACAAAATTTTATTACATAAAAAATATAATTACATTATAAACACAAGTATATAAAAAATACAATTACATAAAAAAAAAATACAATTACATTAAAAAAATAAGTACATAAAAAAACACAATTACATAAAAAATACAATTACAATTACATAAAAAACTCAATGGCCCAAAGAGGAAGCACCTAATGTATATTATGGACAAGTACGCTTGTTATGTCCTTCTTCCTTGCAAATTGTACCTTGAACTTTTTGGTTTGCCTCTCTCCAATCCATTTCATTATGAATGCACGTACCTATTGGCCGACCTTGTTCTCTTAATAAGTCTGCATTCAAACGAACTTCTATAAATGATAATCCTGGCCAATAATTTGGGTGTTGTATTGGATGGAACCGACTTTCATAACATCACTTGAAATTGGACAACTTGTAGCATTCATCACTAGAAGGTATGTATGTCAAATGTATGTAATTACAAACTGCAATTATATGAGAGCATGAAATCTTGAATGACTACCACTTGTTACAAGAACAAGTTCCTTCTTTCAAACTCAAAACTTGTGTATGTTGTCCTTTATAGGGAGAAATCATACTTATGCTAGTTTTTACTTCAGAAGTTTGAGTTTCCCTGTCAATAGATGTCACTATGTGTGTAGATGCTCGTTTTCCCCACCTCTTAAGCTTTCTCACAGCATATTTTGTGTACATGTCCCCATGGTCGAATGCTCCACTAATCTCTTGTCTTCCACATTCAAAATACAATATTGTGCGATAGAATGTTAGCCTAACCAAAGAAGTAATTGGCAACATTCTAGGACCTTTAAAAAACCATTCATACATTCAGTTGCATTACTTGTCATCCACCCATAGCGGTACCCACCGTCATGTGATTGGGTCCATTTTTCCAAGCCAATATCAAAAAAATATTCAAGGCATTCAAGGTTCAATTGTTTCAACTCTTTCATGCACCTAATGAATTTGCGCCTTTGGTGTTGATTTTCTACCTTAAACCTCGAATCTTTTAGTTGCTTTGATTTATATTTCGTATTGAAATTACTAGCAATATGGCGAAGACAATATCGATTGCAGCAAGAATGCCCTTATGTCTATCAGAAATCAAGCAAATACCATCTCGTTGGGTAACATATTCACGCAATGCCCACAAAAACCATGACCAACTGGACAAATTTTACCTTCAACAATAGCAAAAGCAAGGAGAAATATATGCCCGTTTGCATCAATAAGGCAGTCAATAATTTTCCCTTATACTTTACGTAAAGATGAGTTCTATCGATCTGGATTAATGGTCTACAATATTTGAACCTCTCTTGCAGGACCAAAGGACCAGAAAACTCAACCCAAAATAGTCGTACCTGGCACATTAGACGGAAGGAAATACCAATCCGATCATGTTCCTGGATTGTAATGAACAAGAGCACTCAACCAATACGGAAGCTCTGAATATGATTTCTCCCAATCACCAAACACAGCAATCAATGCTTTTATCTTGGCTTACCACACTCGTCTATAATTAACATTATAGCCATATTGTTTTTTAATTGCTTCTTGGAGTAGGGCCATGATACCTAGGATCAGCTCTAACCAAATTTTGAATTTCGATACTCATAAAATTTGAATCAAGCTGTGAATGATCCTGTGTCAATTCTGAATACAAACATGAGTGTTCCCCTTCAAGTTTGGTGATTTCAAACATCCCATGAGTTTTACACCGACATGCCTGTAACCTTCAATCACAACCATCCATCCACTATTTGCATCTCACATACCAAATATTTTGACTTGATTCCACTACAATAATCTCATAGTGTTCTGTCAAGCAGTATTTTTTTCACAGCAAGTTGTAAATCTTCTTTAGTATTAAATAACATTCCATTCTGTATTAAATTAGAATTATCTACACATATACTTCTTTCCTCCAATGTTGACCCTCGTTCACATGTTGAATTAGTAATTTCCCAATCTATTTGGGTGAAAATATCTAACGGTACCAACGCAAGATCATGCTCCTCACTTCTATCTTTTCCAAATAATTCATCAAGTTTAACGTCAATATCACTATCTCCGTCATTTCCAGGTTCAAGAATAACTAAATCTTCAGAACGCATCGACATATTTATTCAAACTTTTTGAACGGTTATAGTTGACGAAAAATATGTTAATACGAGAAAAAAAATTATTTCTTCTTTTTAAAGAAATCCAAATATTTTCTTAAATCAACTCAACAAATAGCCCAACAAAATCTATAAAGTATACAATACAAAAATTCAACAGTACAATTACAAAAAAAAAAAAAAAAAAAAAAAAAAGTCAACCCAAATCTAATACATTTAAATCAGCCTAAATATATAAATCAACCCAGTATACAAATATACAAAAAATCATAAAAAATCATATAAATAAATCTATAAATCAACCCAAATAAACAAATCTATAAAAGCCCAAGTATACAAATTCATATATTAGAAAAAAAATAAAGATTGGAGACGGAAGATGATAGATCGGCAACAAAGATTGGAGACGGCAGATGGTAGATCGGCAACAAAGATTGGAGACGGCAGATGGTAGATTGGCTCACGGTGGCAACAGTAACAAGAACGGAGACAGCGGACAGTAGCGGAGTTAGCGGACGGCGACAGAGTTGACGACCGACAGTAGTGAGGAGGAAGAAAATGAGAAATGTTTCAGATGGGAGGAAGAAGAGGAAGGGCCACTGGTGGTTTAAAGGACTACTAAGTCGTGTACTCGGTACACGACTTAGGGTAATCGTGGACCCCGTCCACGATTACCTGGTCAATGTTGCATGACTGTCCATGTGGCAGTCTACGCGTGCCAGGTCACAGGTAGTCGTGTACCGTGTACACGATTTAGTGGTAATCGTGTACGGGGTATATGATTAAAACACCTATTTTTGTAAATATTTTCTACCCAACCCTATTTTTGTTAATAATTATTAAAATAACATTATTTTAAAAAAAAATTCGGCAATTTGAGTCTGACTTGACTTGATTTATTGTTACTTAAGTTTAACTTATGTATGGGGTAAGTGTTGCTCGAGTGCATTTAATGTAATTTCATTTGTTGGAATCAAGAATGTGTGATAGTTGCTTCATTCATATCACATTGATACTTCTAAGAGGTGTTTGTTTCAAGGGTTGGGATTGAATGAGTTAAACATCCTAAGCCTAACCCTTATTTAGGGCATGGATTTAAGAAGTCTTGACTTCTTACATCCTTTTTCCATGTGTATGAATAGTAAACACTATTCAAATCCATGGGTTACCAATTCCCTTTTCTTTTTATAATTTAATCTAGGAAGTACATCGGTCAACATCTGGACATCACCTTTGGCGACCATCGCTAGCCAAATCCACTGGCCACCCGGACACCACCTTCAAAATTTTAGAGACTAAATTTATTATTTAACCTAAATAAGGTGCAAATTACACAATTGATATTATTTTAAAGTAATTTAACACAGTAAAATCTGTAAAACTAATTTATTTTATTTTATTTTTTTAAAAAAAGTAACATTCAATAATGTTAACAGACGTTGCGTTAAATATGATTGAAATAATTATTGAAGCTTAGAAGTTTAAATTCATGAAATTCAAACTATAGGAAGATATAATTTTGGGCTTACAAGACAAACATCAAAAGGTTTTATTTGAAAAATTAGAAAAATATTTCAAAATCGTAAAAATAGAAAAACGATTTTTAAAATTAGGAAAAAAAAAACTAATTGACAAATGTCCAAACTACCTCTACATACTAAAATTGATAAAACCAAACATAAAAAACTAAAACAAATCTAGAAAAGCACAAATACATTGTATTATTACATAAATACACTGTACTATTGCATTATATTTAAATCGAACATCGTCAAGCACCACTTGCTTGATAGCAACTAAAATTCCCATCAAACTCCAAAACAATCCTTAATTTGCTTGAAGCTAACCATATAACAGAAAACCAAAACTTTAACAAAAACCCACAAAACAACCTCGATACTCATCTAAAGATTATTGACCGATTCCTCTTACGACCACACGACGACAATGGCAATGGTATCTGGTAAATAAAGGAGAAAAAGATATCAAGAAAAAACGAGGAGAGAATGAATGAGAGAGGAAGATCCATGACACTTATCGATACTACGAAAGGCGGCCAAAATGCCTCGAGGTAGACTGCAATCGAGTAAAGTGGCATAGACGATGGTGTTGCTCCTCACGCGAAAGAGGAAGCTCGTAAAGGAAGAGTGGGCAACTTTGTGTGGTACCTATTTGATAGTATGAGGTTCCATCTCAAAACGAATTGGCAATGAGAGGAGTGGCTCATCTATCTTATTTGGAGTGTGAAGTCCATTGATTTTTTTAATATGGGATTCTCTACATGCCCCCATCAAGATGGTGCCTCTTTTGGGTTCACCATTCTTGATCGGATCACAATTCTTTTTATTGGACCAAATACCCGTTTGGGCTTTATGGGATCTGATACCATATTTGATAGTATGAGGTTCTTAAAACCAATTAGCAATGGGAAGAGTAGCTCATCTATCTTATTTGAAGTGTGAGCGTCTTTTGATTTTTCTAATGTGGGATTCTCAACAATACCGTAGAAACTTAGGTTTCTTTGTTTGTCTTTATTTTTCCTTTTTAATGTTACTTTAACCTACAAAAAATTAGTTACATGTATGTATATATATATATATATTGGGGGCGGCTTTGTGGGGTGCTAGGTTGTCTTGGGCATGCTCGTATAAGGTATGTTCGCCCATGGCCGCATGTCTAAATCATCCTCAACATCCTATATTTAAGTCTTGTAATTAACTTAGCAAGTTCTTTTTGATTTCATGTCATTTTTCATGCGCATGAACGCTTGCTACTTTTGATATGCAAGCTAAGAATGTTGGAGATTGCTTAGAATGCATTATAAGGAAAACCCACTAGTCAAATCTCCGACTAATGTATTGATGTATTCTTTGCAATTAAAGCTTTCTTGCAACTGCCAGTCTTCAATGCATTCTTTAATGATGCTTTTAATGTTTTTTTCTATCTCATGATCTATGGAAAAATTTTCTCTCGAACCATGAGTGAAGGCTACATCATCCACTGATGTTATATGCGACTTTCGATTTTTACACAACTAACTTGCTCGTCGGACTAGAGCAAGTGCCATACAATCGACCATCCTGTAATTGAAAGTTTACGATTGTGACAAATGGTATCAGAGCTTAGTTAGCTCCTTGGCTAGTAAAGATTGCAGCCATATCTGCAACGAAGCAATTGTCAAAGTCGTAGTCTGAGCGACTTATTGAGATTGACGAGCAATTTTTGCATCCGAGGGAATTATCGATGAAGTGAGATATATTCAAACCCACCTTGATGAGTTAGAAGAAAGGGTTGAAGAAATTAAGGCACGGAATGTCTGAATAGATGGGCTACCAATACAAGAAATGACATTGAGGTTTAATTCCTTGGAACATAAACATACATGACCTAGTAGTTCTGAAAGTGGGGATAACTCTACGAGCTCTGTCGCACACATAGAGGAGTGTGTCAAAGAGCTTGATAGTTCACAAAAGTCCATGCTAAAGTTGTTCAATGACTTGACTGACGACTTTAGAACAACAATAGATGCCATCAAAATTGAGATGGCCGAGATGAAGATACAAGTGAATTTGACAATGTGGGCGATAGGGAACCAAACCCCAAACTAGACATGCATTGTGTCAAGAAAGTTTAAGATCTCGGGACTCAAAAGTTTTCAACGGGAACTGTGATGCCAAAGAACTTGAGAATTTCATCTTTCACATGGAACAATATTTCAAAGGAAGTGGAACTGTCACCGAGGAAAAAAAGGTGACATTGGCCTCTATATATCTATTTGATGATGCAAGGTTATGGTGGAGGTCCAAAATGAACAACATTCAGAATGGTCTATTCACCATCAATAAATGGGAAGATCTCAAGAAAGAACTAAAGGCTCAATTCTTCCCAGAGAATGTCGAGTTTATTACAAGAAAGAAACTATGAGAACTTAAACATACAAGGACTATCAGGGAGTACGTGAAAGAGTTTTTGACTGTTATGTTAGACATCAAGGACATGCCCGAGAAGGATAAAGAGTTTTGCTTTGTCAGAGGATTAAAGCCATGGGCGAGAACTAAATTATACAAATAGAAAGTTCAGGATCTTGCTTTCACCCTAGCCGCAGCAGATAGATTACTTGACTATAGTGGTGAATAAGCTCCTAAAAAAATGTACAATCACTAAATCAAGGGAATAAGGCTCCCAAGCCTAATTCCCAAAAGAACTTCAGGAATGAAAAAGGCCTCCCAAGGGTCCTATCAAGCAAACACAAATCAATAAAGGTCTCTCTCTTGCTTTTTGTGCAAGGGCCCTCATCGAGTAGCCGAGTGTCCAAACCAAGTTGACCTGATAGCCTTACAAGCCTCAATACAATGTTGTAATGAACCAGAGGCAGAAACTGAAGTTGAAAAGGAAGAATATGGGAAACTCCTCAAATGGAAGCGTTAAAATTCTTGTCAGCAGTCCAAAAGAAAGCCTTCTGTCATAAGTAATGACGCTTTAGAAAAGGGACTTATGTTCATTGTGTTACATTTAATGTCATAGATCTTGTGGATCTCATAGTTTGTAATTTGTAAATATAAATTTTTATTTAATAAAATAAAAAGTATTTATCCGACATTTAGATTTTGCATTAACTCGATCCAATAAACAAGACCATGGTTATTTAATGAAACTTGAACAGTATGCAGGAGACATACAAATGGATCATGTTCAAGTAATAATCTAAATGGTCTGCAGTATATAGATAAGATTGAGTGCCTTATCCTAGTGACACTGCAGATACGACCCACTTTGAAAATGTTACAAGAGTTCTAAGTGTTACAAACGATATGATCCATATTGTTCATGTGGAGACATGTGAGTGAAAGTATCCTATATAAAGAGTTTATATAAGACCTTACCACGAAATGATTGATTTCTCTTTATTACACCATTACTTGAAAAGACTAACATTTCACTATGATGATCATACGTGATTTAATCTAATCCTGAGTGAGTTGTGAACTTCTATCTATGAGGAAAATTATTTGATTTGTATGGGTGAGAATGGCCAGTTTTGCTGACTTAATAATCCTACCATTTTAGAGATTTGTTTGAGCGGATAGTTGGAAACACAACTATACAAGATGGAATTCACTCATCCTCGTAGTTAGGGAAAGTAGATGAATTGTTACCTTAATAGCTGATTTCAAGTATTGAATAATGAGGCCTCACCCTCTCATTGGCTTGAGAGGGGTTAGTTTATAGTTGGAAGTTGGACTATACACTGTTTGTTCATTAGTGGATCAGAGCACTTAAGGAGTTAGGTGTGACTACAGGGTAAAACGGTAATTTGACCCAGTTGCAGTTATGAGCAATTCATGAAGTGCCAACTTATTGTTGATTGGTTATATCCATGGATACAAAAATATATCTACAGTGTAAAAAGTGTAGTTGTGGGTCTTCAGTAGAATGACTTGCACTTAATAAATATTGATTAGTTTAGTTAAAGAGTTTAATTAATTAATCTCATATCATTAGGCTTCTAATCTGTAGGTCCATAAGGTCCCTTGCTAGCTCATTAAGGATTAAATAAAAATCAACTAATTTTGGATTAGTTTGAATTATTCAAATTAAATAAGGGAATTAATTATATAAGATACAATTAATGTAATGTATATAGATACATTATATAATAAAGTATAATTTTGAATGATGTCCCCTTGCTAGCTCATTAAGGGTTAAATAAGAATCAATTAATTTTGGATTAGTTTTAATTGTTCAAATTAAATAAGGTAATTAATTGTATAAGATACAATTAGTGTAATGTATATAGAGACACTATATAATAAAGTATAACTTTGAATGAAGTCCCCTTGCTAGCTCATTAACAGTTAAATAAGAACCAAAAAATTTTAGACTGATTTGAATTTTTCAAATTAAATAAGGAAATCAATTGTATAAGATACAATTATGTAATGTATATAGATACATTATATAATAAAGTATAACTTTGAATGAAGTCCTCTTGCTAGCTCATTAACGGTCAAACAAGAACCAATTAATTTTGGATTAATTTGAATTGTTCAAATTAAATAAATAAATAAGTTGTATAAGATACAATTAATGTGATGTATATAGATACATTATAATATAAAGTTAATGAATGAGATTCAAAATTGTACTTTATTATATAAGAGAGATGAATATTTGAATAAGATTCAAATATTATTTATATGAATATGATTCATATAAAATTATAGTTTAAAATTAATATGAATAAGATTCATTTAAAATATAGGTTATATGAGAGAATATTATTTGAATATGATTCAAATTAAAGTAAATATGTGATATTTAATTTATTTATTAATTAATCTTATTTATTTAATTATATATTAAATATGATTTGATATATAGTATAATTAAATTAATATTATTAATTTAATTATATTAAATTAGATTTAATAATCTTAAATTAAATTATTAAGAATAAATTTCAGGGAGTTATTGTTTACGTTAGAGTGGGAAGTTATTGAGAAATAGCTCCCTGATAGCTCTAAAAAAGAGCTATAATTTCTAGCTTAATTTAGGTTCGTTAATGGATTTACATGTAAAATTATCCTATTTTGTAAATACCGAACAACCAAGAGGTAGAATTGACCAACTGATGAGAAGCGGGGTTAATTTGAAGCAATTTGGAGGTAATTTGAGCATTTGGGCTTCAAAGGAAGAGTAATGACCAAAGTGCCCCTGATTGTAGACTCACAACCCTCACTCAACGCTCTAATGCAACGTTGTAAGGCAGTATGCTCACATACAAGGTAGCGTCGCAATACTGCCCTTAGCATTAGAACACTACAAAGATTAACGGAATGCCAACACATCCACACGCGTGCCCATCACAAGCAAGCGTCATAATAACATTGCAACGCCACTCCAACGCTTGAGGGTTGGATCAACAAGAGCATTGCGATGCTCTTCCTAGCGTTGCAACTTTACGCCTATTGTATAAAAGTGTCTGAATTAGGTAAAAGGAGGAGGGGAGTTAGGTCATCTTAGAGAGCATGTTGCTCGATTTTGGCCATTCCAAGCCAAAACTCATGAGATTTCTTTTCATTTTGAGTTGCATTTGTATATCTTGGCATCGTGATTCAGATTCGATGGATGATTAAAGGCTAGGACGTCGGTTTTTTAAGTTTGTAGGGATTTTGTTGAACTCTTTGAGATTTCCTATGGATTTTTTATTGGATATTTCTGTTTCTTTATGATTTTCATTCTTTAATTCAATTTCTAGTACAAGTATATAGAATTGATGAACTGACGACTCGATTTCTTGTATTTTTGTCTTTGCTATGTGTATTTTTTATGTTCGTAATTGCATTGAAAGCATGCTTAATTCAATAGCAATAGGTTTTAGTTTGATTTATGACATCATGTTTAGGCTATCTAGGATCACCTAATTGATAACAAAATTTGAAGATTGGAAATGCATTAGGATAGAACTGGCCATTCTTGCTTAATGTCTTAATCAATCCAAGAACATAATGTAATTAGCTAAGTAAATTGCCTTTGTAATGAGCTTAGTTAATTTAGGAATGAATGGAATGTTGGTTCTCATTAGAGGGTTTGTTCATAAAAATTAATCGATGGTTAGATTCATAAAAAGTCCTACGATCTCTAAATCGTCTCAGCGAAGAGAACAAAAGTGTTCGAGATAAAATCCGTGTCGTCAATTCAATTTAACCCAAGACAAATGAAATTTATAATGCTCAAACTGTTGGAACAAAAAGAAAGCATGTAATAGTGAAAACGAAGGATCAATAACGTTCTAATTACAATCCATAGCAATCTTCCTCTCCCAAGCTCAATCGACACCACCAACAGCAAATCCTCACTATTCTCCGATTGAAGAACACGGTGGTGGGATCGTTTTGTGAGTGAAGACAAGGGAATTTCACTCTAGAAAAGTGGATAGTAAAGAGATTTTAGTGGAAGAGTCAAGTGAAAAGTCAAAGAAGAATTATTATTATTATTTTTTTACATTTGCAAAACCAAACTATTTAAAGAAAAAAATCATGCAAAATCCTATTTTGTATGTCTTCCACCTCAAAATCCACTAGCATGTAATATTTAGGTGTCAAGCTTGGGAAGTGCCACTTCAAAGTCCACTTAGTTAGTGAGAAAATCCAACAATTGGATTTTTTCCCTAATTTAAAAGATCAATAAATCAATTTTTTATGAAAAACTTTTTCATAATTTAGAAACTATTTAAAAACAAATTTAATATCACATATTAAATTGTTTTCGACACCTAAATTTTATTAATCATATTAATCAAGTTTAAAAAATACTTTCATGCTAATGTTCAAGGACACTCTAAAAAATAAATAATTAATAAATTAATTATTTAATTGTAAATTATATCTCATATAAAATACAATTTTTTTTAAGCCCGAATTTGAACATTTCAAATTCTTACTTCACCTAGTTCTTCAATTTTGTCCGTAGTGAACTTGCAAGGAGACCCGTTGGACCTACAGATCATAGGCTCCAACGATTCGAGACTAACCAACCAAACTCTTTAACCTAGTCAATCAACATTCATTAACGGACTGTCCACTATAGCCGGTAGTTGAACTCCCATCATTGTAGATATATTATGTGTCCATTTGATATAACCATGATAAGTAAGTCAACTCTTCATAAGTTGTTCATAATAATGGCTGGGTCAAAAGTTGTTCTACCCCTAAGATTACATCTTGCTCATTAAGTCCCACCGATCATCTAATGAACAATTGGTTTGTGATCCAATCACTAAACCAAGTCCCTCTCAGGCCAATAAGAGGGTGGGGCTTCTTGTTCAAGACCCGGAGTCAGCACTTAAGGGAATAACCTCTCTACTATCTTTATAAGCGGGTAAGAGTGAATTTCCTCTTGCATCCTATGTCCCTAACTATCTACCCGGTCTTACCCCTTAAATGGGAGGTTTATTGAGTCAACCCTCACCCATGCAAATCTAAGGATAATTCCGAATAAACAGGGGTTTATAGATAGCTCAGGATTAAGGTCAAGTTACCTAGGTCATCACTTTGAAATAGTTAGTCTTAAACAGTAAACAACATTATAAAGTAAGAGTGACTTGATTCTTGGTCCGATCTTATGCAAACCCATTGCATAGGACGCCCCCGTTCCTCATGTTAATACATGAATGAATCAGGATCAATTCGTTTGTAACACTTTACAACAAATTGTAACAACTACAGTCTGGGCCGCATCCGATAGTGTTACTAAAATAAGGTACCCAGCCTTATTCGTATACTATAGACCATTTTGGCTATTTACTGAACTTGATCCACTCTTATGTCTCCACATAAAGTTCATGTATTCATATAATAGCCATGGATCTTTAGTTTATTGGATTTAGACTTTACAAGTGCAGTTCACATATTCAATATCAGTTTTATTGAATAAATGTCAATAACATATTTATTGATAATATAATATGTTTAATATGATAAACTGCGAGTTTTAGGACATACAACCTAACAAACTCCCACTTGGACTAAAGCTCCAATGGATTTTACACATATATACAAATATATATACAATGTTGAGTAATGAGAGAATAAATACAATAAGCTAGGGCATCAGATACCCACTGTTTGATCGATATGGTAACCCTAGAGGGGGGTGAATAGGGTTTAATTAAACTTTTTTTTTAAATTAACCCAATTAAACTAATTAATATACTTTTTATAAATAACAAGAAAATTTCAATTTATGCAACAAATAAGATGACAAAAAGTGTGATAATTTAATTCTATCAAATTTTAGCAAATAAATAAGAACAAACTAAAACATACAATAAATTACTTAAATCAATTGCAAAAATAAAAAGGAAAGAGTTAGAGAATAAGACACCGTAATTTTTATAGTGGTTCAGTCAAACTCGACCTCTTCACTCCCTAAGCGCCTCTTGGGAATTTGAATAAAATCTTTCTGACTCTTTCCACGGATTAGAGCCCAACCATTACACCACCGCTCCTTTTACGGGTTCAAGAGCAAACCCGATCCTTTCCACGATTTAGGATCAAACCGTTACAAATGTTGGAATTTTTTAAGAACACAATACAACTCTCACTAGAGTGGATTTACAAGTTTAAGCACTTAACAAATTTATCCTCATAATACAATAACACTCTCTCAAGAATAAGATGAAAAGAAAAAAAAAAATTGGGAGCTTAGAGAGAGCAATAATTGAAACTTTTGAGTTTTAGAGAATTATGAAATGTAAAATTTATTAGTACAAAATTTGGAGAGAAAGATGGTTTATATAGAGATGGAAAAATTTTTAGAAACCACAATTAATTTGGACCATTAGATTTTGGAAAAGAAAAATCAATGGTAGAGATTTTAAACTAAACTAGTCGTTAGATACAAACAAAATATTAAATTCATTTTCTTTTTAAAATTAATCCAAAAAATTAAAAAAAAAACATATCATGTATCAAAAACTAGCCGTTAGACACAAATATAAAATAATATTAAATTCATTTTCCTTTTAATTCATTTTATTTTTAAATTGATTCTTTTTAAAGTCAATCCAAAAAAAAAAAAAACATACCATATGTAAAAAACTAGCCGTTAGACACAAACATAAAACAATATTAAATTTATTTTCCTTTTAATTCATTTTCTTTTTAAATTGATTTAGTAAATTCTTGCAAAGTACGATTTTTTCTTTCAACTACACCGTTTTGTTGAGGAGTTCATGGAGCGGAGAAATTATGAGAAAAACCATTTTCTTCACAAAAAGTTTCAAAAGCATTGCTATCAAATTCTCCTCCATGATCACTCCTAATTTTAGAAATAAAAAAATATTTTTCATTTTGAACTCTTTTTGCAAAACTAGAAAAGCTTTTCAAAGCATCATCCTTATGTTTTAACATCAAAACCCAAGTAAATCTTGAAAAATCATCAACTATCACAAAGGCATAATAGTTTGTTTACACATTTGACAAGCATCACAAAGTTTGTCTTTTTCAAATTTAAATTTGGAAAGACCTCTAACCAAAGAATTCTTGGAAATATTTGAAATTAAGTGCATGCTAGCATGTCTTAGTCTTCTATGCCATAACCAAGAATCATTATGCAAAGCCGATTAACATTTATCATTAATAGGACAATCATTCAAATCAATAGTATAAACATTTTCATCTCTATTTCCAACAAATATAACTTTTCTATCACTAGCATTTTCAATGATGCAATTCTTTTTATCAAACACAACTCTAAAGCCTTTATCACACAATTGACTAATACTAAGTAAATCATACTTCAAATCATCAACCAAAAGTACATTTTCAATTAAAATAGAAGATTCATTATCTATACTACCTTTACCAATTATTTTACCTTTCTTGTTGTCATTACAAGACCTCCATCCTTTTTGGAGAGAGAGACAAACTTGGATGGGTCTCCCGTCATGTGCCTCGAGCAACCACTATCCAAGTACCACTTGTTTTTCTTAGAGGCTTTCAAACAAACCTACAAACACAAATGTTCAAGTTTGATTATTTGGTACCCACACTTGTTTGGGTCCTAGATGGTTAGCATTGACAAACTTGGGAATCCATTTCATTTTTGCATAGACATTTAAGGCAATGGATTTAGACAAGTAACAAGAATAAGTTGTATGTCCAAATTTTCCACATGAGAAACAAACAACATTATGCAAAGATTTATCTCTTACAATAAATTTATGCACTCTATTTTTCTTGGAGAAATTATTCCTTGAACCATTGTGAAACTTTGCCCTTTGAGAAAAATTTCTTCTTGGAGAAGTAGTATGAGCATATTTCAATTTAAAACACTTAGGTCTAATATGGCCTTCAACACCACAATAATGACATATAGGCACAAAGTTAGATTTAACATGCTTAGACACAACCTTAGGCATATTAAGCTTAGACATATTATGAGATGCTTTAACAAAGATAGTTTTAGAACTTGAAGGATTAGAACATTCATCAATATAGCCTAAACCTCTTTTATCATCAAAAGGCTTGCCTACTTCAATTATCTTGTCTAATCTTTGAGCACCTATTGTCAATTTTTTAATAGATTCTTTAGCCTTATCAAGTTCTTGCAAAGCACTAAATTTGTCAATTTTTTAATAGATTTTTTAGCCTTATCAAGTTCTTGCAAAGCACTAAATTCCTTTTCTTTGAGTAATTTAATCAAATTATCTTTTTCACTACTATCATGCTCAAGAAATTTAACTTTATCAAGCAAGGCATTTTTCTCATCACAATCAAAAGCATGCTTGTCACAAGAGATTCATTTCATCAATATGCATAGCACCATGCTCATTCTCTTTTAAGCAAGCAATTTCTTCAAGTAAAGACTTATTTTTATTAGATAAAACATTGTATTTCTTTTTAAGCACAACATACTTAGAACTAAGTTTTTCTAAATCATTTTGCATATTTTCAAAAGCTTCAAACAATTCATTATAAGAAAGAGGTTCTAGAGTTACCTCCTCATTTTGTTCATCCTTTTTGTCACTATGAGCCATGAAGTAAAAATTGGCCACTTCTTCATTATCACTCCCACTTTCGCTTTCATCGCTATCATCCCAAGTAGCTTTCATTGCTTTCTTCTTGGATTTCTTGGATGATTTGAGAAGAGGGCAATCGGTTTTAATATGACCCGGCTTCTTGCATTCATAGCATATTACCTCATCCTTTTTTCTCTTTTCACCTTTTGACTCTTTTTGGTTGGAGAGATGCTTCTTCAATTGCTTCTTTCTCT
The DNA here is from genome assembly GCF_027475165.1 of Benincasa hispida. Lineage (NCBI taxonomy): Eukaryota > Viridiplantae > Streptophyta > Magnoliopsida > Cucurbitales > Cucurbitaceae > Benincasa > Benincasa hispida. Next base: position 41,502,882 of record NC_143479.1, read on the forward strand.
TAATTAAGTTCTTATACTTACGTGAAAGATAGGCAACATCATCTTCATCTTGGGAGTCAACTTCTAAAGAGATGGTCTTTAAAGCTATACTCTTTTCTTTCTTTTTCTTCTCATCCTCCATGTTTTTCTTGATCTTTATCTCATGCGTCAACAACGAGCCCATGAGTTCATCAATGGAGAGAGATCTGAGATCCTTTGCCTCTTGAATGGCAGTGACTTTAGGCTCCCATTGTTTAGGCAAAGACCACAATAGCTTCTTTATCTTCTCAAGATTTGAGTACTTTTTCCCAAGTCCTTCTAAAGCATTGACAATGTTAGTAAATCTAATAAACATATCGGAAATAGCTTCATTTTCATCAATTTTAAACATTTCATATTGATGAACTAACATGTCAATCTTTGTTTCTTTTACTTGACTAGTTCCTTCATGAGTAATTTCTAATTTATCCCATATCTCTTTAGCGGTTTTGCCAATAAACACTCTATTATACTCAACTTCATTCAAAGCACAAAATAAGCAATTAATAGCTTTGGCATTTAAAGAGCATGCTTTCTTTTCATTTATTGACCATTCTTCCTTAGGTGTTATAGTGCTAACACCATCAACATCTTTTGTTGGAATTTTAAAACCTTCCTCAACAATATCCCATAAATCATAATCAATAGAAAGCAAGAAAAATCTCATTCTATTTTTCCAATAACTATAATTAGTACCATTAAAGAAAGAAGGCTTTGTAATAGATTGACTATCGGTAAAAGACATAAAACCTAAAGTTGCCATAGCTAAAAAACAATTATGTTTATCAAGAAATAAATATTTCAAGAAGAGCAACTCGCTCTGATACCAATTGTTGAATCGATATGGCAACCCTAGGAGGGGGTGAATAGGGTTTAATTAATTTTTTTTTTAAATTAACCCAATTAAACTAATTAATAAACTTTTTATAAATAATAAGAAAAATTCAATTTATGCAACAAATAAGATGACAAAAAGTGTGATAATTTAATCCTATTAAATTTTAGAAAATAAATAAGAACAAACTAAAACATACAATAAATTAATTGCAAAAATAAAAATGAAAGCGTTAAAGAAGAAGACACCGTAATTTTTATAGTGGTTCAGTCAAACTTGACCTACTCCACTCCCCAAGCGTCTCTTGGGAATTTAAATAAAATCTTTTCAACTCTTTCCACGGATTAGAGCCCAACCGTTACACCACCGCTCCTTTTATGCGTTCAAGAGTAAACCCGATCCTTTTCACGGTTTAGGATCAAACCGTTACAAATGTTGGAATTTTTTAAAAACACAATACAATTTTCACTAGAGTGGATTTACAAGTTTAAGCACTCAACAAATTTAGCTTAACAATACAATAACACTCTCTCAAGAATAAGATGAAAAGAAAAAAATTGGGAGCTTAGAGAGAGCAACCATGGAAACTTTTGAGTTTTGGAGGATTATGAAATGTAAAATTTATTAGTACAAAATTTGGAGAGGAAGATGGTTTATATAGAGATAGAAAAATTTTTAGAAACCACAATTAATTTGGACCATTGGATTTTGGAAAAGAAAATTAAATTTTAAACTAAACTAGTCATTAGATACAAACAAAATATAATATTAAATTCATTTTTTTTTAGTTCATTTTCTTTTTAAAATTAATCCAAAAAATAAAAAAACATACCATGTGTCAAAAACTAGCCGTTAGACACAAACACAAAATAATATTAAATTCATTTTCTTTTTAAATTGATTCTTTTTAAAGTCAATCCAAAAATAAAAAAATATACCATGTGTAAAAAATAGCCGTTAGACACAAACATAAGATAATATTAAATTTATTTTCCTTTTAATTCATTTTCTTTTTAAATTGATTCTTTTTAAAGAATCCAAAAATCAAAAGTCCATCATATGTTAATCTCTTAATGATCCACCATTTAACCAATATATTGCCACATGTCTACATGCAAATGGTCTGGTTATGTCACGTCATCCACCACGGTATTTTCTCTATAGACTTGTTTTGGTAATATCGTCTTCGTTTTAGCTCCGATTTGAGTGATTGAAGAGGTGTTGGAATCGTTGTTCCGAGCTCTACACTATGGACATATTAAAACACTAAAATTTTCAGTAATTAAAAATTGAGTTTGTTATCATCAAAACATTAATTAATTAATTAATTAAAATTAATTAATTTGAGATTAAGGGCCAAAAAGCCAACACCCACTACTTCTCCCACTTGCCTTAATTCTACATATTCCATAGTCCTAGTCCCACTAGATGACCCTCGAACATTTTAGCCGAGAGAGCCTTTGTAAATTGATCACCCAAGTTGTCATCAGAGGCTATCTGCGTGACAATCACATCTCCTCGGTGTGCGATCTCCCCGATGAGATAGTACTTGTGCTCGATATGTTTTCTGCGCTTATGGCTTCTATGTTCCTTTGAGTTAGCAACTGCACCACTATTTTCACAATAAAGAGTGATAGGCAGATGCATATTTGGAACAACTTCCAAATCAGTCAAGAACTTTCTGAGTCATACTGCTTCTTTAGCTGCTTCATTGGCAGCTACATACTCAGCTTCCACAATGGAGTCAGCAATACAACTTTGCTTGATACTTCTCCATACTATAGCTCCTCTATTCAGAGTGAATACTGACCCTGGAGTAGATTTCCTAGAATCTATATCGGTCTGAAAGTCGGAATCAGTGTATCCAGTAAGGATCATATCCTTAGCACCATACACAAGCATATATGTAAACCTTGAGCCTTAATTCCTCTGCTTGTGTATGTTCCCTACTGAGACTAGTACAGTGAGTAGGTTGGGTATGTTCCCTACTAAGACCGTTTTGGCTATCTACTCAAACTTGATCCACTCTTATGTATCCACATAAAGTTCAAGTACTCATGTAATAGCTATGGATCTTAGTTTATTGGATTTAGTTTTTATAAGAGCAATTTACATATTCAATAACAATTCTATTGAATAAAACTCAATAAGTTCTTTATTGAAAATCGAATATATTTAATTTTACAAACTGCGAGTTTTAGGACATACAACCCAACACCTCCCTTGTTTTAGAGAAAAATTAGACAAAATGGATAAAAAAGGACCTAGTGTGAATAAAAAAAAAAAAAAAGGTAGTGTGTGTGAGTGCATGGATAGAGGTGAAAATAGCTACCTCTGCCATGGCTAGTTAGGGCCCCATGAGAAAATAGTAGATAGGTTCTTAGCAGTTGAGTGAAAGCTAGCCCTCTAGGTAAAATAAATGTCTTCTATGTTTTGTGTACATAACTTTAGGCACCCTTGTCTTAGTGTTGCCCTTTTTTGCAAGTTTGGTATGCCTGAAGTCGATAACCGAGCCAGAGTAGGGGAAAAACGGATTGAGCACCTTATAAAAACCTTTTCTGGTTGTGAAAACTTAACTAGCAAGACTCTAGGCTCACTCATGCATGAATAGATTTATAATCATTCTTAAACATGTGCTTCAGTGATTTATTGTAATTGAATTTCATTCTTGATTACAAATTTTATTCGAATTGACTGTTGAGACTAGAGTAACAGCTTTTGTAACTTGAGTAAGTTTTTGAATGAATGAATATATTTGTTTGAACGTATGCTTCTACCTATTTCCGGACGAGTAAAAAATTAAGTTGGGGTGTTTGATAGCTCTAAAAAAGAGCCATAATTTCTAGCTTAATTTAGGCTTGTTAATGGATTTGACATGTTAGTTATCCTATTTTGTAGGAACCGAGTAACCAAGAGGTAGAATTGACCAATTGATGAGAAGCAGAATTAATTTGAAGCAAATTGGAGGTAATTTGAGCATCAAGGCTTCAAAGAAGGAGTAATGACTAAAGTGCCCTTGATTGTAACGTCTCAATCCTCAACGCTTTAACGCAACGCCCCTGATTGTAGCTATAATTCCTAACTTAATTTACTCAGTATGCTTGTATATAGGGCAACGTCATAATCTTATCCTTAGCGTTGCAACATTGCAAAAATTAATGGAATGCCAATGCATCCGTGAGTGCCTGCCTATCACAAGCAAGCATCACAGTAACATTGCAATGTCACTCCAACGCTTAAGGGCTGGATCGACAAGAGCATTGCAACATTGTGCTTATTGTATAAAAGTGTTCTTTCCGATGTAGGTAAAGGGAGGAGAAGAGTTAGGCTGTCTTAGAGAGCATGTTGCTTGGTTTTGGTCATTCTAAGCCAAAACTCATGAGATTTCCTTTCATTTTGAGTTGTATTTATATATATTGGCATCGTGAGTCGTATTTGATGAATGATTGAAGGCGACGACGTTGATTATTGAGGTTTGTAGGGATTTTCTTGAACTCTTTGAGATTTTTTTATGGATTTTTTATTGGATGTTTATGATTCTTTATGATTCCCATTCTTTGATTCAATTTCTAGTACAAACATTTAGGATTGATGAACTAACGACTCAATTTCTTGTATGTTTGTCTTTCTATGTGTGTTTTTTATGTCCATAATTGCATTAAAAGCATGCTTATTTCACTAGTAATAGGTTTTAGTTTGATTTATGACATGATGTCTAGCTATCTAGGATCACCTAATTGATAACAAAACCTAAAGATTGGAAATGAATTAGGATAGAATTGGCCATTGTTGCTTAATTTCTTAATCAATCCAAGAATGTAATGCAATTAGCTAAGTAAATTGCCTTTGTAACGAGCTTAGTTAATTTAGGGATTAACGACTTATTGGTTCTCATTAGATAGTTTGTATGGGTTGTCCCTACATTCGATTAGGCTTAAGAAATAGTTAATTGAAGCATGTTTTCATAATTAATCGATTATTAGATTCATAGAAAATCCTACGATCTCTATACCAGTGATGGTAATCTTGTGTTCGATTTTTTTCTTTCTCAATCTATCTTACTTTCCTGCATTTTAATTTCCGCATTTAGCTTAAGATATTAAATCCTGACCTCCCTGTGGTTCAACCCCATACTTGCCGCTTATGCTACTTGTTAGTATAAGAAGTAGGTTTTGGTGATTTATAAATATTAATTTTTTTTTCAGTTCAAAGTCAAATTAATGACATCAATTTTTTAACACGAACACTCCCCCCTTCCCACCTCTCACATATCAAGTCAGTGTGTTTTTGCAATAAGATGAAAATAGTGGTTTTTCTCTCAAAAAAATCTCTACAAACATTTATACTCTTTGACAAACTCTTCATTTCCTTACAAAATTTGAAGAGCACATGCTTCCTTTGGTTCTTATCCTGAGATTAGTGAAGAAGATTAATTGGTAGTATCCCTACTTGCTGAAGGTTTTCACTGTTTGTCGAGGGGAGAAGAGAGTTCATGTGTTTATGACACTACAAAAGGAATTTTGTGAAGAAAGAATTCGTCAAGTGTAAGTTTTCTCCTCTTCAAATGCTCAATAGAACACATGCTTAGAATTCTTGTATTTATCCTGTAGTAGCATATTAGCTGCTCTGTATTTAAGCGTTTTTTAAATTGAATTTCAATTGCACTACGTTCATGCACTTCCGCGAGGAATTCGATTCCTTCAATTAGTATCAGAGCCAAATCCTGCAATTTATTCTTCAATTTGAAACAAAAATTAGAGTATTAGTGGGCATTCTTCTGCATTGTGAATGTTGGGTTTTGCTGAATAAATATTTCAAATTTTGGCACTTGTTTACTGCTTTAATTCGATAAAAGTTGTAAGAGCTCGTTTTTTGGGCATTTGTTTTATGCAATCGAGTCTATAATTTCGTGTCTCAAGGCTTTCGCAAGTGTTGCTGAGGAGAAGAGATCAAGATAGGAGCTTAATGAACTCAAAACGAAGCAAAGACATGCATTCTATGTTACAGCATATGGACACAACATTGCAATACTGTGCTTTACACTGTGGCACAAAAGGCCCAACATTGCGACACTTAGCAATAGTATTACAATGCTGCAAGCAACGTAGCATTACACTACGCCTTATACCCAGACCAGCGTTGAAACGCTCCGAGGAATTGTTGCGCACATGCAAGGCTGTTTCAGATCGTGGGTCCGAGCCTAGTGGTTGTTGTTACCTGTTTTTTAATTTGAATTTTGTAATTTTATTTATTTAATTAATTAAATTGATATAATATTAGTTATATTGATTTTAGTAATTTTTAAGGTGCCAAAATTTGGACAATTTTAGCTATTTATTTAATTTTACTTTTGGTATATGATTAAATTTTATATGTTGCATAATGTATGCCATATAGTTTTTAAAATCCCACCTTAGGATGAACATTTATCATGCATTATATTTAATATAAATGTTATATTATATAGTTGCATGATATTATAAGCATGTTCATGCATCATAATTAATATAAATGTTATATTATATGATTGCATGTATTATTAAGCATATCCATGCATCATACTTTAATATAATTGACATATATATATGATGGAATGCTTTTATTTTCATTAGCGAATAATATAAATGTTATTATATGATGAAAATAATTGCATTGAACATGACATTACTTAGTAAATATAATTGTTATATTTGATTAATGTCATTAGATGCAGTTATAGGCTTTAATAATTTCATTAATTTATAAAAGGTTATAAGTTTAATTAGTTAGATTAAAATCTATAATAATCAATAGTTGCATGCAAACATAAGCCTTAATCTATTTTTAAATGGCTCAAAGTTAATTCACCTAGACTTATGTTAAAATATTTCTAATATGATTAGAAATAGGCTAGTCTTTTATTTTTCTTTTAATAGGATTAATTAGAAAGAATAAAATATTAAATCTATAAAATTATTGTCTATAAGGGACCTTTGTCCAAGGAAAGTTATGTCTGGGATTGGGATATTTAAGCTCATGAAAACGGAACATCTCTACTTGGGAACCAATCTAGAAGGTGAATTAGACAAGAATTTTATAAGCATGATCACATTTGTTGAAATGTTTAATAATTGGAAATCTTATATCGTTAAACTATTCAATATAAATGTTATATTATCATGAGATAATCTCAAGGTGAATGAAGAAAGTGTTTATAGTAAGTGGGAGAAGGACGTGTGTCAACACATCCTACGATCTTCTTCATTACTTTTTAATATTTTTCCATACGATCTCCATCATTAGTTTTTAATGTTTTTCTATACTGGTCTCGTGGCGCCCTGGGAGTGTCCCCTTAAGAAGGTGTTTGCATGGAAAGGGGCAGAGTAAACTCCAAAAATGGATAGGATCACTATAGTCAACTACACTAATTATGTTCTTTTCTGAGGCAAGCTAATTGGGGCGGGGCTATAGGGTTGAAAATGAAGGGTTACACTTACAAGAAAACATTAAGTTCATGATTTCTTGACCAAATCAATGGTAATTAAATATTATGGGAATAAGAGTTCTTCTGTTGTAATGTTTAATTAAAAATTTCTAAATTCAGTGAAGAAATGACCGTACACCCCGAGATTGCATTTATTCTAAATCACCGAAGTATCACTGCAAAATTAAATGATATTAGGGTTCATTAAGAAATTTGCTAAATCTGATTGGATTAAATGAATTTTTGAAAAGATATCTAATATAAATAATTTGTTTTGTTTCAGTAATTTATAATCATGGCTAGTGTTGTAATCACTTTACTTGGTGCCGATAAGTTAACTAGCAAAAATTACACAAGTTGGAAAAATACAATTAACATTGCCTTGGTCATCTATGACATCAAATTTGTTCTAAAGGAGGAATGTCCTCCAGCCCCTGGACCTAATGCATCATGAAATGTTCATGATGCTCATGACAGGTGGACAAATGCCAATGATAAGGCCCAAGTCTGCATTTTGGTAAGCTAAATTGGCCAAAAAGCATGAGACCATGGTCAATGCATGCGATATCATGGAGTCTTTGTATGAGATGTCCGGTCAACCGTCTACACATCTCAAGCATGACGCTCCCAAGTTCATCTTCAACGTCAGGATAAACGAGAGATCATCTGTTAGGGAGTATGTCCTTAATATGATGGTCCACTTCAACATGGTAGAGATGAATAGAGTTATCATAGACAAGTTCAGCCAAGTAAGCTTTATTCTAGAGACTCTTCCGAAGTGTTTCCTACAGCTTCACGATAATGTTGTAATCAACAAAATAAAATACAATTGTACCACCCTTCTCAATGAGCTGTAGACTTATGAGTCCTTATTGAGAGTCAACGGACAATACGGCGGGGCAAATGTTACCAGTTCTTTGAAAAATTTCTATAAGGGTTCTACCTCTAGGACTAAGTCTACGCTTTCTTCCTCAGGCTAAAAAAAATGGAAGAAGAAGAAAGGTGGCTAGGGGAATAAAGCTAACCCTACTTCTGTTGTTGTCACCCAAAATGGCAAAAAAACCAAGGTTGCAAGGGAATCAGTTTTCATTTCAACCAGGATGGGCATTGAAAGAAAAATTGCCCAAAATACTTGGCTAAGAAGAATAAGGCAGAAAAAGGTAAATATTATTTACTGGTTTTAGAAATTTGTTTAGTGAAAAATGACGATTCTGCTTGGATACTTGATTCAAGGGCCACTAACCACATTCATTATAGGGAACTACTGGCAACAGTTGGTGGCTGGAGACATGACTCTGCGGGTTGGGAAAGAATAGGTTGTCTCGAAAGTTGTAGTTGGGAGCTTAAAGTTATTTTTTTAACTCAAAATTTATATTATTGGACAACGTATTTTTTGTTCCTCATTTGAAGATGAATTTAATTTCTGTATCTAGTTTATTGGAACATTCATATAATATATCATTCATTCTTGATAAAGTGTTTATTTCAAAAAATGTTATTGATATTTGTTCAACTATAAACAAAAATAACTTATACGTACTAAGGCTGTTAGTATAAAAAAAAATGCTCCACAATATTGAAATGTTTAACATTAAAACTACACAAAATAAAAAACTAAAAGTTTCTCCAAAAAAAAAATACCCATCTTTGGCATCTAAGACTAGGTCACTTTAATTAAATAGAATTGAGAGGTTAGTTAAGAGTAAATTTCTAAAGTTAGAAGAAAATTCTTTACCAGTATATGAATCTTGTCTAGAAGGAAAAATGACAAAACGGTCTTTTACTGGAAAAGGTAATAGAACCAAAAAAGCCTTAGAACTTGTACATTCAAATCTTTGTGGTCAGATAAATGTTAAGGCGAGAGGAGAGTATAAATACTTCATCAATTTTGTAGATGATTATTCTAGATATAGGTATGAATACACTTGAAAAGTTCAAGGAGTACAATGCTAAAGTTGAGAATTTATTAGGTAAAAAAGATTTTAAAAAAATACTTTGATTAGATCGAGGTGGAGAGTATATGGATATGCGATTCCAGAATTATTTGATAGAACATGGAATCACATCTTAACTCTCAGCACCTGTACTGTCACACCCCTCTCAGATCTACCTTTTTCGCCTGAAATGAGGGGTGAAGATAGCAAATATCACCTTTTGTGATACTTACTGCCCACCTTGACCTGTTTTGCCTAATCACTTTTAAACCAATTATACAACTTGCTTAAAAATAATTGATTTCATTACAACACAACTCAAAGTTATACAACTTAATGTTCATGTAATTTGTTTTACATACTCATCCCTAACTTCGAACTCCCCAAACTCCTAGAGTTGAAACCTATGAAAAGAGAACTAATCCTGTGGTGTGGTGTGGCAGACCCTGTCTTCTAGTGGAAACCTAGAACTCAACTCTCTTCGCTATTTGGAGGGGGTATAAAACATTTTGAAAACGTGAGCTAGGAAGCCTAATGAGTGGTGATTTTAATATGAACATAGGTTTCTTTTGGAAATCTTTTATAAATTCATTTTTAACTTAAAAACAACAACCTTGTATTGAAATAGCCAGATAAATTTCCAAAACACGAGCATCAACATATAAGACATTGCAAACAGAGAAATGGCATGATCGTAACTTTACTCAAACATATTCAAGAATAAAATCCACATAACCCCATATAGGATATGAAAAAACATAACAAACCTTGTATCTAAACTTTAGTTGGAGTAGAATGGATCCACCACACCAATATCAATGTCTTGATTTACATGCATGCAATCCTACCCCAAAGCGTTATACACCCTTGCACATGGCTCAAAGCATACGTGTATGCCAAGGTGGGTCTCAAAGACCTGTATTGTACTTCCCTGATATCTTCATCTCCTTGAGTATCGGAAGCCATGAATTTCCCATGTACCTTCTCTTTATCCTTGAGTATAGGGAATGTTTATTCAGGGTACACAGTTTGACAACCATTTTTACATTTTAGTGGTTTGAAATCCACTTACATCAAAACCACCATAAATACAAGTTTCCAAACTACGTCTAGATATTCTTTTCTTAGTTATTTTCAAGAAATTAAGTGGAAATAGTAGATAAATTCCGTTGTTAAACATGTTTTTTTGCATATTCAAGGATAAAACATATTTTTCAACTGAAACATGTAAAATAGATCATGCCAAAATTTTTCCTCAAACATATATACTATAATTGCATATACATAGACTATAGATTAAACAATTGAAAATAAAATCACTCACTATTCATCGGCAAGGATTCCTTTTTCTCCAAGCCTCCCCTGCTTCCTAATCTCTTCTTGGATTCCCAGTTTCCTCCAAACACCAACTTGCCTTGAAATTTTCAGAGTTTAGCTTAGAATCCCAAATTAAGGCTAAAATAACCTTAGGCTACCTTCTTGGCCCTAATTTTAGGTTCAAATTAGAATAGATGTAAAACTAGGCTTTCGATAACCAACAGCAAAAGTGGGTATAGAGATGAACCTCCTCAAATTGTTGGACGTAGATTTAGGCTTTCCAACCATGTTGGACGCATGTTCCATCTAGTTGGACATATGGTTGGTCTTTTCAGCACCTACCCAGCTTGTTGGATACCTCCCTCTACTCTATTGAATGCCTAGTATGTCGACGACGGTTGATGTTCGAGCTAAAAATGATATCATTAATTCAATTTAACCCAAAACAAATAAAATTTGTAGACCACGCACAACTACTAATACTAACATGTAGTAATAGTGGAAGTATGAGGTTGATCCACAAAGAACCTTTATTAATTGGCAAAATTGAGTTTTGAAATCCAAATTGAGGGTGTTGGGATTGGTGTCCTAATTCTCTCAGAGTCTCGTAGTTTGTAAACTTTGTACACATTGTTATGAATAAAATAAGAGTTATTTTATTTGCATTTACTCATATCCAATAAACAAAACTCTATGGTTATTGTATGTAAACTTAAGCATGTATATGAGATATACAAATGGATCATGCCTTAAGTAATAACCTGAAAGGTCTGTAGTATACGGATAAAGGAGGGATACCTTATCCTTGTGACATTATGGATACAACCCGCTTTGTAGAGGTTTACAAGTTTGTGAACTACTACAGATGGTCTGATCCTAACCATTCATGTGGAGACATACGAGTGGGGGTGTCCTATACAAAGAGTTTGTATAAGACTGACCACGAGATGATTAGTCTCTTTATATAACGTCGTTGATACTAGAGATTTACATTTCACTTAAACGATCATAGATGACATGACCTTAATCCTGAGTGTTTTGGGAACTTCTACCTTTGAGGGTGGTCCTTTGATTAGTATGAGTGAGAGTGGCTAGATTTCTAACTCAACAAGCCTACCTTTTTTGGGATTTTTCTTATTGGGGAGGTGGGAACTCAGTTACACAAGACGGAATTCACTCCTTCCCCGAAGCAGGGGTAAGTAGATAGATTGCTCCCTTAAGGGCTGATTCCGGGTCTTGAACATAGTGGCCACATCCTCTCTTTGGAAGAGAGGACTTAGTCATAGTAGGACTATGACTTATGTTCATTAGAGGAATCAGTGGTACTTAAAGAGTTAGATGTAACTACAGAGGCAAAACGGAAAATTAGCCCAGCTGTACTTACGAGCGATCTGTGAAGGGTTATCACACTGTTGATTGGTTGATATGGACACAGAAATATATCTATAGTGAGAAGAGTGCAGTTGTTGGTCTTTAGTGGAATGCCTGATAGTTAAGGGATGATGGATCTCGTGATTAAAGAGTTTAGTCAGTTATTCATGTACCGTTGTAGTTTCAAGCTACAGGTCCATAAGATCCCCTTGGTAGCTCAATGGATTCAAGTTGAGAATCAGTTTTTGGGGTTGATTTGAAATGTTCAAATTAACATGAGAAAATTCAATTATATATAATATAATTGGTGTGATGTATGAGATACATCAAGCGGAGGATTAATGTAAATCATATTTACATCAAGTACCATAAAATACAAAAAAAACTATGTTTTATATGTTTCATGAGATGAAATATTAAAACTATAAGTTATAAAAATAATTTGGTAAGTTGGTTATCATATTTATTTATAATAATATTAATTATTTAATAATTATCTCTTTTTCTCTAATAACCAATTGAGTGGGAGGTTATTGATGGTTTTATGGTAACCATGAGATAAAAGAAAAAATATTTTCCTAAATTTGGTAGAGTTGCTACTTTCAGAAAGTTACTCACGGATAAAGCTATCAAGTGAAATTGTTTCACTAAGCGATAGCTCACGGAGACTAGACGATCATAGAGTTTGACTACACGATAGTTCATCAGCTGATCGTAGCTAAACGATCGTGTGGCATTGTCTATACGATAGGCTGCAATTTACTACATGATCGAGCGTATCATCTATACGATAGACAGCTTTCTATCTCCCACTTGCTCGATCGTCTACATGATTGTTGTCCTCCAGTCTCTTCCTCAAGCCAAGTTCATACAAAGTCCACAACCCCTAGATTCTCATACCGAGAATACCAAGGTAACCATTGTGGTGGTGTCCTCACTCAACTCGACTGTGTTCGAGGAGCTTTTAGTTGTTCGTGTTGTTTGCTGTTGATCGTGCTGTTGTATCGGTCGTTGTGTTTAAGCGTTACTGTTCTTAGACATTTGGAGACTAATCGAGGGAGTTTGAAGAATGTTTCTTCAAAGGTATGCATACTCTATCCCCTGACTCTCTTGTTAGCATGCTGTAATTTCATGTTATGCATGACCTGTTAGTATCCGTTTATTGACTGTAATTTTTAGTGTTCAATTTCAAATGGAATTTGGAATGATCCTTCTGCTGCTCATGGAAATCCTCATGTCTGACTTTTGTTTGGGGGGACGGGGGGGGGGGGGGGGGGGGGGCACGCGAGGAGTTGTTGGTTTAAAGAAACAAAGTAAAAGTAAAACAAGAATTGATATGAAATTTTGGTAATGAGATTAATGAGAGAGAGTATGAAAGAAATTATATAAGAATTCCAATGGAAAAAGGATCTTTGGGGTTTTATGTAGATTAACCTAATTCTATCATAGACTTAATTGATTTCAAGCAATTCAATTGTTTCATAGTTCATTAAGGCTAAGCCCTAATGCGCTAATCAGCCAATTAACCTAAATTGGTTAATTAACCCTAATTTAGTTCATAAATGCTTCCTAAAGATATTCCACATTAATTCCTAAATTGCATGCATTTCTTGGGTTTTCTCAACTATGACATTCTTTAAATTAAAAAGACTAAAATCAAGCATGATTATTATGAATGTTATAACTAGTAAATCTTTTCAAGAAAATAGGAAAAGAAGTCCAAACATATAATTTTGCAAACAAAAATCAACTAAATTTGAGTTGCTAATTCATCTTTAACAGATTTTATTGAGATTAAGAGCAAGAACATTCAAGAACAAATTACAAGAGGAAAATTGAAGAAAAGTCTAAATAATTGATTATCTAACATAATCCCCAAGAAAGAAAACTTAACATAATCCCCAAGAAAGAAAACTTACCTACTCATGAAATAGTAAAATCTTCAAGAAATCCATTGAATCTTGCAAGAAAATGATACAAGAATGAAGAAATTACAAAATTCTCTCTCACAATCGTGAAATTTGATCTCAAAATCATAAAATTATTCTCCCTTCAATTTTTGAAAAAATTGATTTTAATAGATGTAGGTCGTAGCGTTGCAACGCTGATAAGAAGCGTTACAGCACTTGCTTGTGCAAAGGCGCGCATGCAAATTTTTATTTTTCCGTCAATGTTCATAGCGTTGCAACGCTGAAGGAGAGTGTTGCAAAACTACCCTATTTTTCAAAAATTTTTTACGTTTTGTTTTCTAGTGTGGAGGCAGCGTTGAGCCTATGTATTTTTATAACGTTTCAACGTTGCTTCGATGATGGCAAAATGGTAAATATCTTGACTTCTTTCAATTAGGTGATTTTTGGCTCCTTTTTGCTCCTTTTAGCTCCAAACTTCTTCCAATTGCTCGAAGGTGATCTTGGGACTATTTTACCTAGAAAATTTACATATTAAGCAAATTAATAAAATAAAATTAAGGGAGTTAACATGTAAAATATAGTTCTTTTCAAGACCTATCAATCGGCCTCCTTTTTCTTACCTCAACCTTCTAAGCTTTTCCTCTCATACCTCCCTCTTGAGTTTTCTTTGAGAGTTTCACAAAATTATGAGGTGACATGAACTTCTCTCATGGTATTTATAGGCTCCTCATTCCACCTCTCTATTTAACAACACCTCCTTCAAATTTTGAACAAGTGTCAACTTCTAAAGTATCTTCACCTCAGAGTTAGCCACCTAAATTGTATGCACCAACTCATGCTCCTAAGTGTCAAGTCCTAATGTTTCTTCATCTCAGAGTTTTCCACCTTCTTTTACACTTAGCCAACTTTTCTTCTTCTTATGCAAACTCATTGCATAGGATACTCTCATTCGCATGTCAACTACACAAACGCGTTGGATCATTGTGTTTGCATCAATACAAAGTGGGTCGTATCCATAGTGTTACCGGGATAAGGTACCCAACCTTATCCCTATACTATACACCCTTCAGCCTGTATCTTGAACACTGATCTCTGTATGTTTTCGCATATAGTTCAAGACCCATAAGGCAGCCTTGGATGTTAATTTATTGAATTTATGAGTATTAAGACAAAAATAGACAAACAACATAAACAATAACATTTTTAAATTAACATCTATAACTCTTTATTGATGACGGTCTATTGATAACGTTTACTATCTACAAGTTTTAGGACATAAAACCCAACACAAAATACCGGCTTTGTCCCAAGCATCGTATATCGACAAAATGCTTGTTAGGTATTCAATGCAAAATTCCAAGAAAGGTTTGTTACCTTTCATGCATGGAATTATCATGTCTAATGAATAATGTCCTAAGACACCTCAGACAATTGAGGAGATGATACAAATTCCCTATGCATCTGCAATGGGTAGCCTGATGTATGCCATGTCGTGTACTAGTTGGACATTTGCTATGTAGTGTGGATAATCAGTAGATATCAATCCAATACAGGATTTGATAACTGAACGGCGGGTAAAACCATTCTCAAGTATCTTAGGAAAACGAGAAACTATATGCTTGTGTATGGTGCTAAGGATTTAATTCTTACATGATACACTGACTTATATTTTCATACTAATACAAATTCCAAGAAATCCTCATCAGGATTAGTGTTCATCATTAACGGAGGGACTATAGTATGGCTAGCATCAAGCAAGGTTGTATTGCTGACTCTACCATGGAGGCAGCGTAAGCCGCAAAGGAAGTTGTCTGGCTTAAGAAGTTTCTAGCAAACTTAGAAGTTGTTCCAAACATGTCAATGTTCGTCACCTTTTATTGCGATAATAGTGGTGTTATGGTGCAATCATCTACTCCAAGCCTGGAAAAGGATCATCATAGACTTAGGTGCAACTCATAACTTCATTTCAAAGCAAGAGGTTCGATGCCTGGAGTTAAAGATTAAAAGATACACGGGAAAGATGAAAGATGTTAACTCTGAAGCCCCACCAATTGTGGGGATATCAAAAAGGATATCTCTGAAACTGAGCGAATGGTCTAGAAATGTTGATTTGGTTATGGTGCGCGTGGATGATTTTGACGTTGTGCTTGGTATGGAGTTCCTCTTGGAACATGAATTCATCCCTATGTCGTTGGCCAAGGGTCTAATCATTACAAGCAGCAACCCTGCGGTGATCCCAACTAACATCAAGCAACCTAGTGTGGTGATGATGATCTCTACCCTACAACTAAAAAAGGGACTCAGTAGAGAAGAGGTCACCTTTATGGCTATTTCGATTATTGATGAGCCTAATAGGACACAACCTGTTCCCATTGAAATTCAGGAAGTCTTGAAAGAATATGTCGATATCATGGTGCAAAGCTTGCAAAAGACATTACCACCCTGACATGGGATCGATCATGAAATTGACTTGTACCAAGAGCAAAACCGCCGATGAAAAATGCTTACCAAATGGCTTCTCCTGAACTCACTAAACTCAAGAAAAAAACTAGACGAGTTATTGAACGTTGCATTCATCTGCTCAGCAAAAACACCCTATAGGGCCCCTGTTATCACACCTCGCCATAGATTTCTCTACTTGGACCTAGGACGAGCTGTAACAACAGTAGATCCCAAGTGAGCACTGGAGCCTACCACCAAACTTCCTTTGAACTTGAAACTTAAACTTGAATTAAAAACATTACTTACACAACTATTATCTTATTAGACTTCCATGCTAGGCTACATGTAGCAACCAATTGATGGGTCAGGTGGCAACTTCTGATATGTTAATCACGATTTAAACTCAAGAGTAACCTAATGGAGAAAAATATTTTGAAAAGGTTGAGGTAGAAATCCCTAGTGAGTTGCGAAATTTTATAGGAATATAACTTGAGAGAATTATAATCATACTAAATAGAAATTCAAGCTCTATAAATCAATGTAAAACGTGAGCAATTCAAAATCTTGAGAAAGTTATCATAAAGAGAAAATCATAATCAATTGCAAACGTAAATGTGTACTTGTAGAAATCTTCATCAAATTTGTACCCCAACTTAATCATATTGGTGTAGATCCAATATGCAAAATCAACTTTTCCTTTCCATACGTGCACGTAGGTTAACATTTACACCACCAAAATATATTCTGGTAGTGTATCGGGAACATAATCTATAACATTTACACCTTAGAAACACATTCTCAAGATGTATCGGGAAAACATAACCACATCATTTACACCTTAGAA